>NC_028642.1:15967319-16135728 GCF_001406875.1 Solanum pennellii | reverse complement strand
TATATATATATATATATATGCGTTGATTGATGTCAAAGGGCTTGTATAAGATCTCCAAGAGGTTGAATACTTCGTGCCACTATTTGAGAATACCATTTCTTCTTGGGTATACTCTCGGGTCGTGACATTTAGTTTCTTTTATATTGCAACCCATTTGAAATATTTATCTCTAATGTACGATACAAAATCATATAAGCCTTATATAATCATTCCATTCTACGCCAAATATAATCTTTCAATAAAACCCATCCTTACATTTAGACACCAAAAAACTCATGAATATGTGATATCTTGAGATACCTACTAGAATTATAATACTTTGGAGAAACATAAGGTGACACACGTAGAGGATGGTTAAAATTTTAAGAAGGTTGTGCATTGTATTTTTCTAGGGTACTTGAGGAGGACCGTTCCAAACTTTAGAAGCATTATAATTGCTCATTAAAGTGTTAACTGATAGAAACCTATAGAATTTTGTGGGTGTCTCACAAAATACAAAGCTTTATGAGCTCAACATGAACATCAAGTTGATGGAAAATATGTGATCGCAACTTTAATGCAGCCGGTTGGCCCCACGACAAGTCCGACCCATTTTAAAGGTCAAACAAGCCCCAAAGCGCGCATACCCCTCATTTCGGAAGGACCTACTACATGAGTCTATCCCTTGACTTAAAATATCAAGGGATAGACTCATGTAATCTAGCCATGCTTAGAATTAGACAGAGAAGTTGTGATGAGAATGAGTGTTGCTGCCTTATGCTTTCTATAAGAAAATTCTAAATGAATCTTTTGACTAATTAAAGACTCAAAATGATCAGATTCTCATCTCTTTATCCACATTTTCTTCTGTATCAAATCCTAAGGAAAAATAAAAATAGAATCTTCATTTAGGATTTGCTCAATATTTTCAAGATTCTTCTTCAAGGTAAGTCTTTCTTCAAGAATTCCATTATTTCAACTCAAATTCCTCCATACAATTATGAATCACTAATTAGAGTCATTATTCTTGACCTTAGAGATTTCAAGAAACTACTAAAGAATCTCATATATTGGTGCTAACATAAATTGTTGAGGATGTATGTATATCATTGTGTCTTAGAGCAAATTTTTCCCTTGTGCAAGTGATATAAAGCTCCATTTATCAAAGTTACCATATCTTAGGTTATGAGTTCGAGCTACCCCAAGTCCGTATAGTATACACTTGGTATTCTAAACAATATGATTATCTTGTGGTCAACTATCACTCTCTCATGATTGTGAAATTGATATCTTGAATGTCAAACCTCAATATTGTCTATTTAGAAGAGGTACCTAATATTCTACTCTAAGGCAACATATTACGCTTCGTTCATTCTGAATATAACAATCATTGAATCTACCTCCATAAGCGTTCCCTTAGTTATGATTGTAATTCATAAATAAGCTATTTGAAGGTACTGATTAAAGACTTCATCTCTGTTTTCTTTTATCTATTTACGTCCCCTTTTAATGTGTTTTTTTTTTGTCTCTTTCTTCTTCTTTTTAACTTTTTTTTGTTTTTTCATTTGAATAATTATGTGTATGCATTTTGGATATGTAAGACATGACCTGTACTAGATGTGTTATTTTAGATCCTAAATGAACCTCTCATAGTAACTACCCCGGTAGAATAAGATGAAGATAGTGCAATGGAAAAATAGCTCACTGTAAGGAGTTTTTAGTTACTATAAAATGGGTTAAAACATGACTTAACAGTTGTGTGTGATTTTATGTGATATTATGACTATGGTATATTCATAAATGAAGTAGAAAAGTTGTATCATGCTAAACGTATCAAGTTTTACGAAGTTTTCACAAAAAGGAATGATGGATGGTTTAGAGTAAAATGTCCCTTTTAAATATATGTTTTTGCATGTTTGCCATACTTAGTGCATTTTTGTACTAACTCCATTCTTCTCTAATTCTTACACAAATAATACGATGTGGATGCTTAAAGGATGTATCTATGGTGAGGAGCTTGTTATGTATTTCCCAAGCTCAAGGAAAAAGCGATCCTTAAGTTCAAGGATTCCCAATGTCATAATTTTAACTAAAGTCTTGTAATTACTTAGTGATGAATTATGTTGAAAGGGTTGTGTCCCTATTCTATTTAATGATATTGAGTCTAAGATGACAAAAGAGACTTAGAGTCTAACTATTGTCTTGGGACACAACCCATACTTCAACTTATAAAAGACTGTATTCATTTAACATGCTTCCTAACTTATACTCCGATCCCAAAGGCCAACGTAATAGGACAAAGTGGGCTGTGCAGAATGAAATGACCACATAGAGCACTAAACCATTTTTATTATATATTAACATTGGTGCTTTTGTTTAGACCAAAAACTAGGGCATGTCTAAATTATGGCCCACTCGCTACCTTTGGCAGCCTTTTGTCCAAGGTTTGGTCCTCCTTAGGGCCCTTCGGGTGGTCCCCGGGGAGTCGTACCCAGAATTTTTCACCCTTAACATGTGTATTAAGGTAATACGGTAAACTACACTGACATTAAACTCCAAACAACTCATGAAAATTGTCACGACCCAAAACCGGGGCCGCGACTGGCACCCACAATTTCCCTCCTATGTGAGCGAACCAACCAATCTAACCCTTATCATTTTAACATATATCAACAGAAAATAATGCGGAAGACTTAAACTCATTAAATAACACAAATCAACATCTATTAATTCCCCAAAATCTGGAAGTCATCATCACAAGAACATCTATCTCAAATTACTAAACTAAGAATGTCTAAGAACAAAAATAACTAAAAAGCTAGTCCATGCCGGAAGTTCAAGGCATCAAGACTTGAAGAAGAAGACCCAGTCCAAGCTAGACGCGTTAGCTCACCCTGAATTTCCGAAGGTAGTGAAGACTGGCTAGATCTACTGTTGAGTTGAAGTTGACGGAACGTTCGCTGCATTCCACAAATAACAAAGAAGAAAACATAAAAGTAGGGGGTCAGTACAACCACACGTACTGAGTAGATATCATCGGCCAACTCAAAATAGAAGATAATATATATCAAGTAATATCATAAAATCAACTATGATGCTTAACATGTAGCAACAACGAGTACTATATCATTAACAATTTCCACTAAGTTCACACATGAGGACTCAAGCCTCAATACCATACTCATTTGGGAATTGGGTTCATTAGATTGAGTATATTCATTATCTTTCAAGATTCATTATCTTTCTTCCTCTTGTGTCGGTACGTGACACTCCGCTCCTCTATTTTCTATCCTGGTGCCGGAACGTGGCACTCCGATCCTCATTCTATACTGGTACCGGAACGTGGCACCCGATCCATATTCTATCCTGGTGTCGGAACGTGACACTCCGATCCTCATATTCTATCCTGGTACCGGAACGTGGCACCCGATCCCCTAATTCATCAAGCCTTCTTTTATACTAAGGCATCATCAATCTCATTATATAATTTATCAAGCCTTCTTTTATACTAAGGCATCATCATTAACATTATATAATTTATCAAGCCTTCTTTTACACCAAGGCATCATCATTAACATTATATAATTTATCAAGCCTTCTTTTATACTAAGGCATCATCAATCTCATTATATAATTTATCAAGCCTTCTTTTATACTAAGGCATCATCATTAACAGTGAATTAGGGTTTCTTTCAAGATTTAGGATTCAATAACTTCATCATGCTTAGTTTATCACAATTTCATAATCACAATCATGCAAGCATACAATTAAACACATAGCAGGGTTTACAATACTATCAATACATATCATTCACTATTAAGAGTTCACTACGAATATCGTAAAAACCATAACCTACCTCCACCGAAGAATTGTAATCCACAAGCAATTTCCCAAGCTTTGATATTCCTTCCTCTCGATCGATTCCTCTCTTTCTCTTTGTTCTTTCTGTTTGTTTTTATTCAAAACCCTCTTTCTTTTACCCTAATTAACATATAATTAAGTGTGAAAGAGGACAATAAAACCCACTAATTAACTTAAGGTTACCTCTTTTAACCCCCAAGTAATTAGACTTATTAATATTAACCCTCTAACTTTATAATTAAGGAAAGAATAGTCCAATGCGTCCCTTAAAACGTGTGAAGAAATCCGATTCTGCCTGGGACTTGCGCAACCTGTGACGGTCCGTCGTGCCTGTGACGTTCCGTCGTGGGGTCCGTTTCCTCAGCCAATTTTCCAGAAATAAAATCTGCTGCTCAAAACGACTAAACAGGTCGTTACAAAAATATGTCAAACATACAAGGACTCACTAGCACGTCTAACGACCAACTTTTTAACCTCTTGGAAAATGTTGTAAAAAAAGAAGAAGGAAGAGTGTATTCATAAATAAGATGATCCATGACTCCTACAACAACTTAGGTGTGTATTAAAGGGATTGTATGACAATCCCTAAAATCGGAAAAAGTATTCTTAAGAAACATTAGTAGTTAGGGATTGAGTTGTAGTCCTTACCGCTAAAAATCAAGAAGCTAATATTTAGTGCAGATGTGACCCATGAAGGCCATTGACGTTTACCCCTTAAAGAGCTTAACATTTGGAGCAATAAACCATTTTGATTATATATGAGNATAACATAGAAGACTTATCAGCCAAAAATGAATAGGATTTCTACAGATAAAACACAAAGTTATATTGCTTTCAAGTCCAAGGCAACCTAGATACGAAATCCGTGTAAACATCTTCCGACTTAAAAGAAGAAACTTTGATTTTTTTGTAGTAAACCACTCGACTTTTGTTGTTTAACTTTAAATTTTTGGTAATCTTGAATCTTTACAAAAAATTCCGCAATGTCCTTTTTTAATCCATCCTACCAAAACACTTCTTTAAGGTAATGGTACATCTTAATAGAACCCAGATGAATAGAGTAACGTGTTCCATGAGCTTCCTCAAGTATCTGACTTCTCCACTCATCGACATTGGGCACACACAGTGTTCCTTGGAACCTAATGTAACGCCCTAAAATAAACTAAGGTGAACTAGATCTTCGTGATGGTTTCTGTAGTGAATTTTAATTTAAAATGAGTTATATTAGTGTATTTAGGAAGCGTATAAAGCTTTTCTATGTTCGGAGGCCAAACGTCCAAGAAAGTCGATGACGTTCAGAAGATATGCCTTGGAAAGTGCTTGTGTGTGTTGATGTGTTTGAGTGAGTTTTACGTGTTCGTTTTGTTTTAAAATGTTGTGGGATTTTCCTAAGACCTTGAAGACTATGCTTAGAGGTTTAACATTCGGGTACGACCCCACCTAGTACCCACAAAGGACCCTTGAGAATGGACGAACACCTTGAGCGAAAATAGCCTAGGCAGTGTCCACCAACGAGACCAAACGACGGTCAGTTGCTCAACCAACAGGCCCTCGACTTGGTCCGTCGATTTGACCTGCAAGGCCTGTATGTTTTGAAGCTGAAGGCTCAACGAACAAACCACCATCAACGGACCGTCAATGGACAAACAGTCCGTTGGTTGGTCTTGTTTGGGAGCTGCCAAAAAGCTTCTAAGCAGGCTGCCTTGCCTTGGGGTGTCTGGTAAATTCACCCCAATTTTTTGATGGACCTTGGAAGAGGATATTTGTTCATGTTGGTATATTTTAAGTAACAAGAAAGTTATAAATACAATATTTTTAGTGTGCAAATGATTAAATAGCTATCCATGTCAAGGCACATTGTTAAATATATAACTACATCATTGAGCGAGGATAAGTAAGCTAATTGGCGATCATTTATATTTTATCATATTTCGTAACCAAGTAGGTTGTTCGTCTGTGCGTCACTCCTAAACACAAATCACATCTATCTAATGGGTCGATCGAGGTCTCAATATTCTTTGGTCTGTCTAACCTCTCCACTCTCGATTTTAAGATTAGGCTATAGATTTATCTCATGGTGATCAAGCACGAAATAATACAATAAAAATGTAGAAGTAACTTGTTATGAATGTTTAAGACTCCTTGGGGGAGTTATGCTTAGCACCGAGAGGATATGAAGAAGTGGTGGTCTTGAGTTGGGATGTTGTATCCAATGTACCTGTTGAGATGAGTACTCCTCGTTTGTAGAGAATGAGTCACATAGAAGAAATGTCCTTATACCTTAACTATGTGCCCGTATAGGTATAGCCATTGGAAGTTCAATGTGAAGTCTAGGAGAATGACCCTACCCAATATCAAGGGATCACATATTCATATAATTATGTTAGAGACGGATGTTTATGTCTCTTCTAGGTGTTATTCAACATGTAATCCTTTTCATCACTTTACACCCTCTACCTAAGGTTAATCTAAGACTCACTTAAATAAAACATGAAAAGACTGCCCATACACTCTCTTCAAGAACACCTAAGTTATCCTTAAAGCTACCCTAGATAAGAATGCTTCTATTGAACATACTTTTACTAAGCAAGCATTATTCATTAAATCCATATAAGAGACAAGTAAACAAATAGGGGACTTCACATAATGATCTTGTTAGACCTAGGTAATTAAGTCTAGAATCATTGTTCTAAATCCCAATTAACAATATATCCTTAGATCATTATTACCTCCATGTTTGAATCATTAAACCTATATAAAGGCAACAATCATCTTATACTATGTAACACACTATTTCAAAGCATCTCAACTCATATCAAGCACCCTCTAAATGTAACTGGCGTTGTCGGCCTGTTTGAGGACTAAGACTAGTCTCTTAGCTTACATTACATTCACTGGTCAAAATAAGCAGAAATTTATTTAAAACTTTTTTTCATTACTTGAACATTGAGATTTACATAGACCTCTACATACACATATTATAGTTTTATCGAGTATACATAGACCCTTCGTATATGAAGATTAGTTAGTCTTCTACTTTTACCGCACAGTGATATGTAGAATATAACATAGTCTCAAATAGTCGTCTCATCTCATAACCATCTAAAACAAGTATAACAATTTGGTCCTAGCCCATACATCAATACCATAATGTCTCACATATGCTATAAAATGTTTCATACTCAAATGAAAAGAAAGAACATAAGAGTCTTAAAATTAAGCAACGTCATAAGCTTGATAGTGACTTTGCCCTCGGAAAGTGAGGACCTACATAATTTGGATGTAAGAATTTCAAGTCTTCTTCAAAGTCTTTTCAAATCCCTTCAATTACCGGAACCTAAAATGTTGGGGGAAAGGAATAAATGGGGTTACTACACCACTTGTACTAAGTATGACACCATATGCTCACATATCATGAAATAATGATAAAAAAGGACATTTCATTAAACTATGCAATTTACTTTGAAAAGCTTTATGCACATTCAATAAGACCATACCAATCAATAAGACATATTCCTTAAGTCATAGGCATGTATATCACAAAACGAACAATACTGTGTATAGTCAAGTGAACATGCATACCTTATAATTGAACTCATAGTCAATGAAACAATATAATCAAGTTACAATAGCCACAAGCATGAATAAGAGTTCAATATACATAACCAAATAAAGACCATTGCTCATGACTCTCTTAAATTCCACTTGTGCAATGACTAAACAAAGACCTTAACCTTACTTAATCAAGTAAACCTAACAAGAACCATAACCAATGTTCAACTTAACATAACATAACAATAAGAGTACATAATATCATACTTTAAAGAGGATTGCTTTGTATTCGAATTGTGTGGATACCTATTTAATCATATGCACACTAAAATGTTGTATTTTTAAATGCGACACCTAAATTATGTACTAGATAAGAATTAGCCTCGTGCAAGTACGGATCCACACATGTTGTTCTTGTATAAAAGGTTTTTAAAAATTATATATTTTTTCAATTAATGAAAAATTAATTTTTAGTAAAATTAATATGCATATTATTATAGAATAGTCTTTGTTTGAAATTATAGCTAATCGTCATTGAATCAAATTATCAGTATAGACTTTGCAAGCATTTATAAAATACTATTTCCCTTAGTAATATAATTAACTATGATAAATTATAGTTATTAATTAATTAATGCTTAAACAATCTTTTGTCCAGTGCTTCAAAAAAAATTATTGATTGATTTTGTGTGTCTTTATTAATGGTGGTAATTTCATCAAACACTTAAGTTATTAATTATACAAATTTCATAATAATTAAATGATGTATATGTCACTTCTTTTGTCCTAATATATGTGTCACTAACAGAATTTTGAGTGTTGAGTTAAATTTGTTATCCATTTTAAAATATTTGAAGCTGTTAATTATTGTAATTTATAGTACCTTTCACGTCATTTTAAAAAAAACAATCTTACACTTTGGAAATAAATTTACATATTTTTTTTTAAAGAAAAAGGAATATCAAGGAAGTCTTATTTGAAGGAAAAATTAAAATTTATCTATTTTTTACGATCAAAATTTGAATATAATTTGTATTTGAATATGTTTTTATAATATGAAATGTAATAAAAATTTCATAGTTTATTTATTTTAAAAAAATTATCAAAATAGTTCCACTTGATTATCTAATCTGAAAAAACAATAATGAAAGTTGTTTATAAAATTATGAATGCAAAACTCGATGAAGTGATATAAATTTATAATTACAACTATATACATCACAATTATTTGGAGAAAATTATTGTAAATAACGATTGTTAAATTTATTATGTTATTTAAAATTGGGAATTGAAAACAAACATACAAAGAGGAATAAAAGGAAAAAAAACAAAAAGAATTACTCCCAATGACATCACATATGTTATTTCTAGAAGTTAATTTGTCCTCTAACTTTTCAATATTTACCAACATAAACAATCAATTGTGCAATATTAAAAGAATAAAGTAAGGGTAAAAGTGAAAAGAGAAAGTGATGAAGTTGATGTGTACGATGACACAAGCAAAGGATTATTTACTCAAAGAGAAAAACTGTTATGAATTATCTACAGTGAAAACTCTTTTTAGAGAAATCATATTATTTTACTTTAACTGAAAGGGCAAGTTGGCCCTTCAAATCTCAAGCAAGCATGTTGACCTCCTGTCTATGTCAGCAGTAACTCCCTCTTCTAATATAGTCTTTTAGAAGTTAATTTGTCCTCTAACTTTTCAATATTTACCATCATATATAATCAATTGTGCAATATTAAAAGAATAAAGTCAGGATAAAAGTGAAAAAAAAAGTGATAAAGTTGATGCATATGATGACACAAGCAAAAAATTATTTAGTCAAAGAGCAAAACTTTTATAAATCATCTACGGTGAAAACACTTTTTAGACCAATCATATTATTTTACTTTAACTGAAAGGGCAAGTTTTCCCTTCAAATCTCAAGCAAGCATGTTGACCTCCTGTCTGTGTCACTAGTAACTCCCTTTTCTAATATAATAAAGTAAAGTAATACATAATATATATATATATATATATATATATATATTTCGTCCGCTTTTGTTTGTCATAGTTCTCTTTTATAAAGTCAAACAATAAAAACACTAGCTAAAAATATTTCTTCATGAATATTTTGGTGGTATGACAGGAGGATTTCTATACGAAACCCTCCGTAAGAGTTTAAGGAGAAGTACGTACAATCTAATCAGTTTTAGAGTCAATTTTGGGCATTAAAGGACCAATGTAAAGGAATTAAGCAAATTGATTAGTTTTTCGGGCGGTAGACAACTAATATTTTACTTATATGACTTTAGGACAAGTACTTTTCAACACCTTTATGCAACTCTTTGTAGGGAGTTGGAGGAGTAGTATGTGCATTCTCACATTTTAAAATCAATTTTTGACATTAAAGAGGCCAATTATAGGAATCAGATAACTTTTTTAGATTTTTGTTTATGTTAGCCCATAAATATTTTGGCGATATATCTTCTAGACCATTTGTTTTTGACATCTACACAGAACCATCTGTAGGGATATGGGGAAATAATACATACAATCTCACAATTTCTAGAGTCTATTTTGAGTATTTAGGAGCAAATTTAAACGAATTAGGTGATTTACTCATATTTTTTTATTTATGTTAACGCATGGATATTTTGGTGATATTGCTTTCGTAAAATTTCTTTGTGAAACCTTGACCTAAATCTTTTCGCTTTGAGGGAGCAATCCGTATTGTCACAGAAAAGGTAAAATGAACTAAAGGAATGAACTTTAACTAGTAGAGAGATTTGCCTCTTGTTTTGGTACTGTACCATTGTCCTACTTGCCAATGGTAGATTTGACATTTTGTATGAGATCTTTGATGCTTATTACATTGATAAAATCTATATTGAATTGGTCTAGATTCGTTGAGTATTATCATTTTTTTTACTGAATTGATGATCATGGTCATGGGTAAGGGCCTTTTTTTTTTTATTAAATTGGATGATTTAGCTATGGATTGAAGTGGAGAGAATGGATTGGTGGTACGTGCCCTAATTCTCTTTATTTTATGTCATGTAGATATACAATTATGTTGTGATTGGTATGGTCCACTTATGGTGGCGATGCTATGTGCTTTACTTGTGAATAATGTGGCCTTGTCAGCGTTACTTAATGTATTATGATGATCATGGACTTGTCGGCAATACTTGATTTATTATGATGATTTTTGTAGTTGATTTATGTGAAGTATGATAAAATTCATCTACATGTGGTTAAGGTGAAAGTATGTGTTCTTCTATTGTTGTAAAGTGATCATGTTAGACTATGACTATGTCCTTATGTGTGTAGTCATAGTGTTGGTACATGATTCTTCCTACTTGACTATATAAGGATATACTCTCCTATGACATAAACTAAGTTACGTTTCTTAAATGAAGACATTTCCAAAAGGACCTCTAGCTAAGCACCAAGTGAACTAGTAGTTAGGAGTATCCCTTCCCACATAGGGAAGGTAGGTTCATTATTGTACTCATGAGATTGAAGACTATATTGAATGTGGCATAAAGAGGGTACCAAGCACATCTCCTACTTCTTGAGCTATGATGCCCCCATAGGAATACTCGCTAGTGGATCCACCTAGATGCTATGTTAATGTTTTGGTACTACCTTGGCAGGTAGTCTACCTTATTTTGGTGTAGGGTTCCATGATAATGGATTCCACATTAGCTCATGTGGTATATGTCGATTAAGGCAAGATGTTCTCAAAAATAAAATAATGTAATAAAGTGACAAAGTTTATGTTACAAAAGACAAACGATAACATTATCATTTAGACTGGTAGAACACCCTTCATCGGAGTAGGATAAAACATGTTTTAATATACCCTTAAACTAAGATATGGTAACTTTGATAAATGGAGCTTTATATCACTTGCACAAGGGATAAATTTGCTTTCTGACACAATGATATGCATACAACATCAACATTTATGTTAGCACCAATATTTGAGATTCTAGAGATAGTTTCTTGAAGTCTCTATGGTCAAGAATTATGACTTTCATTAGTGATTCATAATTGTATAGAGGAATTTTAGTTTAAAATAATGGAATTCTTGAAGAAAGACTTACCTTGAAGAAGAATCTTGAAAAAGATTGAAAGAATATTTAATGAAGTTTCTACTTTGATTTTTCTTAGGGTTTTGCCTTAGGATTTCAGAGAGAATAGAATATAGATTAAGAGATGAGAATCTGATTGTTTTGAGTCTTTAATTAGTGAAAAAATTCGCCTAGAATTTTCATAAAGGTAAAAAGACAAATCGATCCATTATAACTTTTTCCCGTTGGCTAATTTTCCACAGCGTTGTATGAGGTTTTTGAAATGGCCATAACTTTTGGCTCAAACCTCAGACTTTTGTAAAATTGATGGTGTTAGAAAGAAGATTCAAATAAGTTTACTTTGATAGGTTATTATTCACATAAATCTTTATATTCTAAGAAATATGGTCTCTTGAAGTTGACCCAAGTAAAATCATACATTAAAACATAATCAATAAAGAAACTTTCAACTCTACTTTACGTTACGATCTAAATCATACTTCATTTGTGTATAATGTCGTATGAAGTGATTCCTAGCATAGATTCATATTTCCTTATACCCTATAGGTGAATCAGATCCCATATTTGGGTTGAATTAGATCCAATATTTAAGTTAGTTCACAATGGGGGTACTGCCGTCAATCGATGTGAATTGAGAGCCACTACCCTAAGGGATGTGATTTATAAAAACCTCAACATTGAAGGAACCGCCCGTGCAAGCCACATAATTTTTCATTTCGGACTGTGATTCACCGAGCTAAACATTGAAGTAAAACTTAAAAGCTCCCGTCAACATGTTTGAGGTTTGACTTCCATTGCACATGAAACGTGGAGTCTTTCAGAGTTACCTTTGCCCTTATACGTTAAATAGTTAGTCTTATGGGGACAACATTGATGGATGTAAGTAACGTGAATATCACGATCATAAGAATATTTGTCAAAGATGGTTTTCTAAGTTAATACATGTTTACTGTGAGGCTCTCAATTATCCCCATATCATTTATGGATAGTTCATCTTATAACATATCTAGTTCCTATTGATATATGATGATCACACCTATCGATTGATCTTTGTTATGAGGTCTTGGGTTGAGATAATAAAGTTTGATCCGTCATCCTTCCCGTAAAGGTTTCTTACTCGGCGGAGGAGTATGCCAAATTGTATGTTAGGGAGATTGTGAAGTTACATGGGGCTCCATTGTCGATCATTTCGGATAGAGGAGCCCAATTCACTTCACACTTTTGGAGATCTTTCCAAAGTGGACTTGGTACACAAGTAAATCTTAGCACCATTTTTGACCCTCAAACGGATGGACAAGCGGAGCGCACCTATGAAAAATTTCATTGTAATCTCTATCTCATGAGAATCATTGTGAACCTACCTTCACACATTGGGAAGGGACACCTCTCATAACTAGTTCCCTCGGTACTAAGCTAAATTGCCTTTTTGAAATGTCTTTAAGCAATTATTAATAATCATAGCTTAGTATAGGTCACAGGAGACTACCTTTTTAAAAATCATAACATTATCTCATTAGGAATTGCATGAGAACTTCCTTTCAATACAACTCTCATAAGTGAGATTAAGAGATTATCATCATCATATCATAGTAAGGCATAGAATTGATCTAAAATCAACCTTATATAAACATACCTTAATCATATTCTCACAATCCATAAAATCAAGACATTTCAGTCATATTCATCATACCGTAAACTATCTAATCTAAGCACAGTCATTACTTCAAGTGAACATCATCATCAAGTACAATCCATCACAATTGAAGTAAGAATTAAAGATCATATGTCTTACAAATTTACCTTCACAAGCCTTCATCCATGGTATTACCATTAACCAACCATATTCATCCATTAATAGATTTAATAACATCATTTAATAGTAATTAACACATGAAATAAGTCAATTGCATATTTACTATTCAATTCTCATCAATTCATAACCTAGGGTTGGCAAATAGGGTCAATTCATGATCTCTTTTATAGAACTATGTCTAACACGAAGACCTAGGACTGGTAGATTGAGTTGTTTGTTGTGCATAAGGTCTTTCACATTTAAAATTCATATTCCATATGCTATATTTCACGAAGCCACATCGGACCCATATAGAGTCATATTTCCTTTTAGTCCAATGCAAACCCACTACAAAGTCCATATTAATTTCTTCCTACTTCAAAGTAGGAATTTGGATCTCTTGTAGTAACCCACCCGACTTTTGATGTTCCGCTTTTACTTGTAGGAAATTTGGAAACTTCAACAAACTCCGCTATCATGGAATCCCAATACTACCCTTATCAGAGTTACCTTGGGGCAGCTACAACTCATAAACCCTAACCCTATGAACACGAGGCGTCTATGATGTGATTAGCGGCTAGATATTTATTAAACGTTAATGAATATGGTTTATCAATATCACGGATGTAGAAACTGCACACTTAGCATGTGTTAAATACTCTTTTATATTATTTAATGTATAAGGTATAATTGACTATTTAGGGTGTCTTACGGGTTTGGGTATAGGATTTAGCTTTCACAACAACATATGTTACCATAGTTAATAGGAGTGTAAGGCTAAATCACATAATGTGGTATGGTTACACACCATTGATCCTTTACCACTTCCTTCAATGTTACAACTCGTTGATTCTTTAGGTTGGACGTTATTCGGAAATAAATCTTCCTTGGGTCCATGTTGATGTGTTTAAACCGTTGATTCTTTCCTTATTTGTCCTCTTCATTACTAACATTGAAGGAAGTGCTATCGGAAGAGTAATAAGGACACATGCTTATCATAAATTATATATTTTAAGAACATACGAGATGTTTCCTTCTATTCTATCATATTATTTTAGTTAACCTACGTTTGGATCACCAAAACCATTTTGATTATATATATGATAACACGAGGCATCGAATGGTAAAATAAATCCTAGTGGTTTAATAACAAGGTACTAATGTTTTGAATTTTATAAACTCAAGCATAAGAGATAAGGGGCCACTTGGATAATCCCTTCTTAAATCCGAATCATTCTTAATTTAACTAAAAAGATATTATTGTGTGAGAGAAAGCTAAGGTGACACACGTAGAGTTGAGATCCTTTCTCACCAATTTTGTTACTCTTTTTCCGCATTCATGAACACCTTTCAAGGATTCACCATACTTAGTATGAAAGAGCTTGAGCCATAGTGTACATTGACCATTCTTCTTTGGTATTGAAGATGAAGGAGAACATGACAATGGTTTGATATTTCTTAAGATAAAGAGTGCAATCTACCAACATATAGTTGGGGGTTTCTCGTAAGGGAGACATAGTGTACTTTGCTATTATGGTCGATAATGTGTTCCTAAGGTGGGTGAGTTGAGATAGAAGATTCATGTAGAAGCCCATAACTAAAGATATTGTATTGAACTAGGCGCCACAAAGATGTACCGAGATCTATGGTAATTCGATTGATTAAATTGTTCAAAAAGAGATTTAGCAGATTATGTGGCTAATTTCACTAATTGCCAACAAGTTACGGTAGAACATAAGAAACAAAGAATAATGACTCAAGAGATTGACATTCCAATTTAGAAGTGGAAAGTGATCAACATGGAGTTCATCACATGTATACCTCATACTCGCAGACATAATGACTCAATTTGAGTCATAGTTGATGTACTTCCTAAGTCTTCACACTTTTTGGTGTATAAAACGATAGATTCGGCAGAGGACCACACCAAGCTTTACATTAATGAGATTGTAGGTTTCGTGGAGTTTCTTTCTCTATCATCTTAGAGAGAGGCCCTCAGTTTACTTCTCATTTATGGACGTCATTTAAAAAGGTGTTGCTACTCAGGTTATGCTTAGAACAAAAATTCATCTTCAGAGAGATGTCCAGGCAGAGCATACCATTCATACATAAGTGACATGTTGAGAACCTGTGTTATCGATTTCAAGGGTAGTTAAGAGTGTCACATTTCTCTTATAGAGTTCACCTACAATAATAGTTAACATTCAAGCATTTAGACGGACCCTTATGACATATTTTATGGGAAAAAAATGTAGGTCTCCAGGCCTGAACTTGAGTGGTAATGGCTTGGGCCATTTGGAAAAGAGCTACCCATATGGCACCACCTGTCAAAGGAGTAGTGTCGACCGGAGCTTGGTTCCTTATTAAGATTGATTCTCATTGAAAAAGTGTTAAACCTACCAATATGAAAATTGTATATTACAAAGTGTACTATATTAAATGAATTCAACTTATGCAGATCATCAGGAAAGACATCGACAGTCATATTGTCATAGGTATATTTTCCACTAATTTAGCTTGACTATGCGATGAATGATGCCCTCTCTTTGGAAACAATCATAAGATATAGAACCCAATATTCACTTAATTTAAATCATAATATTCTTATTCATGAGAGAATAGTAATTTATCACAAATCTCTTGAGCATAGAACACTAAACCATTTTATTGTTCACTAGAGTCCCAAGGTTTCACAGTCATAACTAGATCCATAAGGCGTAAGTCTTTATATCCTTCTTATAGGTGCTATTAAGGATCATTATTATAGTGTCGTGCCATACATTTGAAGTCTATAAGATGCCTTTCTCAACCTCGTCTTTTGTGTTTATAGGACATGAATAAGAGGAGGGCACCCTCTAGAAAAGAAAAGGGAGGAGTAGCTAATAAGAGGATCCCTTCCTTGAATACCTCTAGATAGGGTTGGTATTATGTTGAATTGAAATGTTTTGATCTATTTAAGTATTTGAATGTGAGGACTTGGGGTGATACTTTGCATAATCACCACTAGATAATGCGTACATGACTGAACCATCGCCAAGTGCAGGCGGTATAGTTACATTTTGTGGGTGTCTCACAAAATACAAAGCTTACTGCCTTGAGAAGGCAACATGTTGATTATCTTGGTAAACGGGAGGCCCTCATAATGTTTGATAGTGGTATATTATATGAAAATCCCTTCTCAATGTGAGAATGCTATTACTTTATAACGTTGCGAAGAACGTTTTAGTGGTTGTCCGTTGGGTTTCTTGTTAGGTAATGGTCAACTAGGACCATTATTTCTCCATACCATTTCACTCTTTAGTCCTTAATTATTATTTGTAACATATGTAACATATTTAACTCCTTACCATTATATTCATTATTTACTACACAATTATTTTCCTATTCATTGCTAGGAAGAATTCTTCTAGTACAAATAGTGGTCATCTTCATTTGGTTTGAAAAATCATAATATGGTGTAATGTTTCAACACTATACCAATACATGTTGAATGTGAAACTAATATGCTTTATTCGATACATGGGTCATGAAAACGAGTATATGCATTACTCAAACTAGGTAATTTCACTACTAACCTTTGTCCGACAACGAGTGTATACACAACTAACCCTTACCATTACCTCAAATAATACACTAAATCAATGTATGGCTTAGCTTTCACCCTCGCACCAATTGACATTATACTATTAGATATCATTCACTAACTCCTTGTTGTTAATTTTTTTTCTCATTTACTACCTGCTTAGTTAGACAAGTACCAACGAGGCTATTTGTAACACATGCACTCGATAAAAAGAATTCTTAGTTAAAGGATTGCCAATCCATGCATAAACAGTATTCAAGAATTGATTAATTATTATTCATACGTTTTTAATTGCTCATGGTTTCCGTAACCCTAGTTGTGGATAACAAATAATAAATCTATTGCGTGTTAGACTTTACTTGTGATACTTTGGTTTGTTTAATTGGTTGAGTGGGCTTATGGGGTTTCACTTAGTCATTGCACTTGTAAGTTTTGTAATTGGTTATGAGTAAGGTTCTTACATATGTTGTAATGCTATGAGCTCTTGTACATGCTTTGCTGTTATGACATGATGTTGAATTGGCTTTACTTATGGGTTCTATTATGTTACTACACATGTTGAATTGGCTCTTTTTGATGATGTTGGTCTTTTGTTGTGTATGGTCGTGTGTTAAGAGATATATGATTATTGTCTTATATGTGTTCTTGGTTGTGCATAAGGCTTTGTGAATACTCAACAATGTCACACATAACACGAAGAATAGAAGACATCACAAGAATTGGAATTGGAGTGTCTTGATAGCAATACATATATCCTCTTCTTGTTAATTGTATGCTTCATATTGTTTAGAATACCATTATAATCATGCTTGATGGGCCACATTTAGTCTAAGATTGGTCTCGAAATGAGAAAATATTAGGTCTAGAACTGGCCTAGTAGGTCCTTATAAGTCTTCTATTATATATATAGGAAATGCTAAGTCTTCTCATCTATATTATAAGTCATAGGCCACGATCAATGACGCCTACAAGGAATGAATTTGAAGATTGAATATCAGCAGTGGTACCTAATATTCTTCATAGTTAAATCATGATCTCGGGAATAGTAATTCTTTATAAATCTCTTGAGAATCGTCCATGATTTTCTCCAAAACTATTAATGTACCTTGATTGATAAGTCTTCTAATTCAAACTAGCATATGGATCTAGTTATGATTGACTTTTCCCCTCTAGGATACAACAATCTTCACATAATGTATAAATAAACAACTCTGGACAAGAGTTGAGTCCAAATATCAACAAAAAAGAACACCTCCCTTCAACTAATAAATACTCTCTTTTTTACTAACTCTTTCACTCTATATTTTTCCTTGTGTGTTGTCCTTTCAAAACAAAATGAAGACCACCCTTACTTATACCAGAAGAACTCTTCCTAGCAACAAATAGGAAGATAATGGTGTAGTAAATAATGAAGGTAATGGTCATAGGAAAGAATAATGAACAAATAAAGAGTGAAATGGTATGGAGAAATAATGCTCCTACTTGACCATTACCTAACAGGAAACCCAATGGAAAGCCACTAAAAAATTCTTTGGAATGTTGTAAAGTAATGGCATTCTCATATTGAGAAGGTATTTTCATACAATATACCACTCTCAAACTGGACGAGGGACTCCCGTTTACCAAGATAATAAACATGTTGCCCTCTTAAGGAAGTAAAGCTTTGTATTGGTTCTCAACGTTGATCGTTCTTTATTTTAAATGGTGACACCAACATCATGTCTTTCATCATGTCCTTCTTACATCTTAGAAAATTTATAATTGTAATATTTTCTTAGGTTCGGTGACTTTGAACGAATATCAAAGTGGAACCACTAGTTAAAATCAATATTTTTATGGACATATATTTGGGGTAACATAAAAAGTACATAAAATGATGCAACAAACTTTGATAAGTAAAAATGTGTAACACCCCAATCCTACACCTTGGAAGTGGCCGGCACCCAATGACCATGGCTGGTCTTGAGAGAACCCTTGGCCTGACTTACTTAACTCTGCAAAATACATAACTTAATCATAAGGCGAGAAAATTTCTAATAAAATAACTTAAATAAATATAGTTTTCATAACAAATAGAGCATATTTCGGGAGTTAGTGTATAACATATATGGAAAATTTTGTTGTATAGCCAGCCATTATATATAGTCATGAGATTTGAGACTAAAATGCATGTATAACAAGATCATATCTAAACACACATATTCTCTTCAACCTTGGCTAAAAGGCAATATGACCCCTAATTTTACAAGAAAATCAAATTGTGTGGTGATTATTAGTCAAATGGCCAAGGTGAACTCATAGCGTTGACTTCGTGAGACGGTACTCGAATTAGATCACCATGCACTTGACATTTGTGACATTTCGGCAGAAACTTCAAACAAACATGTTCCATGGTCATCCAGAAATAACAAGCTCGAAGGATCTTTCTTGCTCGAGTGAGTCAGATATGAAATAGAGATTCATAAACATATTGTTAGTGATGTCTATCTATTAAATCACGTCATCGACGTCAAGAGTGTCGACAACATATTATGACTGCAGCTCTTTTATTTTAGGTTATCATGTTCCAAGTACTCTTCAAAGTCTTCTCAAAGCTTTTCAATGATCGGAACCTAAAATGTTGGGGAGAAAGGAAGAAAGTGGGGTTAGTACACCACTTGTACTATGTATGAGACCATATGCACAAA
This sequence comes from Solanum pennellii, assembly GCF_001406875.1. Classification (NCBI taxonomy): domain Eukaryota; kingdom Viridiplantae; phylum Streptophyta; class Magnoliopsida; order Solanales; family Solanaceae; genus Solanum; species Solanum pennellii. Next base: position 16,116,190 of record NC_028642.1, on the reverse strand, counting down.
TATCATGAAATGATGCTCAAAAGTGACATTTCATTATAGTATGCAATTTACATTGAAAAGCTTTATGCACATTCAATAAGACCACTGCTTCCATCCACTTGGTCAAGTAGTCAATCGCAACCAAAATGAATTTGTGTCCGTTAGATGCGGCAGACTCTATTGGACCGTGGACATACATGCCCCAATCTACAAATGGCCAAGGTGAATTCATAGCGTTGTGTTCGTGAGGCGATACTCGAATCACATCGCCATGCACTTGACATTTGTGACATTTCTGCACATACTTGCAACAATAATGTTCCATGGTCAGATATGAAATAGATATTTATATTTATAATGTAAATGATGTTCTATCTATTAAAACAGATAATAGACACTTAGGAGTTGTAGTAATACACAAAATGTATAAGCAAAAGGTTTTATAAGTGCATTAATGACTTAATCGTCCGATCCTTATCTTTCATAGTTATCACATTATATTTCTGTCTTCAATATAATGGACATCATGTCCGATGGGTTTAGTGTTAATCAACAACCCAGGACAAGAGTTGAGTCCAAATCTCCACAAAAAAAGAACACCTCCCTTAAACATATAAGAACTCTCTTTTTGAGAAACTCTTTCACTCTATATTTCTTTTTCTGTGTTGTCTTTTCAAAAGAAATGAAGACCACCAATATTTATACTACAAGAATTTCTATCAATGAAAAGGAATACAATGGTGTAGTAAATAATGAAGATAATGGTCTTAGGAGTTACATATGTTACAAAGAATAATGAAGGAATAAAGAGTGAAATATTATGGAGAAATAATGGTCATAGTTGACCATTACCTACGAGAAACCCAATGGACAGACAATAAAACGTTATTTTCAATGTTCTAAAGTAATGGCATTCTCAAATTGAGAAGGGATTTTCATACAATATACCACTCTCAAAGTGGACAAGGGTCTCAGGTTTACCAAGACAATCATCATGTTTCCTTCTTAAGGCAGTTAACGTTTGACCCTATGCTCGCCGTTATGAACGACATATCAGTGAACATCAATTGCCTTCTTAAGGAAGTTAAGGTTTTACTTGGGGAATCAGGAACAAGAGTGGCACAAGAAGGCAATTGATGTGTAATTGTCGCAATCTAAGAATGCATGAACTATGAGGGAGAAAGTATCTTGCATTCCGGAAGACTCTTTTTTCATTGTTTTCTGTTTTATTTTCATTTGTTAGGATGATCGGGTGTTTGTCCTGACATCCATCTCAATTATTAGAGGCTTTGTATATAGACACTTAGAATTCAATTATTTTTAGATTGTCATTTATTATGTACTCAGACTTGACTTGCCATTTGGCTAAATTGAATGTTTTATTTTTAAAAATGTTTTAGTTATCTTTTAACTAGTTGAGTTAGTACATTTTAATCCTTGTATTTATTCTTTGTGTCTTCACCGAAGGTTTGCTTAGGTTCAACAATGGTTCTTGAGTGTCGGCCATGTCCAGGGTGTAGGCTCAAGGCATGACGAGAATCAAGGAAACTAAATCCAAAAACAACAACTGTGGAAGAATAATGATATATTCAATATAAAAATCTCTCAATACATTATTTGGCAGCTGAAAATTTATCCTCTTTGACAGTGGTATCAACTCTATTGGGGTTCAGTCTGTTAAGAGTAAAATCTGAGAGTTTTAATAATGGGGAAATGCGAAACGTATTGAAAATAATTATAAAAAGAAAATATCGGCTTATGGAATTTTTTCTAAGTAAAGCTATGTCACATTCATGTTTAAGAAGTCTCCATTGGTGATCAATCGTTATGTCCGTAAGCATTTTTAACATCCAAATGATTACAACACGAACATAGAAGGTGTTTGTAGTGATGTTGGTGGTTGGAGGTGCTTTTTTGGGTGTAGAGATGGTTACAATGCCGGTGCACTCTTGGAAGGAAAATGAAGGCAGGGATGAGGATTTTATCTTGCCGCTTTGACTTTTCTTTCATTTTCTCATATAGAGTAGTGAGTTTTTGATTTTCTTGTCTTAGCAAGTTTTGGGCCTAGAACTTTTTAATTTTCTAAATACTGATCTTTAATAGAATGCTAATTAACCCATGAGAGATATGGATCTTAAAGTAGTATAATGGGGAGTGCGTGTAGAATATGTACAAAAGGTTGTAAACCTTTAAAATGGGTTGAAGTTGACATTCGTGATAGCCTATACTTTCCATTTAGTATAGTACACTTTGTAACACTCAATCCATGATGGTTTTCGAGAGTGTGTGTGTCATGGGGAACAAGATGAATAGAAACTCTAAAAAGAACTAGTCAGGAAGTGTATGTATTACACTGAATCCCTGGAGTTTTTTTGATATCTATTTCTTAAGCTCCCATTTAGACATAAATTAGTTAATTTAAACATGAAACTTCAAAAATTGAGTTTTCGAAATTTTGCTTAGACATGCATTCTACTCCGAATAATTGAAGTCTATCTGTGGAAGTCCCAAATACTAGTCTTTGAGCATCTTGTCGTAAAGGTTACCACTGACTCAACTTTGGGCCATGTGTAATCCTTATGAGATGAAACATGTGAAGCTGTGAATTGAGAGTCTTAGTATTCTCATGTGTGATTAAGGCACTCACTTTGTAAGCGATGTATATATCTATCTTTGTATGAGTTTTATTATTTAAATTGTCCCCCACATATCCGTCGACGGTGAATCACAGAGCTTGATACATTAGAATCTAGACAGGAGTAAACTAAGAGACTGGAAGTATGTATTGCCAAAATATTTTAAAAAAAAAGTAAAGAAAGAAAGACTAACCGTGAAGACTGTTGCTTGTGCTTCGTCGTACTCTATCGTTGATGATCTTCTCATTCCATTTAGTCTCTGTTGTAGTATTTTCGTATTTTATTCTCAGGGGCTCATCTCTTTTACTCTTGCAGGATATCTATTTTCTCTTGGATTCAACGAGATGGTTAGTGGGACACAACGGAAGTATTTCATGTTAGGAACTTAAGTAATCCCGAAGCATTTCTTTAAGAAACCATTTAAAATATCTATAAAATGTCAGAACATAATGTGTTAAAGCTCCATTTAGTAGGATACAAAAACCCTAATAATTGCTTATATCTTTTGTGTTGGAAAACTCTAAGGGTTAGGTTAAGCTCACATGTAAAAAAGAAGCACACTGAAGAGGTGTTACATTTTATAGTACCATGTATGTACAATACTATCAATTGAAAAAGAGTTTAGTTGAATTATGATAAGCAGTGTATGGAGTTTCATGAAGTTTGGAGGTCAAACGTCCAAGAACATCTAAGACTTTCTAAAGTTAGCCAAATAGGCTAACATTATTGATTTAGATAATGTTTAGGCATACAAGATAGGGAGGTATAGTGTTAAATATGCTAGCAATTCTACAAAACATTGAATACATAATGTGTGGAATTTAAATAACTATAAGTCTTACACTTTGTTTCTAAAATAGAATAAAGTATAAAAAAATTTAAAAAGAGGGACAACCAAAGTGACGTGAAGTTGTGTGTACTGCGTTTCTAAGTTCACATATGAGTCGATAATGTTCTTCTAGTCATCTTGCATACTCTAAATCGAATACTGCAACATCTAAATTCATGCGAAAAAATTAACAAATATATACGTCGCTCGTATAAAAAAGTAAAATTTTACTTTGACATAATTAGAAACATATTTCATATTTTTGTCTTCAATATAGGCCATACACTACAAGAGTCCTGCTTTCGCCTGACCGAGGGCCCCAATCCATATTTGTCGTCCTAGTTAGATGCTTATAATCTTATATTTTATATTTTTTCTTATAACTTTGAAAGACTTGAATAATGGAATTGAACATAATGTATTAACATAAATTAGAAGAGAAGAAGGATAAGGGACGAAAAAACCCTAAACCGTAAAATCTATTAACATCTAACTCATTTTCGGAAAGAACTTTACTAAATAGAAGTAATCGTACATTGACATACAATCCCTACATGTATACATTTATCTTTGTGTCATTATCACTCCTCCACCTTCATAACACTACTCTTCACCATGTTTTCAAACTATTCCACCGTTTGAAAAGGTAATTAAAAAAATCTAAGGCCACCATCAAAACCATCCATATCAAATCTCATAAGTCACACTACATCTTTTTCCCTCCCTCAACCCAAAATTCTCAAAGCACGTGTAAGGAGTAACCACATGACTCTTGGCTCCTATAAAAATAGGGACTATGAAATTCTTTATTTTGTATGGTAATATCAGGTTAGTATTCTTAGGGCTCAAACCTGAAAGACTAATTAGGATTATCTGGTGTCATTTGCTCACATTCCTTGGACATCTTTTAAGAGCTACTTGTGCAATTCATAGGTGAAGTCTCAACCCTCTAGTGATACTTGGTGCAATGTATCACCTTAAGGTCACAAATAAAGCATACATACAACCTATATAAGCCAAAACATATCCTCATATAAGCATAATACATCAAAGACACATTTAAGTCAAAACCATAGGACATTACAGTAAGCTACATCAAGTCACACATATATTTTCTTTTTTGCATATACATCATTATTAGACCTTGTTCATGACCCAAATCTTAGTCTAATAGTGCAATGAACATATGGATACCCATTAACCCATACATTATTAGTAAACCCTTCATGAGACCACAAACCTTAACTTTCAATTCATACATAAACACTAAGTGAAGACAACTTTATTCATATCAATACAAGACCTTCATCATATAGTCATTTAGACCAACATAGTGTATAGAAGGATAAGATCACATCTTATAGATTTCATACCATGCACATATTCATAATTAGTAGAAAAATACTACAAAGTCATGCATATGGACATAAGAATAAACATAAACATTACGTCACCTTCCTAGGACTTCCTAAGTGGCTCCTTGTGCAATGACTAGATGGGTGCATTACTTCCACCTATCCTATGTAACCTCCCTTAAGTCCTCCTAGTTAGGATCCTATTCATTTACTTCCATTTTCCATTTTACATTATGGAAGCGATAGCCTTAATCGACACTAAGACCATGGGTGCTAAACATGGAATTTGGTGTTGTGGAGCTTTACACCAATGGAAGGTGTTCTTACCTATCCAAGGTACAACATTAACATATGGTAGCTTATAAGTTATACCAAATTGATAGATCCTATGTGTCAAGAATATTTATGGAACTTGGAGGTACATGTGAAAACCCTCTTTATACCAAGATGGGGCATTATGGTTATTCACTTATGGAAACCCTATTTATGCCTATTGATGCATTACGGTTATCCACCTCATGAGATTTATGGTGACCTACATTCCTTCATTGGGAAGGAACACACACTCATATTCAAGTGTACTCGGTGCTAAGCTAAGTTCCCTTTAGTGAAAACCTTCACTAATATTACTTTATCAGTTCTTTCTCACTTTGATTATACATTAGTCATGCTCACAATTAGTCAATCATACGTAAAAAGTCAGTAGTTAAAGACACCATGGCTTAGGCAAAATCCTACTATAATTTGCCAAAAGGTCAAGATTACAGTGAACAATCATAGAATTACAATAGAGAGAAATTAAGGATCAAGTCTTCAAGCATTAATACTCATTGGCTACCAAAAACGTAATTCATAATTATAACCTATTATATGCATTAGCTAACATACAATTAACCATATACAACATCATGAACCAATTACCATAGAATCGAGATACAAGACAACCAACCTAACGTGAAGATCAAAAGTAACCATTTGATAGACTAGAAGAACTAGTTCAATATATATAAGCCTTCTTTAATTTGATCATACAAGATTCATAATTACAATCCAAATTATGAACTTAAAACAGTATCTAAAATCATCATCACTTATTCGAAATCAACATTAAATCATAAGAAGGCAATGTTACAATGAATTATGGAAAGACTAAGCTAAACACGTTCAAATCTTCATACATTGATCCACATGGATTATTCATCATAAATTCAATACGAATTCTTCTATACAACGGTATATATAACAACTTCAACGTGATAGAATCGTAAATTAATCAATAACAAGTAAAGATCACAAAGCCCATGCAAGAAATAAATCGATTTAGGGAGGGAACATGGGTTCATCATTAAATTGAATTAAAAATCACGTTCAGACCAATACATTAACATCAACTTATAATGATTTAACCATTAAAAATGTTTTGAGAAAGAACCAAAGGATAGATTGAAGAAGAAGAACTTGATCATGTTTTTCTCTTTGAAAACTTTGAGATTAACTCTCTAGATGGAAGGATAACTAGATATGAAGGATGACCATACAGTTATCTACATGAAAATCTCTAAAACTTGGTGAAGAAATTTTGACAATCCAAGCTCCAAACTGTTCTTTCCCTTCAACAACAATGGAGGTTTCTAGAGAGAATATTATTGGAGGGAAAGTCTTATTTGGTGAATTGTATTGGGAGTATGGTTTATCACTCTTTTTGTTCCTTATATACACCAAAAAATATCTAATTAAACCTATTAGGGTCAGGTTAGGACGTGGAGTGAATTTCCCATTAACACCTTAGTTAAAAAGTTTGCAAGGCACCAGTTGAAGGCCACCATCGACGGACCATAGGTCAATTAGAGTGTCGTCTTTGACCTCTTGTCTATTCGTCCTTGGACTGGTCTTTTGTCGAACCTTGCCCAGGATAAGATTCCATCAACGATACCTCACCAACGTGCCATTGGTAAACCAACTTGCCATTGTTTGGTCCGTCGATTGACACTAGCACGACAGTGTCTTGACAACCCTTGGGTCCTTCTTGTGGGCCCTTTTGCGGGGACCTATAGAGGTCGTACCCAGAAGTTTCCTACGTAACTAAAATTCTTAACAACTTTTAAACCTCCCACATGAGTTTCACCCAAAACAAATACTCGAAACTCGTCCAAACAGTCTATGCCCCATCAAGACACACTTTAGCGTCTTCAGGGCTATCTTACGAACGCCTTGGACGTTCTTGGTCGTTTGACCTCCAAACTTCTCGAAACTCCATATACCATCTTTATATATTATTATAACTCATTTTAAGACTTCATACGCTCATGACATGTAATATATAAACACGTATAGACACATGAGGCACATCGGTGACTAGTCGTCGAACGTCTTAGTCGTCCTTTGACATTTGACTTCCAATAACATCAAACATTACGCAAAGACTGTAAACCATATTTTAAGTCATTTAAGGACATTATATTTTTAAGACAAACATGTTAGGCTCTAGAAACCCTAACTCATTTTGGGGTCTCTCATTTTGGGGTCTTAGAATGTCCCCCACTTGGGAATATTTGTCCTCAAATTACACTTAGAATACTTTAATCACCACAATGACTTCAATGCATCATAGAGAATTTCATCATATTTATAACATCATCAAATTATTTTCGCACTAAATACACACAAGCAAGGAAAACTTTCATACACTCACTCTTCAATGTATCAAACACAAAGGCTGTTATCATGTTCATAGGAGGAACATTTTTCTCCTAATCATAACATGGTCTGTACACTTCAATTTATTTTGAGGTCATCTTGCAACTATTCTTTAAGTCAAACTTAGTCATATTTCAACAACGCTCAAGAAACAATTAGGCACTCATACTTCAATGCACATAGACTTGAGTTAATTGAATCAACAACGATCTTTATTAGTTAGACCAAGTGCCATGAATGTCAAACTCAACCATACCATTCTTAGTGGCATCCATGGAAGAATGTACTTCTCCTCAACACACTTACATGTATCATGACTTCACACCTAAGCAAAGTACAACGTCAATTTCCTGTTTAATGAGAAATTCTACACTTTTAAACCAAGGCATGATTATTTTTTCTCCCTAGTGAAGTCTAAATGGTAGATCACACCAAGTACAACAAAACAAATAGGATGTAATTTCACAAAATGTCAATTTCAAACATAGTAATCACCTTCACAATAAGCATCTTTTGCGAAGAATAACACAAATCATCGGGACATACATTAACACTTAGCTAAATATGCTTTCACTTTTCAAGTGTGAGCCTTCAATTATGCATTCCAAATAATAAAAGTTACATAATTTTAAAGAGACTCTACACTTTTCATTTATAAGAGACTCAACGTCTCATAATAAGGTTAAACATTTCACCTCACAAGTGACTATTATCATGTTTCTTATCTTATCTCATGAAGTCAAATGCACAACTAGAATATCTAGATGCAATTTAACATGAGAAAACATTGATTTTATCAAAAAATTTCTTTTATTCACTTTGGAATCTTAAAATATCTTTAAGGTAATGTTCAATGATACATAGCAACCATATAAAGGTCGTGCAATTCACACTTTCTGCAAAACTCAATTCACAGACAAACTTACCAAGAAATTTATTATTTTCAAGCTCATGTAAGAATAGAAGGACAAGGTAGAAAATATATACAACCTTACTACTCAATCACCATCCCCCGCAAAGGGTAAACCCAATTAAGAGTAACTTAATCCAAACTTAAGAGGATCTTAACCTAACAACGTTCATTTTCATCACTTAAAAGTGAGTACCACTTCAAAAGAAAATACAGTAAGTTATCATAGGAACACCAAGGTATTTTAAACCTTATCATATAGGTCATTTATCCCCAATTATCAGGTTAGGTCATACTATTTCACCACATAAAGTTTTCATACAATATAATAGACAACAAGGTCATATATCATTAGGGGAAACAACATAGGAGACTTAGTCTTAGGACTCTTTTTTTCTTTCAACATTTATATAAGGCAACTTCTAGGTCAAACAAAATCACATCATAACCCTACAAAGATGAGAGTACTCCCGTAAAATAGTCAAGGTAAACACTAATTCCACAACATCAAGGGACTCGCAACACAATAAAAAGTTAGAAACGAATCTATTTCTCATCATGAAATAAGACTCTCATTCTTCATTCCAAATAGCTAATCTCCTTTTTACATTCATTATCATGTTCATATGCATTAATTCTATACACAATTCAACAACCTTCAATCAAAGAACAGTTTAATTGATTCCTTGAAAATGTCACAGTAAACTTCTTATCATTACAATGAACATGCTTCCAAGTTCTAAAAATGCAACATTTAGGAAATTGATGGAAAAAGCATGACAATATGAGATACAAGACTTTACCAAAGGCAAGCATACTATCATCACACCTAGGATCAAGTTTATACAAAAGATTCCAATCAATACTACGCAACTTATCAAGGAACATATGTATACAAAAGGAAACATTGAACACCTTTAAGTACAAAATACTAGGGTAGCATGCTTCCATATGTAGTCGCTAAGCATTTCAATTTCAAATCATATTATAAGGCTACCATCATGCAAAACCATATAGTAACACTTCATTAAAAAGAAGCTCATATCAACCATACTAACTTTTAACATGCTTTAACTATATCATAACATGCATTACTCAATATTATATGTTATTTGACACAAATTTTCATAAATAGGCATAATTGGCATCACATCATCAAACACAAAAAAATTCACCTTCACACATACTCATTAAAAATATAAAACCAAGATAAATATTTAAACTTACCTTTTCTCACTCAAGCATAGAGAACAATCTTATTAAAGCAATCACATCTAAAAACCACCAGACAAGAAAACATAAGAGACAGATCTTATAGAGTTAAGTTCTATGGCACAATATGAGAGTGTTGAAGAAAGGAAACTCTGTATTCCTATATCCACTCGTACCATTTGATGTTTCACGACTCACCACCAATGATACAAGACTCTACTAAACATGGCAATATGAGACTTCTTGGACCCTAAACTACTTTATAAAACCTGTTGCTCTAATACCACGTTTGTCACATATGGGGAGCATCCCCTAGAAGTAACATGTCATACTTCACCTATCGCAGGTCTTTGAAAAGCCTATAGTTATTATTCATCGCATTGACATAGTAAATTTAGCTGAAAATTAAAAACTTTTCATAAAAATCATATGTTAGAAACTTAACTTCATATATATATATATAACATTTAAGTCATAATACATATTTAGACCCTAAGCCTCATTGCAATATTAGACTCAACAAACTTAAATACATTAGGGACACGACCCTTAAAACATAAGACAAACTATAAAAAGTCAATAAACTTTACATTCAGACATGAGTAGGGAATCCTTCGAACTTAAGGACCCATTTCCTTGAGCTTGGGAATCATACATCAAGCTCATCAATAATATACATCCTTTAAGAATCCATAACCTACATTTTGTGTAAAAAGTAGAGAAGAATGGGGTAAGTACAAGAATACAATAAGTATGAAAACCATGCAAAAAATATGCATTTAAAGGGGACATTTTCTTGAAAACATACTTCATTCTTTTTGAGTAAATCCTCATAAAACCTTTAGACAATAGCATTTATATCATTCACATACTTCACACAAACATATTCAAATGCCAAAAATCTCATAAGATCGCATGTCAAATTTATGACATTTTTGAGTCACATTACAGTGAGCTCTTTTTTCCCTTAACAATGAGCATTATGTCCTTTTATTCATTAACTTCCCAAGTAACCCTCTAGTGATACTCGGTGAAATGTATCACCTAAAGGTCATAAAGAAATCATACATACAACCTACATAAACCAACACATATCCTCATAAAATCATAACACATCAAAGACAAATTTAAGTCAAAACCCTAGGACATTACAGTAAGCTACATCAAGTCACATATAAATTTATTTCTTTGCATATATATCATTATTATACCTTGTTCATGACCCCAATCATATTATACTAGTATTATGAACATATGGAGCCCCATAACCCCATACATTCTTAGTAAACCCTTCATGAGACTACAAACCTTAGCATTCAATTCATACATTAACAGTAATTGAAGACAACTTTATTCATGTCAATACAAGACCTTCATCATATAGTCATTTAGACAAATATAGTGTATATAAGGATAAGATCACATCTAATAGAATTCACATCATGCACATATTCATAATAAGTAGACAAATACTACAAATTCATGCATATGGACATAAGCATAAACATACACATTAGTTCACCTTCCTAGGAGTTCCTAAGGAGCTACTTATGCAATGTCTAGATGGGTTCATTACTTCCACCTATCCTAAGTAACCTCTCTTAAGTCCTCCTAGTTAGGATTCTATTCATTTATTTCCATTATCCATTTATCTTTAGGGAAACTATAGCCTTAACTGAAACTAAGATCATGGCTGCTAAACATGGAATTTGGTGTTGTAGAGACTTACACCAATGGAAGGTGTTCTTACCTAGCCAAGGTAGAACATTAAAACATGTTATTATACTAAGTGATATCACATTGCTAGATCCAATGTGAAAAGCATAGTTATGGAACTTTGAGGTACATCCAAAAAAACTCTTTATACAAAGATGGGGCATTATGGTTATTCACTTATGGAAACCTTATTTATGCCTATTGAAGCATTGTGCTTATCAACCTCATGAGACTTATGGTGACCTACCTTCCCTCATTGGGAAGGGTCACACACTCATATTTAAGCTTACTTGGTGCTAAGCTAAGTTCCCTTTATTGAAAACCTTCAGTAACATTACTTTATAATATATAGGATTAGGAGATTCATCCCCTCATATTCATAGATCATAGGTCATACATGAAAGTTCATAAACTTGAATCATGTGAGAAGATCCTTTCACATCGACATAACATATATATTAGCACTATCTAGTATAGGATACACTTGAGCACACCTTTCAAGGCTCCTGTATTGACTAGATCATCATTCATATGTGTATGTAGACATATATGTGAGCAAACCTTTCACATAACACATTAAGTCACACATGTTAATACATTCATATTCATACATATAGAAACCAAAACTAGATTCATCCTATCAAGGTAACATGTGCAATGCATAGGCAAAGTCGGATACCCTTGCCCATACTAGTACACCTATCAAGTCATCCTAGCTAAGAAAGCACATGTCATACTTTTATAAACTTCATCTTAGCAGTCATCGTAGTAGACACTAGTGAATATGAGAATACTTCTCATTTAGAAACTATGACCTATACTACTTGTAATATGCATTTAAAGTGAGTGTGTGTGTACATTGGTCAACATGATCAAATAATCGCAATCAAGAACACATTGAGGCATCCACTCTTTTACACCATAATACTCCATCAAGCATAGACCACACCACACAAAATAGCATAGGAGAGAAGCCATTTTCATATTACACTTAAGACTCCTAACTTTTGTTATTCAAGAATTCACATAGGGTTACATAGGTAAAGGATTATTAACCATTTTTACTCATCAATGAAAGCACATATACTTTACCCTAATATATATACATGCTTGTACAATATCCATACAACCTAAATCACAACTAGAATAGAAAAGCAGGCATAAACTTCTCATAGTGCAATAGCCATAACCAAACACTCATATATTCATCAAGTTTGCCTTCAAGGCAATGACCAAGCAAACTTACTAAAATTTGAGATACCTATTTGAGCTCATAAACTTATCACATTATATTTCTGAATATGTATTCAACCATATATGCAATACTAACCTTAGGTCATTTTAAATAATTTCATAACATAGTCCAATAGACATGCTTGGACTTTAGGAAAACATCATGGTTATACATAGGTTGACATACGAGATGTTGACAGAGTGTTAGACCTACTAATATTGAGTGTTACAGAGTCGATACTCGAACATGGGATAACCTACATATCTTGTATCACACTTGATCACCTAATATGGATAAAGAGTAGCTAATGAACATAGATAGTCGTATTGAATATAGGGTTACTAAAAAATATCTAATTCCTATAGAGTAGTTAAATGATAACTATGTGCTTACATGATAGGTAATTTACATATCATATAATATTAGGCATCTAAGGACTCCTTATTTGTTGACTTAAAGAAATCAAAGAATCCGACTATTATAAATCAACATATTACTTACCCAAACTAGCATTTCATGATACATGGTATCATAATACATAATTATATAAGTCTTTTAAGGACCTACCAATACATGGTATCATTACTTATACTTTGAAATATTGCATACACCTATGTTAGAGACAATCCCTAAACTAGATTTTTTTTTCTTAATAAAACAATAGGCATATCGCCACTATGATGCTGCAGAACGGTTCAAGCCAGGTTTCATATTGAGAAGGAATTCCCAAGGAATTATAAAGACTATTAAAGTTCCCGTCAAAGGAGAGAAATATGGTTTGGGGCACGTCCCTATTGATGATTAGGTGAATATGAAAAAGAGAGGTGATCGAGCATTTGAAGGGCAGAGATAAGGATTCACCACCTCCATGTTGGGCATGCTTTAAGGAAGCCTTCTTGGGGTGTTTCTTTACTCGGGAACTTAAGGAAGAAAAGGTACGGGAGTTCCATACTTTGAAATATGATCCCTTAAGTGTTCATTAATATTGGTTGAAGTTCACCCAACTATCTCGCTATGCTCCTGAGATATTAAGGATATGAGGAGCAGAATGAGCCTGATTGTTCATGTCATTACCTTCCTTTACCCCAAAGTAACCCTCTAGTAACACTTGTGCAATGCATTAATAGTTTCCCATTCCACTACCCACACTAAATTATTACCTTAAGGTCAACAAGGTGAACATTCACATAACCTTCATTAACATCAAACACATATTCATATACATTGTGTCATTGCATATCATGACAACACAAACGTCACATATAACTCAACATAATTCATGAACCTCATATAAAACACATACAAAGACCACATGCAAGTCAATACTATCAATAACATCGAAATAGTCAACATTAACATGTATGAAATTTATTTCATTAAGAAACATAAGACCTTACTTTTAATCCAAATATAAGGCTACTAGTGCAATGTACATGTGAAGTGCCATAAACTCACACATACTTAATAAACGCATAATAAGACCACAAGCATAATTATTTACCTTATCCATATAAATGACAACCCTAAACAACTACATACATAAGAATGAACTTCATTAAGACTTACATCATATATATACAAGGAATGACCTTTATCATATAGACAATAAGACCAACATTATACATCTAAAGTAAGACCTCAACATATAGACAAAATTAGACTCATACTATGCATATTATATACAAGTAGGTTAATACCATAGTGTAATGCCTAAAAACATACATACATATGCATGTCCATATATAACACCTTCCTAGAAGAAACTTGTGCAATGAATAGGTAAAGTCCGATATCCTTACCTACACTAAGAAACATCACTTAGATTATCCTAGTTAGGGCTCACTACTCTAATTCCATTGTTCATTTTACTTTCGGGAAATCCTAGACTTGACCGACAATAAGACCTTGTAAGCTAAACATGGAATCCAGTGTCAACCCATCAAGTAACACTTGTGCAATACATTAATAGTGTCCCATTCGACTAGCCACACTCAATTATTGCCTTAAGGTCACAAAGGTGAACGTTCACGTAAGCTTTATTAACAACAAACATATACATATACATTGAGTCATAGCATAGCATGACAACACAAATATCACATATAACTCAGTATAATGCATGAACCTCATATAAAACATATACAAAGACCACATGCAAGTCAATACTATAAATAACATCATAATAAAGAAATAGTCAACATTAACATGTTTGAAGTTTATTTCATTAAGCAACATAAGACCTTACTCATAATCCCAATCTAAGCCTACTAGTGCAATGTACATGTGAAGTGCCATAAACTCACACATACTTAATAAACTCATAATAAGACCACGAGCATAATTATTTAGTTTATGCATAAAAATAACAACCATAAATGACTACATACATAAGAAGGACCTTCATTAAGACTAACATCATACATATACAAGGAAAGACTTTTATCATATAGCCAATAAGACCAACATTATGCATCTAAAGTAACACCTCAACATATAGACACAATAAGACTCATACTACACATATTAATATACAAGTAGGTCAATACCATATTGTTATGCATAAAAAACATATATACATATGCATGTCCATATAGAACACCTTCCTAGAACTCACTTAAAGAGATACTTGTGCAATGCATAGGTAAAGCCCCATATCCTCAACTACACTAAGAAACATCCCTTAGCTTATCCTAGTTAGGGATCATTACCATAATTCCATTGTTCATTTTACTATAGGGAATCCTAGCCTTAACATGCAATAAGACCATGTCAGCTAAACATGGAATACGGTGTAAACCCCTCACACCCAAAGTAGGGTATCTTACTTTCCATAGTAGAGCATTACCATCATTTTAGAATTTAGGTCGATCAACTTGCTAGGTCCTATAGGTCAACATAGTTTAGAAACTATGAGATATATATCGAAACCCTCTTTATGCCATTTGGAATTATAGATTCTACCTCATGAGGACATTTGATTAAAAATCCTTGCTCATTAGGAATAGGCACCTCTCATTTGTCAAGTTCACTCCATTATTGAATAGCCTTTATTAATATTAGTTAATAAGGATAAGATTTAGGAGTATTAACCCATCATACGCTTAGTTCATCATTTATATATGAGAGTGTCCTTTCATTAACTTTAATCATGTGAGAAAATCTTCCACATGGATATAAAATATACAACCACGATCTAGTTTAGAGTACAGTTGATCAAATATTTCAAAGGACTCTACTTATTAGCTTATCATCCATACTTCATTATGCATTCATTCATGTGTGTGAATATGTTCATACGTGAGGAAACCTTTCACACACACCACATTTAGACACTACACCTATGCATACTTCATCATATCATATACTTGACATCATAGCACATACTTTCTTATTCATAGCTTAAGCATGCATTCATATTCATGTAGATAGAGTAATCACCCTAGGAACTATTCTATCAAGGTAGACATGTGTTTTCCATAGGCAAAGTCCCATACTCTTACCGATACTAGTTTACCTATCATGTCATCCTAGTTATGATACATTTTCATACTTCCAGTGATATATACTTTACATGCACAGTAGTAGACAATATTGCATATGAGAATTCTCCTTTCATTAGAAAAAATGAACTTATACTACTTATAGACATGCATAAAGTGTATGTGTATATATTGGAATAAAATGATCACATATATATAATTAACCTATCATTGAGGCCGCCACAATACAAGGATCACAATCCAAATTCATACATGGACCACACACCACATTATAGAATCGGTGACAAAACATCTTGAACATTGAATCCAAGACTGCTAGCATTGGTTAAGATCATATATTCATATAGGGGTACATAGGAAAAGGTAATTCATCATTAGCACTTCATCATTTATAATTATACGCACCAATCTAACCCTAATATTCTCATTTATATGAAGAAGATATCATCAAAAACCTGGTATATGATACTAGATTAAGAAGCTAGGCATAATGCTTCATAGATGTGATCCTCATAACCGCACATCATAATTCACAAACTTTCCTTCAAGGCCATGATCAGTCCAAATATAGAATGACAAGAAAGTAAACACCACCACAATAAGTCTACCATATCACACAATGCCATTCTAAAAAATTCTACTATCAATTCTATTCAAAATAGATGAAATTGGGCAATGTTATCAATACTCCAAGGGTTGATCATCATTGATCAATTACCAATAACTCATAAGAAATCCATATGAAAAACAGAAGCTATTGATAGATTAAGGAAATATATTTTATAAGATACTAAAGAGTAGTCTCATCGTCAAAAGACAACTTAAACACAAAACATAAAAATATTTGTGGCACGGACCTTTACATTTAAAAAAAATTACATAATAAGTCTTATACAAGTCTTAAATAAGAACTAAAGAAACATAGACTATGTCGTCGAATATTTGACGACATACCCAATCTTGAGAGAGTCGAATCCCCAGATTAAATTCTAATATTCCACTTGCCTCGAACATATACTTATAGAGTATAGAAAAGTATGGAATTATTACAAACATTGTAGTAAGTATGCCATTATGCAAAACGTGCAAAAGAGGACATTTTAGTATAAATAAGCTTTCATGATAATTGAGTAAAACCTTCATCAGTATCGAAGTAAATTAACATATTGATCATATTTTAGCACATAGAATAGAACTTCCATAATTTTAGCACTAAAAAGTACCTTACATTGAACTCAAGAAATCATTTACAGTAAGCTCATTTCATTTCAATTCACTATGAACTCATATCCTTTGAAGTTTTCCTAACTAAGGTCATTATAAGAATCACTAAGGTAAGACATGAAGGAATCGTCCATCCAATCCCTTCAATACACACCTAAGTGTTCCTTAAGACTACCTATCATAGACTTACTTAACACGAATTATAATTCCACACTCTATAACTAGACACTAGAGAAACATATTTGCATTTAAGAACTTCACATAGGTGACTTTCTCCAATACAACACCTAAGTTACACAAAGTTCAATGTGAAAGTAGCATTCCTTACTATTTTTCAAACCAAGTGCTCCTTGAGGGTTCCCTTTGATCAAGCACACCACATTCATCATTCATAAACCTCATCATACAAGACATAACTTCAACATGTTTTCATAACCTTCGACATTAATTCGCATAACTCATTTACATCACAAAATAACTCATTCATACATTGCATATAAAGACACACCAAGACTCCCCTTTAAAGTGCCTACTCGTACAATGGATAGATAGCGTCCCATACCACCACCATCCCTAAGTAGTACACTCTTTAGAAGACTTATATCATTAAATTATTTTGTAGGGGATAGTTTTAATCTACATAGACCATGAGATCTAGACAATGGAATCCCGATATTAACCCTTACCGGATGAGGAATCCCCACTTGCCTAGCGTAGGGTCACTCTTTTACCCTTTACATTGAATCATTAATAGATATACCTATCCAGGCGCATAGTGAAGGGATAAGTAGATTTCTTCTAAGTAACTTATTCTCTACTAACGAGGAGTAATCATCTCAAGAAGTACATTGGATACAAAATCTCAACTCATAAATTGTAACCACCCCTTATTAAAACCTCTCGTTGCTATGCATAACAGCCCCACACACTCCTAAAAATTGATTACTAAAGGTTAGGGGATAACTAGTGGACATCACATCTCAACTCACTAAGGGTATCCATCGTCCAAGCTATCTTAGAAAGCTCTTGGGAATAGTGAGGTTGCTACTGAACAATTCATCTCAACTAACATAGAGTGTTCACAACAAAACACCCTCTTCATTACTAAAGTCATTTAGGGAATGGTCCAGATACTTTATCTCAACTCACGAAGAGTGTCTGTCCACCCTACGATCCCGCTAACACATTCATTCATTCAAATTGTGTGTGTGAGCGTGTGAGTGTGTACATGTGAGCACACCTTTCACATAATCACCATTTTCATAACATTGACTTCTAATCATGATTACATATTCATTTATCACATTTCACACAATAGCATGCTTCACATATACACATACTCCATTTAGACATAATCTACACAAACTATACAATTCAAGTTTCACAAAAACTATCAACACGAAAATCTCCATATTCACTTTACTTCACATACTATTCCTTCATGGACATACTCACAATATACATGAAACTACATATTCACATACTTCAAGTAAACACCGCCACCAATGGTGGACCATACCACTCAAGAAAATTTCAATGGAAACCAACAAGATAGAGAAACTTACACTTCATCAAAGCTTTCACCACCTTTCATCTATATTTCATAAAAGCAACATAATATAGCATGTAAAGGAAGTATATAACCTAGAATAAATAAAAATAAACTCAACTCTAACATTATCTAGCTAAAAGAACCACACCCACTTCATATGCTAATAGTTAATAATAAGCATCAACACATTTTCATTGGGATTTTTACATATAATGCACAATCTAAAACTCAAATTCACAATTCATTTTAATTTTAAAAATGTTTTCATGCAAATACCCAAAGTTAGAATAAAGGATGGAAGAAGTTGAAATTTTAAAACCCTTTTTGAAATCTCTCTAAAGTGGTTCTTTGGATGAAAGAAGGTTCAAGGATAACTGCCATACCTCAATGAGAATAAACCTATGAAATGTTTTTGAGTAAAACTTTCACAACCCGCAAGCACCCCCTAGAATTTAGGGAGGACCATTGGGTCATGACCAGGAGTACTTGACCCTTTGGGGTCTTGTACAAGCCCTTAAACTATCATTCATCACATAAGACATGAAAAAGTAGTGCGAAATTAAAACTTTTCACAATATTTAATATAAAAAGATTTTTCTTTCATAAATACTTAGAAAATCTTATCATCAGAACTTACCTTAAAGACATAAAACAATATCATAGGGACACGACCCTTTACATTTAAATAAAACAAATGATAAGTCTTAATTACAAAACTAAGAAACATAGATTACGTATTCGAATATCTGAGGACATACCAAATTTGACAGAGTAGATTTTCCAAGCTACGCCTTCTAGACATCAAAATCATCCAACCTATACTCATACAGTACAGAAAAAGTATGGGGTTAGTACAAAACAATGTACGAAGTATGGCATATGTAAAAACATGCAAAAAGGGATATTTTAGTAAAAACACATTTTTATGCAATTTTTTTATTAAAACATTCATGAATATACAAGTAAAATAACATAATAGTCATCATATAATACTTAGAGAAGAATTCCCATAATTTTAACAAAAGGACCAACTTACAGTAAACTTATCAAAATTATAGTGAATTAATTATTTTTAACCTTTACAGTGAACTATCCCTATTTATATGGAGTGAACTTCCAAGTCAAAGTAAAAAGAAAGTAAACTCATTTCTGTAGGAGTTTCCCTAACTAAGTTTATCCTAAGACTCACCAAGGTAAGACATGAAGGAAATGCACATAAACCTCATTCAATACACACCAAAGAGATCCTCAAGACTACCCCTTTCGGCTTACTCTTCTCGAGAGAACAAGCCATTACTCAATAACAAGACATTAGAAGAACTCTCAAGCAACATACCAAGACTTCACTTTCGGAATGCCTACTTAGTGCAATGAGTAGATGGTGTCCATACCACCAGCTACTCCTAGTAGTACACATTTTATAAGGCTTGGCATTAAGAATCCCCTTTCGGAAGTTCTACTTAGTGCAATGGATAAATAGCGTACCATTCCACTATTTACCATAAATTGTACGTTCTTTTCGGAGACCTAGTTCATTCAAATCACATAAGGGTCTCCAAGACTCCCTTTCGGAATGTGTACCTAGTGCAATGGATAAATAGCATCCCATTCACTACCTACCCTAAGTAGTACACTCTTTTAGAGGACTTATAATTTTCATTACTTTTGTGGGGGTTTATCTTAACCGACATAGACTAGAGAGCTAGACATGGGATCCCGATATTAACCCCTATTGGATGAGGTATCCTCACTTGCCAATAGTAAGGTCACTCTTTTAGCTTTTACATGGCTTGCCCTATAGCTACACCTACGTGGGCACATAGTTAAGGAATAAGGAGATTGCTACTAAGTAACTCAATATCTACTAACGAAGAGTACTCATCTCAAGTGGTACATTGGAATACAACATCTCGACTCACGAAGTGTAAACACCTCTTCTTCATATCCTCTTGGTTCTAGGCATAACCCCCATGGATTCTAGGCCATACATGCTTATAGGTTAAGGAAAACAAGTGCACCCCACCTCTTAACTCATGAAAGGAATTAATCCTCTTACCTTTATTAAAAAGCTCTTAGTATTTAGTGAGGTAGCTACTAAATATTTCATCTCAACTCACGAAGAGTGTTTACCCCAAAAGTTCTCTTTTGACTTAACTTAGCTTCACTCAATCATTCAAGTGTGAGTGTGTGTACAAGTGAGACCACCATGCACATAAGCGTCATTTAAATTACATTTAAATTCTATACATACTTAGTCCTTCATTCATCATAATACACATTTAAACATGCTCAGCTTATACATTACTTCATTTAGGCATAAACTAAGCAAAACAAGAAATTCTAACGTCATAATACACATTACAAGAACCATCTTAATTATTACTTCATTTAACATATTAGGCCCTAAATCCATACTCACATTATATGAAATGCATCCAAATACATCAAGTAAACACCGCCATCACAAGGTGGACCATACCACTCAAGAGCATTTCATAATAAGAAATATTCAATAAAACAAACTCACCATTTAATCAAGATTTAAGTACCTACAATCAAACCTTAAATATTTCATAATAATATAGACCTTAGGTAAGTATCTAAACAAAAACATAATCTTAAAGAATACAATGCTCAATGACTACAATTTCATGTTGATTTAACTCATTCCTTAATTCAAAATTTGACTTACACCTACAACATGTTTTCATTGAAGTTTTAGAATTAAAATCACCAACTAACATTAGAAACATCATTTTTACCTCATTCAAAACGTTATCATGTAACACTGATATTTTGAGTTAAGGATAGAAGAAGCTAGGGTTTAAAACCCTTTTGGAAAATTCATTAGAAGGGACTCCTTGAATGTAAAAGAGTTGAAGTATGGATACCATACCTTAGATACTAGAAACACAAATGATATTGATGAAGAAATCCACCACCAACAGCCTCCATGGTCCTTCTTGACTTGTAGCTTCTATGGAGTTTGAGAGAGAGTTCTAAGAGAGAGGGGTTTTGGTGTTTTAGTAAATGAGGTTTAAAATTAGTTCTTAAGGTTTGGAACTCTTTAATATACCTAGATAATCCAAAAAATGACTTCCTAGGTAAATAACATGCGGTGATTTTACCAAACACACCAACCCAAGGATGTCTAGAACAGATTTTCACCGCAACACCCATGACTCCCTTAACGATGGACTTTCTGTCAACCAACGCCCCGTCGATGGGGGTTCGTTGATTGGTAGTAAAACCCTCAAAACCTGAAGTTCAAATAGACAAACCATGTTGATGAGCCATCGATTGGTCAACTGGCCGTCGACTTGTTCCGTTGGTGGACACTGCCAAGCAGTTTTGGACTTAAGTCTTGGGCCCTTCTCTATGGCCCCTTGTGGGTCCTAGCTTGGGTTGTAACCGGACGTTAAACCCCTACATATATTTTTATAGGTCTTAGGAACATCCCACATCAATTTCAAGTAAAACTAACACACAAAACTTACTTAAACACATCAAGACACATGAACACCCTCTAAGGAACACTTAACGAACGTCATGGACGTTATTGGATGTTTCATCTCCAAACATAAAACAACTTAACACACTGCCTAAGAACATAAATAAACTCATTTTAACATAAAATTAACTCAAGAAACAATTGCGAAGCTCTAGTTAACGTTATTCCATTTTAGGGTGTTACGTTCTCCCCACTTGGAATAATATTCGTCCTCGAATGGCACTAAAACATTAAGACTATCAATGACTCCATTAGAAAAATATAACACATTACAATAATGATTAATACACTCATAACCAAATCATCAACTAAGAAGGAGCACCATTTCACATTTCCAAACACTTGCAACATTGAATTTTTTTTGCAGAACATCACAAACTCAAACTTCATCCTTATCCTTCTTTTATGGAGGAACTACCTTCTCCAACATTTAACAAGCTCATATAAAACACTTATACACACATTAGAACTAAAATTCAAGAGCAAAACAATTTTCTTCAAATATGAGAAACTTTACAGTGAGCATTCACTGTATCACTATTAAGCTTGTCAAAATTTCAAATATTCATTCTTTGAGAAATTCATCAACACAACATTATCATATGAAGTAAGAAATCATATAAACTCAGCTCATAACACAAAAACATCAATCATAAAGAGTTAAGATTTATCCGGACTATCAACTCCGAATTAGTTATCCTTCCTAGCTCCCATTCCATAGAAAGTGTTCTTCTTTAGAGCATTAGGAACTAGGGAAGCATGACTGACCTCTTTTCCTCTCGCTTTGATGCTACGGCAGTCCCTCATCTTGTGGTCGTTCTTACCACAACTAAATTAACCATCCCTACCAGAAAGACACCTACACAAATGTTTCTTTCCACAAGAAGCACACATACTCTTCCCAAAAGTTTGGCCACCACCTTGAGAATGTTTGTATGGAGAACCATCCTTGTTCCCCATGGAAGAATCGTGGTGATAGAACTTCTTCATAGGTTTTTGGTGACTAAAATTATCCGACCTAGGCCTCTACCCCTCTTGCCTTATCTCTATAATTTTGGACTACTCAATTTGTTGTGCATAAACTATGAACCTAGAAATATCCATGTCATTAAGAAGAATTAACGTACAATACAGTTTCTACCACAGCTAGAAACTCCCAACATAAATTTGTTTATCCTAGACCTAGGGTTGGATACCATGGTTGGGGCATACTTAGACAGTTGGGTGAATTTGAGAGATTACTCTTGCACATTCATTCCCTCTTGATGAATGTCCATGAATTCAACCATCTTCTTCTCCCTCCACTCAAAAGGAAAGAACCTATCTAGGAAAGACTTTGAATTCCTCCATATCAACTGGACCTCTTTCTAAGGGTCTGTCACTCCTCCATTGGTCAAACCACACTTGAGCCACCTCCTTGAGTTGGTAAGCGGCTATCTCCACTTTCTCCCTAGGGGTCACACCCATAGCATCTGCAACATTGAACACCTCATCTATCAAATCTTGTGTATCTTCATCCACCTTAGTGTCATGAAAAGTGGCAGGGTTAATCCTCATGGAATCCCAAATTCTAGAAGCGGGAGCTTGAGTCGTCATGAGTTGGGTCAAATTTATTAGGGAAGCCCTCAACTCCGCATTAGTCATATCTCCTTCAACAAAACGAGCTTGAAGCATAGGAGGCACTAGAGGCTTCGGAGGCACTTGAGGTTCTGATTGCATTTGAGGTCCATGAAGGGAACCTCCTCATTCTCTTCCTCTAGACCAACAATAGGAACTTTTCCAACCCAGAAAGGGATTCTCTCATTATTACACCTGCCTCCTCCCTTCTAGCGGTTGATCTCTTTGTATTCATGTCCTATAAACACAAAAATAAAAGGATAAGAGAAGACATCTTATAGAACTCAACTCTAAGGAACGACATTAGAATAGAGACAAAAAGTGAAACTTCTATCATCTTATAGCCTCTTATCCATGGATGTGAATGACCAAGATACTACAAGATGTGGCTTCTAAGACTTTTAGACCGTAAACTATTTCCCATAACCATAGGCTGAGATATGAAATTCTGTCACGACCCGCAAGTACCTCCTAGAAGTTAGGGAGGACGCTTGGGTCATGACCGGACGTACTTGACCCTTTGGTGTCTTGTACAAGCCCTTTAACTATCGTTTATAACATAAGACATCAAAAGTATTGCGGAATTAAAAACTTTTCATGATATTTAATATAAAAAGGAATTCTTTCATAAATACTTAGAGAATCTCATAGTCACAAGCCAACTTAAACACACAAAATAATAAATTAGGGACCTGGCCCTTTACATTGAAAGAAAATACACAATAAGTCTTACAAACAAAACTAGGAAACATAGACTATGTCCTCGAATATATGATGACATACCAAATCTTCAGAGAGCAGATTTCCCAAGCTTCGCCTTATAGAATTCAAAAGCCTCCAACCTATATTTATAGAGTATAGAAAAAGTATGGGTTAATACAAAACAAAGTATTAAGTATGGCATATGCAAAAAGGGACATTTTAGTAAAAACACTTTTTCATGAAAATTAAGTAAAACATTCATGAATATAGAAGTAAAAGTAAAGAATACTCATCATTTAACACCTAGAGAAGAATTTCCATAATTTCAAAAAAAAGGACCAAATTTCAGTAATCTTATCAACATTAGATTGAATTCATTATTTTGACTTTATAGTGAACTTATCCCTATTTTAAAGGAGTGAACTTCCAAAGCCAAGCAAAAAGGAAGTAAACTCAGAAGTTTCCGTGACTAAGGTTATCCTAAGACTCACCAAGTTAAGACATAAAGGAAATGAACATAGACATCCTTCAATAAACACCAAGGCAATCCTCATGACTACATCTTTCGGCCTACTCACCTCGGGAGAACAAGCCAACACTCAATAACAAGAGATTAGAAGAACACTCAAGCAACACACCAAGACTTCCCTTTAGAAATGCCTACTTATTCTAATGAGTACATGGCGTCCCATACAACCACCTAGCCTAAGAAGTACACTCTGTTAGAAAGCTTGGCTCAAAGAATCCCTTTTTGGAATGTCTACCTGGTGTAATGGATAGATAGCGTCCCATTCCACTACCTACCCTAAAATAGTTCGTTCTTTTAGGAGCAAGACTCCCCTTTTGGAATTCCTACCTAGTGCAATGGATAAATAGCGACTCATTCAACTACCTAACCTAAGTAGTACACAATTATTGAAGATTTAGCATTTCCATTAATTTTGTTATGGTTTAGCTTAACCGACATAGACAATGATAACTAGACATGGAAACCCGATATTAACCCCTATCGAATGAGGGATCCTCACTTGCCTAGAGTAAGGTCACTCTATTAGCTTTTACATGGCTTGCCCGTTCGCTACATCTATGCGGGTACATAGTTAACGAATAAGGAGATTGCTACTAAGTAACTCATTCTATACAAACGAGGAGTACAAATATCAAGAGGTACATCAGAATACAACATATAGACTCACAAAGTGTAACCAACCCTTCTTCATATCCTCTCGGTGCTAGGCATAACCCCTATGGATTCTAAAAATCAGATTCTTAGAGATTAAGGATAATAGTGAACACCACATCTCAACTCACAAAGGGCATTCATCCTCCTACCTATCTTAGAAAGCTCTTAGGATGTAGTGAGGTTTCTACTAAACACTTCATCTCAACTCATGAAGAGTGTTCACTCCAAATCTTCCCTCTTTGACATAACTTCGCTCAATTCATTCATTCAAGTGTGTGTATGTACATGTGAGCACACCTTTCACACAAGCATAATTTCAATTATATTTAACTTATTTACATGCTTAGACCTTCATTCATCCAAATACACACTTAAACATGCTAAACTTATACATTACTTCATTTAGGCATAAACTAAGAAAAATATGAAATTTTAAATTCATATACACATTACAGAACCATCTTCATTATCACTTCATTTCATTTATTAAGCCTTCAATCCATACTCACAATGCATACCAAATATTTCCAAATACATCGAGTAAACACCGCCACCAAGAAGGTGGACCATATCATTCAAAAGAAATTCATAATAAGAGTTATTCAATAAAACCAACTCACTATTTAATCAATATTTGACCACCTACAATCAATGCTTATATATTTCGTTATAATACGGCCCTTAGGGCAGTAGCTAAACAACAACATCAACTCAAAGAAGGAAAAGCTCAAAGACTACAATTTCATGTTCATTTAACTCATTCAATAAGTAAATATTTGATAGAAAGCTATAACATGTTTACATTGATGTTTTAGCATTAAAATCACCAACTTACATTGGAAACATCATTTATACATCATACAAAATGTTATTCATGAAAGACCCATATTTAGAATTAAAGATTGAAGAAGTTTGGGTTAAGACCCCTATTTGAAAATTTATTAGAAGGGACTCCTTGAATGGAAAAGAGTTGATTGATGGATACCATACCGTAGTATAACACTTTTAGAATCCAACAGTTGTCGTAAAACCTAACATAGGTGTCATGAGGTCAATGCACTACTTTTAAGTACATTTTAATGAATTTAGTTCATTTGGTAGGTTTAAGAACCAAAATGTCCAAGAACGTCCATGACGTCCGGAAGTTGGTTCAAAGAGGTACTAGTGTGCCTTAGCCTATTTGACTAGCTTTTAGGAGTCGTAAATTAATGAAAAGTGGTGAAAGGGCAGATCATAGGTGTTTATGTTTTTTCATGGTCGAAAATTCCGGGTACGATTCCCCAAGGACCAACCTAGGTCCCTTAAAGTGGACCCATGCAGGTTTAGGCAACACTGCCTGAAGTAGTGTGCATCGATGAGGCAATCAGCGGCCCGTGTGTGGACTGATGGGGTGTTGATGACCCCATTGTCCCACACATATAAAAGTTGAGGAATATCCTCGCTTTCATAGTCTGTGGACTCTCCTACAGAATGCAGGGTAGAGGCGGAGGGAACTGTCGATTCACAGAAAGCATCTTGGCGGCGTTATGTCTGTGAGGGTTCTTTAGTTGCTGCATATTTTTATGTTAAGTTAATTAATTAATATAGTGTTTAGGGGTTAGTTAGGGATTAAGGGGTGACTTATTAACTAACTTAACTCCCAAATAAAGTCCCCAACCCCAATTAACCTAATGACAACTCTCAAATACAAACTCTCTTCCTTCTCTCTTCTTTCTCTCTCTACATTCACACACCATTGAAGACTAGCAAGGAAAGGTGTTTGAAGGATAGAAAGGGGCGAATTCACCATAAATTTTTCATCAAACGTTAAGGTATGGGATCTAGTTCACCTTTGAGACTCTTTCCTCAAAGGGTTCCTTCAAAATGAATTTCAAAAGTTGAGTTTTCATGTGGGTTTCATCCCATTACGAAATTGAAGTTATGAATTGAGTTGTTGATAATTTATGTAGGTTATATTGAATATATTAACATGTGTTGTAACTTTAATATGATAATTGTTGATGGTTTTGTCTAAATTGAAGAACACGATCCTCAACCCCTAACCCTATGTTGTGATCTTGATCTATATTGTATTGTGATCATTCAATTGACTTGGTTACTTATTATATTACTATCCTATGATGTTATTATGAATAAATTAAGATGAAACATATGCCTATCATGTGATTTCTTGATATGTGATTTAGGTTATGAAGTATATTGTGAAATTTGGACTATGCATCCTGTCTTAAGCTATGATCTAGTGTTTAATTGTGTCATAAAGATGCAATTGGACTTGTTATCTTATTGATTATCATTGTGTCATGATTTTACTCCCCTAATTGTGTTGATTTATGGGTTGATGGAAAGACCTTGGTCATAAATTGTGAAGAAGACTTGGTAAGTCTTGGAATCTCTATCTTTACTTCGAATTGTGATTAATTGTTGTTAAGTCAGGATGCTATATTGAAGTGAGCCTTATATTAGGATTGATAGGATCGTATGATGTTGAATTTAAATGTCTTGGTTATAGTTTTGAGGTTGATTAACATGTAAATGCTATAAGGATGCTGATGTATACCAATGTGCCTTATAATGAAATGTTGTGGAATGTGTTCCTATATGAATTGTGATGAAAGGACTAGTAATCATAAAATTCTTATTGAGCTATTGATGATGATGATTATACAAGGGGTAGACCCTATGACCTTAACTAATTTATGATTGATAAATAAAGTCTTATATTAAAGACATTTCAAAAAGGGACTCTAGCTTAGCACCGAGTGAACTAGATTGAGGAGTGCCCATTCCCACTTAGGGAAGGTTGGAGCACTACATTACTCTTGTGATTGGACACAATAATGCATGGAGAATATAGAGGGTCCGAACTATATATCCTAGTTCTTGAACTATGTTGCCCCCAAAGGAATACTAGCCAGTGGATCCACGTAGTTGCTATGCTTCATGTTTTGGTACTACCTTGCCAAGTAGACCTCCTTCTTTCGGTGAAGGGTTTTATGACACCGGATTCCCCACTAGCTCATGTGGTCTATGTTGGTTAGGGAAATATGTTACCAAAAGGTAAAATGAAATAGAGGACTTGAACTCTAATTTAGATAACCTAAGGGGTGTAGCTTAGTCTAGGTAGGGGTAAGGGACTCTACCTAAGCATTGACTAGTTAGCCTTAAGGATGTATTTGGAGGATGTTCTTATATATGTTTATGTTATAATGATATAGGATATGTACATGATGAACTTGCACATTTTTTATACTATATGTTTGTTAGTTCACTTATGAGTATGTATTGAGTTTTATTGTTAACATAAGATGAAATAAATATCTAAATATTATGTTATGTGAAGTTGGACATTGGTTATGATTTCTTGTTCAAGTTACTTGATTGAGTAAGGTTATGGGGATTTGCTTGGCCATTGCACTTGTTAACTTGATAAGGATTCATGAGTAGATTTCTTGCTTAATATGATGTGATTAACTCTTAACCATATTTGTGATGTTATTCTTGGATGGTAGAGTTTTAGGTAATCTTGGGTTCAAGTATGTCGTGATACATATTACTTTTTTGAGATAGTAAGCATG
Source organism: Solanum pennellii (assembly GCF_001406875.1). Lineage (NCBI taxonomy): Eukaryota > Viridiplantae > Streptophyta > Magnoliopsida > Solanales > Solanaceae > Solanum > Solanum pennellii. The sequence goes on along the minus strand of NC_028642.1, from coordinate 16,086,755 downwards.
TTTGGTCGGTTCGTATGACTTGCTTAGCTATGCATGAGACTTTTAAACTTGTAAAATGACATGTTTTGACTAAAAGTCCCTTTTTAGCACGTTTTTACATTAAACGTGCATATGGTCTCACACTTAGTACATGTGGCGTACAAACCTCTTTTTCATTCCCTTTTCCCAAACATTTTAGGTTCCGGTCGTTGACGACTCATTCGGGACGACTTGAAGAAGGCTTGGATATTCTCCATCAGCAGAGTGGGTAGGTCCTCACATTCCGAGAGCAATGCCAATATCTTGAATTTAAAGTTTCTTTTTCATGAGTTAAAGACTTTTTTATGTTTCATTCCACTTTCATTTTGTACGACATGTACAAGACTATATGTGGCTTCTCTACATTGATGTAGGTCTATGCCCAAAATTGTATGATCGTTTAGATGGTATTATAAAAGACAATATTTGAGACTATCTTTCTATTTTATATATATGTATGTGCAATAAAAGTAGAAGGCTATGTAACCTTTCTATACGAAGGGTCTATGTTTACTCGACACGACTAACTTATGTGTATGTAGCGGTCTATGTAAACCTCCAAGTAGATGTAACGAAAAGTTTTACATTTTTACACAATTTCGACCTATGAATGTTATGACGTGAGACTATGAGTATAGTCTTAGTCCTTAAAAACGAAGACAACGCCGGTTACCTTTAGGAGATAAACATGTATGTGACAAACTTGGTATTAGAGCATGAGACTGAATATCGTTAAGTTATGACTCTCTCTCTACCACTTCTATGTAAATATGTTTTCATTATTGTAAAGGGCGTCACATTTATAAATAGGAATCTATGTGATGCCTAGGAATCGCTCTATTTCTTGGAAATACTATATCGTGTCGTTAGAGTATACTTATGGTGTGATTTTGCATCTAATCCTATGATTGTGCTTATAGAAAGCATGAACACTGGAAGGAATGCGGCTCGAAGACTTGAAGAGGAAATTGCCAATGTAGCTCCTCCCTATGGTGAGCAAGTTCCTCTACTTGAAGAGGATGCTAACCTGGAGCATGCACCGGTGAATCCTCCTCCTTTGACGGATGATAATATAAGGACATTTCTTCTCCAAATGTCCCAAGCTATGACTACTCAAGCACAAGCGTCCACGGCTCAAGCCCAAGCTATGACGGCTCAAGCAAATCGGGAGGTTGTGCCCCACCTCATCAACAAGTCATTACTATGGCTTCCCGTCTAAGTGACATCACTAGGATTAACCCTCCTACTTTCTACGAGTCTAAGGTTGATGAATACCCCCAAGAAATCAACAATGAAGTCTCTAAAATACTTTTGGCTATGGGGTTGTCTACACGTGAGTAGGCCGAGTTGGCCACATATCAACTCAATGACGTGACACTAGAATGTATGTGTAATGGAGGGTTAATAGGCCATTAAGGGGTGGTCCGTTTACTTGGGAGATCTTTAAGATGACTTTTCTAGATCGTTTCTTTCCTTGGGAGAGGAGGGACGAAAAAGTGATGGAGTTAATCAACCTTCGCCAAGGAGGAAGGAGTGTTCATGAATACTCTTTGGAATTCACTAAATTGTCAAAATATGCTCCTTCCTTGGTTTCTGATCCTAGAGACCAAACGAGTCATTTTATAATGTGGGTACCAGAGGACTTACAAGAGGAATGCCATTCGACCATGCTACATGACAACATTAACAATTCCTGTCTAATGGTACATGCAAGAAGGGTAGATGAGGCAAGGTCAAAGAGAAAGAGTAGAGATGATAATAGAGCAAGATAATTTGATGGAGGTTCTTCAAAGAATAGACTTGAAATAGTCACGACCAGAGTCTAGACCAAAGACGAGATCGACGTTGTTGACCTCGTAGAGGTTGCCGACAAGCATACATACGTCATTCTTTCTTCATCAAGATTAATTTTAGAGGAAAATTTGAAACTTTTTGTTTCTTACATACTTACTAAACATTCTATTACATATATAATTGTTTACCATCAACCATATAACATTAAGATCATCAAATGAAAGAAATAGCTCAAAGCTGCATTAAATGTGTACTTTCCAAAATGGCACCAATACTAAGTATGAAATGAAATGGGAAATGAAACACTAGTGGAATGTTTTCCACTAGCTAAGGCCTACATATAATCTAGATAATAACAGTAGACAACCTCGAAAGCATGAGGTCCTACCAAGTCCAGATGAAAGCTCCACATCTGGATAGCTGCAACGTCCAGCTATAAGCTCTAGCATCCACCTATGCCTGCATCTAAAAATTAAGAGTTGTATGGAATTAGTAGACACTTGTACTAAGTATGGGCATATGGAAGCACAAATTTAGGACATGCATGAGAAAGGATAGCTCTTTCCTAACGACATGACTATTTAAAGTCAAGTCAGTGGACTTGCCAAATTGAGATTAGGGAAGTTAGTGATCTTTCCAATTTTGGATTAGGAAAGTCAGTGAGTTTTCAAAATTTGGATTAGGAAATTCATGCCATGAGAGTAACATGCAACATAATACTTATCATATTGCACACAACACATAACATCTTACACATAGCACATATCATATAGCATATAGCACATATAATCTTTTATAACACTCATTCATATGGAATGATACATTGGAATCATGGACTTGACATTAATACTTTCCAAAATGAGGGCCCAACATATGGGACCTCAACTAGGGAGTCTTCATTAGCAAACACAAAGTCTGCTTCACTCATTCATACGCTCGTTCATAGGCTAGTGTGAACACCAGCTATACCTAGGATGCAGTTTATTTCTTTTATTGTGTTTGTTGTGCAATGATCAAGAATAACCTAGTGTCATTACTTCAGTATTTCTCACCTCTTGATTATCCTATCCTAACACCATTGGTATCGTTCATTTCATTATTTGCATCATTTGAAGTTGGCCTCATTTATCCATTGGGAACTTTAACTCTAACCGACATAGATCATATGAGCATCATGAAATCGAGTGTCTCCCCGACACCAAAAAGAGGTGGAATCACCAGCAAAAGTGACCTAAAACATGCTAGCGTACATGGGAATTTAACCCGCCAGATCCCTATATTGGTAGTATAGGTTCGATGACTAGGAGATATAAGGAGACCCATACCTGGCATGCCGGACAGTCTCATCTCATGCGAGCTAGTGAACTTTCGCCCTTCCCGAAAGACGGCATCACCGCTCATATCTAGTCTATCGGTGATCAGTATAAAGTTTCATTACATTCAGCTCATACGTCATGGAAGCTCGCTTCTAGTATGAGGACATCATTTCTCAATAGATGATTTCCTTTCTCATCATTAGTATTAAGTGTGTTAATCTCATTACTTTCATTAGAGTGTTCATAGAGAATGGTCTCTTCATTAACTTTACACTCTCATAAATGAGTACGTTTTAGTAAAATTTACTTACGCTCATTTGAGATTTCTCTCATCTTTTACATTAGCCTCATATCATGTTGTAACCACATTCATTAATGTTAGAACATGATCTCTTCATAGTTACTCACCCCTTTTACGTGAATGTTCATTTCATCATATGCTAATGCACTTTGCCATGTAGTGTTTCACACTCTTACTTAACCCTTCTAGGGTTTCATCACCTCATTGTCCATTTCATTGTCCATTTCATCATATGACAATGCACTTGGCCATTTAGTGTATCTTACACTCGTACTAAACACTTCTAGGGTTTCATAATTTCATTAAATACATCTTAGGTTTACTTATTTTTAATCGTATGCTAGACTTATGGTTCTATACATACAAGCCATGAGGCTTCATTCATAGTTTGTTAAGTGACTCACATCTTCCTAAGATTATGTAGTACAAGACTTATGTATCTTGTATGTATGCCAAGATCTCGATTTCGATCTATGTAGGTGGTATTATTCTTGATCATTTAATTCACGTATTATTTATGTATCAAAACAGAAATTTGGACAAGAGAACACAAGTTCGAACCCCTCGGACAATACTTACATTCTTCCTTGAATTTATTTTTAGTCTTCATGACATTGGGACCCTAGATCGAGCCCTAACATCAACATTCTATCTTTATTTTTATCCTTGGGTTTTCCTCTTATTTGGCCGAAGGATTGTGGGATCCAACCCCCACAACCCTTTTTATTTTTCATTTAAAATTTGAATTGTCCAATTTTCCTAGACCAAGAGGTTGTGGGATCAAACCCCCACAAACTCTTTTTATTTTATTCATTATTTCGCTGGAAATTGGTAGGTTGTGGGATCTCACCCCCACAGCCTCGTTATTTTATTTTTAATATCGCTATGGCTGTGAGGTTGTGGGTTCGAACCCCCACAACCTCCTTATTTTATTATTTAATTAAAATTTGCTTAGCTAGGTGTTTGGCAGTGAGGTTGTGGGATCGATCCCGCACAACCTCACTTTATTTTCTAATTTATTTCACCCATTTCCTTTCCAGCCTAGAGGTCGTGGGTTCAATTCCAACGCCTCCCATATAATATATTTAAAGTTTTTAATTCTCCTTACTTGCCTGTACAACCCATTTCGAATCCCCCCAGCCCCATTTCTTTCTTTCTTGCGAGATTAAGGTTCCACATGGGTGAGGTCACAGGTTCGAATCCTTGTGGACTCACCCCTTTAAGTTAATTTAATTTTCAAAATTTCTCTTCTATATTTTAGCCTAAAATAAACTTATATTTTTAGGTGTACACTTAATCATTTTCTAAACATATTTTCATCAATATTTCTACTTGAAAACATGGGAAGATTCATGGATCGTTTAACACTTCTTAGGGTGTATTTCATGGATTCATTTAACTAAATTATTGGCGCTCAAATCAGCCCCACTTCCAATTTTTATGAACATCACGATTTACATAGGTTTGTGCACGTAAAATGACAACCAAAAAATATTAAACTTGAAGCCTTAACTTGACCTCATTCACAGAAACCTTCATCGTGACATTTTTGCACATACACACACTTGCACAAACATTCGAGTACATGGTTACATTTCATACGATTTCAAGTACACAACGTAATCATAGTCATCACGAAAACATCACATACATCTAAATCAACGAGCAATCATACCCAACCTACCATTCATTGGGAGCTAGTTACAGGGGCATGCCAAAAGGGAAACAATCGTAGTTTTCGAATGACTAATACGAATCTTAAGGAGTCTCTTGGAATAGGGACCAAGAGAGAACAAAACCCATAACTTATTTTGAATTTCATACCTTGAAGTTTCTGACCAAATACTCCAGTAAGGAACACGTCTAAGCCTCCTCAATATTAACTACACTCGGATGATAACCTCCCTTAGCCTTGTGTGCGATTAACGTATCTTTTCTTGTTATTTCGTGTGAGTTATTCAAGTGTGAAGAACTTGGTTAATTTTTCTTCTTTTGTATATAATTTTTGCAGAGAAATATCGTGTCAAAGAATGGGAGAGATTGAGCGTGAGAGTTGAGACATAGATGCGAGAGAGTGGGAGTTATATTAGGCTTAGGAGTCTAGTTTAGGACTTAGTCAAATAAGGTTTTCTTAATCATTAAAAATCTGATTTTTATTTTATTTTAAATCATATAATGAATTATAATCATTAATTAATTATATTAATTCAATAGCTTAAATAATAAGTACATTAATTCATTGCTTCCATCTAGGTTCGAACCCCGGTGAAGCAAGACCTCACTTCAAGAGCTCAAATTCGGCTATCTCTCCCCAAAGTGCCCCTCAATCTTATTAATTTAATAATTAATTATATATTTTGGGTAATTACGATATTACCCTTAGCCTGGAAAAAGACCATTTACCCCTACACCCTCCAAACCTAAGATTTCCTCTTTTTATGTCTGCTAAAGACTTCTTCGTGTAAATCTTCATAATCGAGTGCCCTACATGGTTGAACACAACCTTTCCTAGCTCAACAAACTCCCCAAGTTAGTTGGCTTGGATGTAAAAAGGGTTACAAAGTCTGGTTCTACGCGCATCAATCTGTGTGAACCCTGGTCTAATCATAGGCATTTTTGACACATTAAGTATCACATAGTATATCCATTTTTAGGGTTGATACATTATCCCCCCCTTAGGAAAATTCATACCTGAATGACACTACCACTATTTAGCGTAATGATAGTCAGATCATAACATAATTACTATGCACATCCAAGCAATAAAAACAAAATATGGAGAGATAAGGAAACATAGACTTAAGAGTAGGAAGTCTAACTTGAAGAGCTGAAAAGATGAGGGTAACAGGATATCATGTCGGCCTCAGCCTCCCACGTAGCACCCTCAACAAGATGTTTTCTCCACAATACATTCACTGTGCCAATCTCCTTGTTCCTTCGGCACTTGACCTGTCTTTCTAAGATCTCAACAGGTACCTCCTCATAGGACAAGTCTTCATCGACCTCCAAACCTTCCAAAGGTAGAATTGATGTTGGATTACCTAGGCATTGCTTTAACATGGATACATGAATGACTGGATGGATAGAATCTAGCTCCGCAGCTCATAGGACACCTCATTTACACGCAGTAGTATCTCGTAAGGCCCAACATACCTCGGACTCAACTTCCCCTTCTTGCAAAACCCCATCACCCCCTTCATACGTGATATCTTTATATAGACGTAGTCACCATCATCAAACTCTAAGGGTCATTTTCTGTTATCTGCTTATGACTTCAGTCGACTCTAAGTTGTAGTCAACCGGTCACTAATTTCTCTAACCTTTTTAAGGCCTCATGAATGACACAAAATGGATGACTCTCAAACCTCGAACCACCCAACTGGAGATCTACACCTCCTACCATACAATGACTCAAACGGTGCCATCCCAATGCCAGAGTGATAGCTATTATTATATGAGAACTCTATCAAAGGAAAATGGTCATCCCAGCTACCCTAAAGTCAATCACACACGCTATCAACATGTCCTCCAATGTCTGAATGGTGCGCTATGCTTGCCCATCAGTGTGAGGATGAAAGGAAGTAATAAGATTTACCTAGGTGCCCAAGCTTTTCTTGAAAGATCTCCAGAAATGTTAATTAAACTTAGCTCATCTATATGAAATAATAAACAGAGGAATCCCATGCCATCTCACAATCTCATCTATGTAGAGTCTCGCATAGTCCTCAGCTCTGTAAGTAAACTTCACAAGGATAAAGTGGGCAGACATAGCCATTCGGTCCACAATAACCCATATGGAGTCATGCTGCCTGCTAGTCTTCGAAATACCAACCACGAAGTCCATATTAATGGTCTCCCACTTCAAAGTCGTAACCTCGATAATCTGAGTCAGACAACCTCGCTTAAGATGCTCTGCCTTAACCTTCTGACAATTAGGACACTTAGCCACATACTCAGCAATATCTTTCTTCATGCCATCCCACCAATAGATCTGCTTAAGATCATGATAAATCTTGGTGGAACCTGGATGTATGGAATATCTGGAACCATGGGCCTCTACAACATTCCTGATCCGCAAATCATCCACATCTGGTACACAAAGCCTGTCAGCCATGCTACGCACTGGTGGGTTCTCTCTCTCAACATTCTACCGGTCGACTTGGGGAGTCGTGGCCTGGGCCTTCATAGTGATGGACTGTGCAATCTAGGCCAGAGATGTCCGCAAATCTGTATCAGTCAAACCAGCTGGGTTAACTGGCATAGCCACTCCTTCAGCTGGAGCCTGGGGTGGAACCTGATTATTCCCAGCAACTGCTACTCCTCTCTTCTTACCAATAGTTCTCTTAGTGTTCATTCTCTGTTAATAAATAGGGATTGATGTTAGACACGCTCATAATATTAGGAAAGTAAAACATTAGGAAAGGCACGAAGATCAGAAGAAGGGAATTTTTCCAACTTATCATGCAGTCTCTAATCCAGGATAGTGGTGCACTTCACTACCATGACTTATAATCTACTCAATTTGGTTGATGTGAACTTATTATCCTCGAAATTTAACCTAGCGTTGTGATACCAAGTTTGTCACGTCCGGAGTCTAGACCCCTGACGTGACCGGCGTCGTTGACCTCTCAAAGGTCGCAAACAAGCCTACATACCTCATTCTTACTTCATCTAGATTAATTTTAGCGGAAAGTTTGAAACTTTTTGTTTCCTAACATGCTTACAAAACATTCTATTACATATATAATTGTTCACCATCAACCATCTAACACAAAGATCATCAAATGAAAGAAATAGTTCAGAGCTTCATTAAATGTGTACTTTCCAAAATGTCACCAATACAAAGTCTGAAATTAAATGGGAAATGAAACACTAGTGGAAGGTGATCCACTATATAAGGACTACATATAATCTAGCTAATAACAGTGGACAGCCTCGAAACCATGAGAGCCTACCATGTTCGGATGAAAGCTACACGTCCAGATAGCTGCAACGTTAACTTGTAAACTCTAGCGCCCACCTAAAAATTTACAGTTGTATGAAATCAGAACACACTTTTACTAAGTATGGATAGATGAAAGAACACCCAAGGACATGCATGAGAAAGGATAGCTCTTTCCTAACAACATGATTATTTATAATCAAGTCAGTGGACTTGCAAAATTTAGATTAGCGAAGTTAATGAACTTTCCAAATTTTGATTAGGAAAGTCAGTGAGCTTTCCATATTTTGATTAGTAAAGTCATGCCATGAGAGTAACATGCATCATCATACTTATCATATTGCACACAACACATAGCATCTTACACATAGCACATATCTTATAACATATAGAACATAACATCTTTTATAACACCCATTCATATTACATGATACATTGGAATCATGGACTTGACATTAAGACTTTCCAAAAAGAGGGCTCAACTTATAGAACATCAACTAGGGAATCTTCATTAGCAAACACAGAGTCTGCTTCATTCATTCATATGTACTTCATTTCATTTCATTCATAGGCTAGTGTGAAAACTAGCTATACCTAGGATGTAGTTTAAGAATTTTATTAGGTTTGCTGTGAAATGATCAAGAATAACCTAGTGTCATTACTTGAGTCTAGCTCACCTCCTTATTATCCTATCCTAACAACTTTGGTATCGCTCATTTCATTATATCAATCATTTGAGGATGGCATCTTCTATCCATTGAGAACTTTATCTTTTACCGATATAGATAATGTGAGCATCATGAAATCTAGTGTCTCTCCGACATCGAGAAGAGGCAGAATCACTGGCCAAAGTGATTCAAAATATGCTAGCGTACATGGGAATTTAACCCCTCCAGATCCCTATGTTGGTAGTATAGGTATGAAGACTAGGAGATATAAGGAGACTCATACCCGACATACCGTACAGTCTTATGTCATGATATTTACGTGAATCTCTGCCCTTCATGAACAAAGGCATCACTGCTCATAGCTAGTCTATCAGTGTTCCATTACATTCAACTCATACGTCATGGAACCTGGCTTCTAGTATGAGTACATCATAGCTCAATAGATGATTTCTCATCTCAACATTAGTACTAAGTGTGTTAATCTGAATACTCATTAGTGTGTTCATAGATACTGCTCTCTTCATTAACTTTACACTCTCATAGGTGAGCACGTTTTACTAACATTTACTTAGGCTCATTTGAGAGTGCTCTCATGTTTTACATTATCCTCATATCATGTTGTCACCACATTCATTAACATTAGCATATTTCCTCTTCATAATTACTCACCCTTTTTACGTGAATGTTCATTTCATCATATGCCAATGCACTTGACCATTTAGTGTGTGTCACACTCTTACTTAACCCTTCTAGGGTTTCATAACTTCATTGTTCATTTCATCATTTCATTGTTCATTTATTCATATGCAAATGCACTTGGTCATTTAGTGTATTTAACACTTGTACTCAACCCTTCTAGGGTTTCATCATTTCATTACATACATGTTAGGTTCACTTATTTTTAATCGTATGCTACACTTATGGGTCTATACATACAAGTTATGAGGCTACATTCACATTTTGTTAAGTGACTCATATCTTGCTAAAATTATCTAGTATAAGACTTATGTATCTTGAATGTATGCCAAGATCTGATTTCCATCTAAGTAGGTGGCATTATTCTTGAACATTTAATTTACGAATGAATTATGTATCAATACGGAAGTTTGGACAAGGGAACCCAAGTTCGAACCCCTTGGACAATATATACATTTTTCCTTGACCTTAGTTTTAGTCTTCATGACATTGGGCCCTAGATCGAGCCCTAAAATAAACATTCTATCTTTATTTTTCTCCTTGGGTTTTCGTCTTATTTGGCAAAAGGGTTGTGGTATCGAAGCCCCACAAACCCTTTTTATTTTTCATTCAAAATTTGTATTGTCCATTCGCCTTGACCAAGGGTTGTGAGATCAAACCCCCACAACCTCTTTTTATTTTATCATTATTTCGCTGGAAATTGGGAGGTTGTGGGTTTGAACCCCCACAGCCTCCTTATTTTATTTTTAATTTTGCTAGGGATGTGAGGTTGTGGGTTCGAACCCCCACAACCTCCTTATATTATTTTAACTTAAAATTGTTTTAGCCATGCGTTTGGCAGTGAGGTTGTGGAATTGAGCCCCCACAACCTCACTTTATTTTCTTATTTATTTCTCCCTTTTCCTTTCCAGCCTTAAGGCCGTGGGTTCAATTCCCACGCCTCCCATTTTATTTATTTAAAGTTTTTCATTCTCCTTACTCGCATGTACACCCCATTTCGAATCCCCCCAGCCCCATTTCTTTCATTCTTGCAAGATTAAGGTTCCACACGGGTGAGGTCACATGTTCGAATCCTGGTGGGCTCACCCCTTTAAATTAATTTATTTTCCAGATTTCTCTTTTATATTTTATCCTAAACTAAACTTATCTTTTTTGCTGTACACTTAATAATTTTCTTAACTTATTTTCATCAATAATTCCACTTGAAAACTAGGGAAGATTCATGGATCGTTTAACACTTTTTGGGGTGTATTTCATGGATTCATTTAGCTAAATTATTGGTGCTCAAATCATCCCCACTTCCATTTTTATGAACATCAATATTTACATAAGTTTATGTACATAAACTGACAACCAAAACAATATTAAACTTGAAGACTTAACTTGACCTCATTCACATTAACCTTCATAGTTACATTTCTGCACATACACACACTTGCACAAACTTTCGAGTACATGGTTGAATTTCATACTATTTCAAGTACACAACATAACATCACATACAACTTAATCTACCAGAAATAATACCCAACCTACTATTCATTGGGAGCTAGTGACAAGGGCATGCAAAAGGGGAAACAATCCTAGTTTTCGAATGACTAATACGAACCTTAAGAGGTCTCCTTGAAAGGGACCAAGAGAGAAAAAAACCCATAACTTATTTTGAATTTCAAACCATGAATTTTCTGCCCAAAGACTCCACTAAATAACAAGTTTAAGCCTCCTCAATATTAACTCCAGTCGAGTGACAACCTCCTTTAGCCTAGTGTGCGATTAACGTTTGTTTTCTTATGATTTCGTGTCAGTTCTTCAAGTGTGAAGAACTTGGTTTATTTTTCTGATTTTGTATCTTATTTTTGCAGAGAAATATAATGTGAAAGAATGGGAGGGATTGAGCGTGAGATTTGAGAGATAGATGTGAGATAGTGGGAGTTATATTAGACTTAGTAGTTTAGTTTAGGACTTAGTCAAATAAGGTTTTCTTAATAATTAAAATCTGATTTTTATTTTATTTAAAATAAGATAATGAAAAATAATCATTAATTAATTATATTAATTTAATAGATTAAATAAAAATCACATTAATTCATTGCTTCCACCTAGGTTTGAACCCGGGTGAAGCAAGACTTCACTTCAAGAACTCTATTTATGATATCTCTCCCCGAATTGACCCTCAACCTTATTAATTAAATAATTAATTATATATTTTGGGTAATTACGGTATTAACCTTAGCCTTGAAAAATACCATTTTAACCCTAGACCCTCCAAACCTAAGATTTCCTCTTTTTAAGTCCGATAAAGACTTATTCGAGTCAATCTTCATTTCGAGAGCCCTATATGGTTGGACCCAACCTTTCCTATCTCAAATAACTCCCCAAGTTGTCTTTGATGTATGAAGGGTTCCAATGTCTAGTTCTACGCGCATCAATCTGTGTGAACCCTGGCCTAATCATTGGCATTCTTGACACATTAAGTATCACATAGTATATCAATTATTAATGTTGTTATAGAAATAAAAGACAAGCCTAGATTTAAGAAGCGGGTTTCAACTCAAGTTCCTTCCAAGTTCCCAATAGATATTGGTGATAGGGTGTCTTACCCTAAACTCAAGAAGGGAAAAGGTATTAATTCACCAACCGGGAAGCCAACCTGTGGAATGTGTGGCAAGAAGCACTATGGTTATTGCCTTAAGGAAAAAGATAATTTCTTTAGTTATGGAATGAGTGTTCATAAGATGAGAGATTGACCAAAGTTGAAGAGTTAAGACAAGGGTAGTAGTCAAACTCAAGCAAGTGGCTCTAATGAGGCACCAAAGAAGAACCGCTTCTACGCTCTCTGCTCTAGGAGTGAGCAAGAGACTTCTCTCAACATGGTTCCCGATATGTTTAAAGTCTTCTCTATTGATGCATATGCCTTACTTTATCCTAGCGCTACTTTATCATTTGTTACACCTCTTGTAGCTAAAAAGTTTGAAATTTTACTCGACATTTTGCATGAACCTTTTATAGTGTCTACTCAGGTGGGCGAGTCAGTTCTTGGTGTATAGGAATTATCCAATAATGTTTCCCAATAGAGATTCTTATGTTGATCAAGTAGAACTTGATATGCTTCATTTTGATGTTATATTGGGTATGGATTGGTTGTAGCATGTTTTTCCTCACTTGATTGTAGGACAAGAGTGGTGAAGTTTAACATTCCAAATGAACCCGTTGTTGAGTGGAAAAAGGGAAATTCTATTCTTAGAGGTCATATTATCTATTGTCTAAAAGCATGCAAAATGATCTCAAAAGGTTGTGTAAATGATATAGTAAGAGTCCAAGATCTAGACTACGAAATTTCTCCCATTGAGTCATCCCCGTAGTAAGTGAGTTTCTGGAGGTGTTTCCTAATGACTTCCCGGTATTCCTCCCAAATGGAAAATTTACTTTGGTATTGATTTGCTACCGGATACAAATCCCATATCGATTCCTCCTTATGGAGTGGCTCTGGCCGAGTTGAAGTAATTGAAGGCTCAACTCAAGGATTTACTTGATAAGGGTTTTATAAGGCCTATTATTTCTCCGTGACGTGCTCTGGTTTTTCTTGTAAATAAGAAAAATGGTTCTTTGAGAATGTGTATTGATTACCGCTAGCTCAACTAGGTCACCATTGAGAATTAAGTACCCTCTCCCTATGATTGACGACTTGTTTAATTAACTCCAAAATGAGAGTTACTTTTCAAAAAAATACTTGAGATCAGGGTATCACCAACTTAGGGTGAGAGGTGAGGATATACCAAAGACGGCATTCCGGACTAGGTATGGGCACTATGAGTTCTTGGTAATGTCTTTCGCTCTCACTAATGCTCCGACGGCTTTTATGAACCTAATGAATAAGGTTTTTAGAAATTACCTAGATTCATTTGTCATTGTTTTCATTGACGATATCTTGGTATATTCGAAGAATGGGAATGATAATATGGGTCATTTGAGGGAAGTATTCAAAAACCCTTAAGGAACATCAATTGTTTGCCCAATATAACAAGTGTGTGTTTTTGCTGAGGTCGGTAGCATATGTTGGTCACATCATCTCTAGTGAAGGATTTGAGTTAGACTCAAGGAAAACGTAAGCGGTGAAAAATTTGCCTAGACCATTGACTCCAACCGACAATCGGACTTTTTTGGATTTAGAAGATTATTATCGAAGGCTCATGGATAGTTTTGCATCCATTTCATCTCCTTTGACTACTTTGACCAAAAAGAGTAAGAACTTTGAGTGGTCGGAGTCATGTAAGAAAAGTTTCTCATTGTTGAAAGATATGCTCAATCCGATCATGTATTGACTTTACCGGAGGGTACAAAATGGTTTTTTTTTTGTATTCTGACTCATCCCAAGCGGGTTTGGGGTGTGTGATTATGCAACATCAAAAAGTGATAGCCTTTACCTCTAGTCAACTTGAGGCACATAAGAGAAACTATCCCACTCATGACCTTAAATTAGCGGTCGTCATGTTTGCTTTGAAAATATGGAGGCATTACTTGTATAGGGTTCATGTTGATGTCTATACTGACCATAAGATTCTCCAATATGTGTTTACCCAAAAAGAGTTGAACCTCTGGCAAAGCAGGTGGTTAGAGTTGTTGAAAGATTATGATATGAGTGTCCTCTATCACCGCGGCAAGGCTAATGTGGTGGCGGATGCCCTAAATCGTATTAATATGGGTAGTGTATCCCACATTGACGAAGCCAAGAAGGGCCTAGCAAAGGAAGTTCATAGGTTAGCTAGGTTGGACGTGACATTGGAATGTTCTCGAATGAGGGTTTTATAGTCCATCATAACTCCGAGTTATCTCTAGTGGTTAAGGTAAAGTCCAAACAACACCTTGATCGACCACTAATGGAGTTGAACGAATCGGTAATCGGCAAGTTAAATGAGTCATTCTCCTTAGGGGGGATGTTGTGTTAAGGTACCAAGGGACATTGTGTGTTCCCGATGTAGATGGGTTGAGGGACGTGATCCTTGAACAAGTCCATGGGTCCCGCTACTCCATTAATCCGGGTTCGATCAAAATGTACCATGACCTAAGAGAGATAAATTGGTGGGAAGGTTTAAAAATAGACCTAGTAGTGTTTGTTGTTATGCATCCAAATTGCCAACAAGTAAAAGCCGAACAGTAAAACTTGGGCGTCTTACTATAAGACATCCAAATTCCTACTTGGAAGTGGGAAGACATCAGTATGGACTTTGTCGTGGATTTACCTCGGACTCAAAAGTCATACGATTCTACATGGGTTGTTGTGGATAGGTTGACTAAATCCGCTCGCTTTATTCCCATTAATCTACATATTCAGTGGAAGATTATGCTAGGATCTTCATAGATGAGATTGTGTGTCGCCATGGTATTCCGTTATTCATCATATCGGATCGGGTTGCACAATTCACACCTAAGTTTTGGAGGTCTTTCAAAAAAGTTTTGGGTACGAAGGTGAAGTTGAGTACCTCTTTTAATCCCAAAATGGATGTTCAAGTGGAATTCAAATACTTCAGGATATTCTTAGTTCTTGCATTATTGAGTATAAAGGAAATTGGGATAGGCATTTTCCTTTGGTGGAGTTTGCTTATATGAATAGTTTTCATTCATCCATCTTTGTGGCTCCCTACGAAGCCTTGTATGGTAGGATATGTAGGTCTCATATTTGTTGGTTTGAAGTGGGTGAGCCTTCTCTTCTTGGTCCCAATTTGATTTATAAGACCATAGAGAAGGTTCATATCATAAGGAACCGGTTGCAAACGACCTATTATCGGCAAAAGTCTTATGCCGATAATAGAATAAGGGATTTGGAATTTGAAAAAGGTGATAAGGTGTATTTGAATATCTCACCAATGAAAGGAGTGGTTAGATTTGAAAATAAAGGGAAGTTGGGTCCTCGTTATGTGGTTCCCTATGAATTCTTGCAAAGGGTTGGTAAACTTGCCTATGAATTGAAACTTCCTAGAGAATTGGCTTTGGTTCATCGAATTTTCCATGTTTCTATGTTAAAGAAGTGTATCATTGACCTGAGTCCATTCTTCCTATTGATGGACTTGGTGTCAAGGATAATCTCTCTTAGGAGGAAGTTCCGGTTCAAATTCTTGACAGGCAAGTAGAAGTTCAGGAATAAAGAGGTGGACTATATAAAGGTTTTAAGAAAGAATCACTTAGTAGAGGGTGCAACATGGGAGGCCTAGGTCGACATGAAGTCCCGTTACCCTCCTCTTATTGATAATTAAGGTTAGTAATTCTTTTAAATTATATAAATATGACTAGAAAATAAAGTTTCATGATTTTTGGTGAAGTCTTTAAAAAATTTGCATTTTGAAATTTGCATTCAAATGAAGTTACAGTGACTTTGGTGCCTAGATTCTTCACGAGATTATATGTAGAATATTAAGTTGAATTTTGTGCTTATTGACTAATGTAACGTATGTTGAGCTCATATGTGTTGTGAGAATGAAATACCTAATGATGAAGTGTTTAGAGCCTTATGTGGGGTGATTAGAGTTTTAGAATTTCCTTGTTGAAATGACATGATTTAAGTTGATTTCATATTGTTGATAAGTTGGGCTTCTTGTCTTGAATCTATTCCTTCCTTGAAAAGAGTTTGTCTCATTCGGGGACGAATGTTCCTAAGGGGGGATAATGTAACACTTTGAGAATCCAAGACTTGTCGTAAAGCATAAAATAGGTGTCATGAGGTCAAAGAACTATTTAAACTAAATTCTTATTAATTTAGCTTATTTAGGAGGTTTAAGAAACAAAATGTCCAAGAACGTCCATGACGTCTGGAAGTTGGTTCAAAGAGGTACTAGCATGCCTTAGCCTATTTGACTAGCTTTTAGGAGTCGGAAATTCATGAAATGTGGTTAAAGGGTATCTAATAGGTGTTTAAGTTATTTTATGGTCGAAAATTCCAGGTACGACTCCCCGAGGACCAACCAAGGGCCCTTAAAGAGGACCGCTACAGGTTGAGGCAACACTGCCTGAAGCAGTGTGTATCGACCAGGCAGTCAACGGCCCGTGTGTGGACTGAAGGGGAGTTGATGCCACCGTTTTCACACACATAGCCAATTTTATTAAGCCCCTCGACTGCATAGTCTCTGGACTCACCTAGGAAGTGTAGGACGGAATGGGAGGCAACTGTCGACTCTCAGACTGCCCGTTGGAGGCGTTCCAACTTTGAGAAGTCTTGAATTGCTTCACATTTTAATGTAAGTTAATTAATTTTTTTTTTGGTAAACGACCCTTGTGGTGGGTCAGGGGCTGAGCAACACCCCCAGGCCTTATCATTTATAATATTCAAAAAGATACATGGAGGGGGACATAAATTAATTAATTAATTAAGTTGTTTGGGGGTCAGTTAGGGATTAAATGGAGACTAATTAACTAATTTAACTCCCATATAAAGTCCCCAACCCCAACTAACATAATGACAACTCTCAAATTTCTCTCTTCTTTCTCTTTGTACTTGAACTTACCATTGAAGACTAGAACGAAAAGGGGTTTGAGGGCTGGAAAGTGGCAAATTCACCATCAACTCTTCATCAAACATTATGGTATGGGATCTAATTTACCTTTGAGACTCTTTCCTCAAACGGTTCCTTTAAAATAGATTTCAAAAGTTCAGTTTTCATGTGGTTTTCATCCAATTACGAAATTGAAGTTATGAATTGATTTGTTGATGACTTATTTAGGTTATATTGAATAGGTTAAAATGTACTTTAACTTTACTATGATAATTGATGATGGTTCGGTCTAAATTGAAGAACATTATCCTCAACCTCTAACCCTAGTTTGTGATCTTGATCAATATTGTATTATGATCATTCAATCACTTGGTTATTGATTAGATTACTATCCTATGGAGTTATTATGAATAAATTAATATGAATTATAGGCCTATAATGTTATTTCTTGAGAATGTTATTTAGGTTATGAAGTATATTGTGAAATTTGGCCTATGTATCTTTATTTCAGTTATGATCTAGTGTTGAATTGTGTTATAGAGACGCAATTTGCCTAGTTATCTTATTGGTTATCATTGTGTGATGATGTTACTCCCCTAATTGGGTTGAGTTATGGGTTGATGGTAAGACCGTTGTCATAAATTGTGAAGAAGACTTGGTAAGTCTTAGAATCTCTATCTTTACTTCCAATTGTGATTAACTATGGTTAAGGCATGATGCTATATTGGAGTGACACTTATATTAGTATTGATGGGATGGTATGATGTTGAATTTAAATGTCTTGATTATGGTTGTGAGGTAGATTAAGATGTAAATTCCATAAGTATGGTGATGTACATTAATGTGCCTTATTATGAAATGCTCTATAATGTGTTAAGCTCACCTATATGAATTGTGATTAAAGGACTTGTACTCATACAATTCTTATAGAGTCATTAATGATGACGATTATACAAAAGGCAGACCCTATGACCTTAACTAAACTATTATTGATAAATGAAGGCTTAAAGACATTTCAAAAAGGGACTCTAGCTTAGCACCAAGTAACTAGATTGGGGAATGTCTCTTCCCACAAAGGGAAGGTAGGATCACTATATTACTCTTGAAATTAGAGACTATAAGGCATGGCACATAAAGAGGGACCCAACTATATCTCCTAGTTCTTGAACTATGTTGCCCCCATAGGAATACTAGCTAGTGGATCCACATAGTTGCTATGTTTCATGTTTTTGTACTACCTTGTCAAGTAGTACACCTTCTCTCGGTGTAGGTTTTTATGACACCGGATTCCACACTAGCCCATGTGGTCTATGTTTGTTAGGTAAATATGTTCCCAAAAGGATAGATGAAACAAAGGACTTGAACTGTAACTTAAATAACCTAAGGGGTCCAGCTTAGGCTAGGTAGGGGTATGAGACTCTACCAAAGCATTGCACTAGTAGGATGTGAGGGAAGTCTTAGGAGGATGTTCTTATACATGTTTATTTTATAATGATATATGATATATACATGACGAACTTGCACATTGTTGATACTATATGTTGGTTAGTTAACTTATGAGTATGCATTGGGTTATATTGTTAACATAAGATGAAATGTATATCTAAATTTTTGTTATGTGATGTTGGACATTTGTTATAGTGTATTGTTGAAGTTATTGATTGATTTAGTTTATGGGGCTTTGCTTGGTCATTGATCTTGCTAACTTGATAAGGATTCATGATTAATTGTCTTGCTTAATATGCTGTGATTCACTCTTAACCATATTTGTGTTGTTATTCTTTGATTGTAGAGTTGTAGTAAATCACGGGTTCAAGTATGCTGAAATACATATTACTTGTTTGAGTTAGTAAGCGTGTTTGATCGATTATATAACTTGCTGAGTTATGCATGAGAGTTTTAAACTTGTAAATGGCATGTTTTGACTAAAAGTACCTTTTTAACATGTTTTGACATTAAATGTTTATATGGTCTCATACTTATTATATGTGGAGTACTAACCCCATTTTTCGTCCCTTTTCACAAACGTTTTAGGTTCCGATCGTTGAAGGCTCATTCAGGATGACTTGAAGAAGGCTTTGATATTCTCTATCATACGAGTGGGTAGGTCCTCACTTTCCAAGGGCAATGACAATATCTTGCCTATGAAGTTTATCTGTTATGAGTTTAATACTCTTTTATGTTTAATTCCACTTTCATTTTGTACGACTTGTATAAGCCTATATGTTGCTTCTTTACATTGATGTAGGGCTATGCCCAAATTTGGTTTAGATTGTATGAGATGAGACAATCTTTGAGACTATCTTTTATGCAATAAAATTAGAAGGCTATGTAACCTTCCTATATGAAGGATCAATGTATACACAATACAACTATATTATATTTATGTAGAGGTCTATACAAACCTCCAAGTAGATGTAATGAAAAGTTTTAAAATTTTCCGCAATTTCAACCTATGAATGTAATGACATGAGACTAAGAGGATAGTCTTAGTCCTTAAAAAGGACGACGATTCCGGTTACATCCAGGGGGTAAACTCGGATGTGACACGTAGATAGTAGAAACTGAAATGATTTTGATGTTTAACTCGACCACCATAAGCCCTCCTACCTCGCTCTTAACTTCTTGCTTCTTTGGAGTTTGAGATAGAATTTAAGAGAGAGGGGTTTTGGGGGTTTAGGAAATGAGGTCTAAAATAAGGTCGTAAGGTTACCTATATAACCTTAGAAATGACTTCCTAGGTTCATAAAGACATGGGGTAAATTTAACAAACACCCCAAGGCAAGGCAGTCTTTAATTGATTTTCACAGCAACACCCATGACTCCCTTAACGACGGACCATCTGTAAACCAACACCCCAATCAAAAGGGGTTCGTTGGTTGGGTCTGCAACCCTCCAAACCTGAATACCTACAGGTCCAATTAACGGACCAATTCAATGAGCCATCGATTGGTCAACTGGTCGTCGATTGGTCTCGTTGCTGGACACTGCTAGGCAGTTTTGGAGTTAAGTCTTGGGCCCTTTTCTAGGGACCTTATGGGTCCTAGGTGGGGTCATACCCGAACGTTAAGCCACTAAACATAGTCGTCTAGATCTTAGGAATATTCCACATCTATTTCAAGCAAAAAGAACAGGTAAAACTCACTCAAACACATCAAGACACATGAGCACCCTGTAAGGCACTCTTTGCGAATGTCATGGACGTTCTTGGACGTTTGACCTCCAAACATAGCGGAACTTCACACACTGCCTAGCAACATCAATCTAAATCATTTTAACAAAAAATTAACTCAAGAAACAATTACAAAGTTCTAGTTAACCTTATTTCATTGTAGGGTGCTACAAAATGCCCACTACTTTCACTTTTAAACCTTCTTTGAATTCTAGCTTTTATGGAGTGTGGCAAAGTTCTTTCTTGAGGAAGGGGTTTTGAAATTTGAAAATGAAGTCTTATATAGGTTGAGGAATTAAAAACAACTTACAATACCTTAAAATCTCTACAATAATCATTCATCTATCACAAAATACGTGGGGTGTATTTACCAAAAGACCCAAGCTTTGGCAATTTTGTAACAGCTTTACACAGGTGGCAATCGACGACCCCTAGCTACTGGGTGTCTTATAATCAATGGCCCATACTTTTGAGGCGTCAAATGCATCAGAGGCTCCATCCTAGGAGTTAAGTTCCCACCACTAAGGGTGGAGAAATGTCCCAAATAAACGGGACATCAATAGGTTGACGATCCGTAGGTGATGGGTCGTAGACTGCCATGTTTTTTAAAGATTCTGCCTAAGGATTGGGGTCCTCTTCTAAGACCCCTCGTAGGTCCTAGGTGTATTCATACCCGGAATTTAAACCCCTATACATGGTTATCTAGGTCTAAAAATTCCACTATCAATTTGGACCCTTAACAGCACTCCAAACATGCTACGGCACACAAGAACTTGACAGAAGCACATAGACGTCTAGTCGTCGAACGTCATGGATGTCCCTTAACGTTTGGCTTACAGACTCAACCAAACCTTACACACTGCCTTCTAACATAAAAATTTTCTAGTTTAACACAGTATCAACTCATGAGCAACACATGAAGCTCTAGTTAAGCCTAATTCATTTTGGGGGCGTTACAGTTCATTTCGAGGGTCTTACAATATCCCCCACTGGGATATATTCATCCTCGAATGACACTTGGAACATTTTAAACACTTTCAACTCATCAATGAATCATAAGGAAGCCCACAACGTTCAACACATCATCACATTGCAGTCAATGCATCAAACTTACAAGAACACTAACTTAATACGATTAGGCACCCAATACAACACAAGCAAGCAAAAACTTTACTCACTAACTCATTAATGCATCATTCACACTGGCATTTCTCATGTTCATAGGAGGAACATCCTTCTCGTAATCATAACATGCTCTTTACATCTTATTTCATTTAAGAGTTTAGCATTTATTATTTTTTTAAATCATATGTAGGTAATTCAACATTATCACTCAATAGGCAAATAAGCAACTCATACTTAATTCACATAGATTATGACTAATGTAGATGAAAAATATCTTTATCATTTAGACATAAAACCATTTAGGTCATATATGCAATTACCATGTTTTGTTATCTTTAAGGAGGAATTTCCTTGTCCTTAACGTACTCACATTTTATCATGAGTTCATACACAAGCAATGCACAAAGGTCAATTCACTTCTCTGAGAACTTATTTACGTTTAACCAAAGCATGCTCATGCTTTCTTCCTAATTAAGTCAACATGGTAATTCACACCACACACATCACAACAATAGGAAGTCATTTAACATAATTTGAATTCCTAGCATGACACTAGTTTCACAAACATGCATCAATATGGGAAATTCTTGTAAATTATAGGCACACATCAAAATTATTAGCTAGACATACCATCACTTGTCAAGAGTGAGCCTATATTAAACACTTCCCTAATCATAAAAGTCACATATCTTTAAGAGACTCGTCATTTTTCAATTTCAAAGAGACTAAAATTTTTCATTGTTGGCCTAAAAGTGCACATATTATAAGTAACATTAAGCATGCTCCTCAAATCATCTCATGAAGTTAAATGCACATTTAGCATATTAAGATGCATAACAACATGAGAAAATATGAGTTTGATCAAAATCCATTTTACATATAATGTAAATACTTTTAAAAAATATGCACAACAGAGTGTTTTTTAGGACATGCATCACATATAGAGAACATGCAACTCATACTGTTATGAGAAACTCCCATCATGACAAGTTACTAGGAAGTGTTTTGTTTCAAACATGAGTAAGAATAGAAGTACAAGATAGAGATATCTACAACCTTACTACTCACATCATCATCCCCCACTTAGGGTAAACCCATTTAAGAGCAACTTATCTCTACCTTAAGAGAACCTTAGCTCACCAACTTACCAATTAAACACATCATCCCTCTCGAGATAAAACCTTTGGGGAATCAATAGAGGAAACTTGGCTATATAGGCCCATTTCTTTTCTTTCATCACTAGGCAAAGGTAAATTCTAGGTCATTTCAACCCACATCATCAAAATTGAAGGAAACTCCCAACCAACCACACATAGGTACAACGTAAGAACTTCAAGTTGGTCAACATCAATCCTTTCCTTCTATTTAAGGTTTAAGGGATACTTACTAACCTATAAGCCAACCTTAGCTCAAAACAGAATTCCAGTCTATGGAACAAAACCCTTTCTTCTCTTTTTCCCCATTCTTAGAATAGGTTCATAAGGGTAACTAATCAACAAGTCATAAGAGTTCTTCCATTAACTATCATACTCCACAATCAACTTACAAGGAAAGCATACTACCTTCAATTCTAGGATGAAGCATAAACCAAAGACTGCAATCTACACAAAGGCAACAATGATTAATCACACACATAAAAAGGGAAATATTTGAACAATTATACCTATATAAAGGCAACATGCATCTTTAGCTAATTGCCACATCTCTCAAAAACATTTCCAGTGTATACCATAACATAACATTATCATCATAACAAATCATATAGAAACTTATTATTCAAAAGGGATCTCCGCTCAACTGTAACTAATATAAAGCTATAAATGTATCATGACATAAATTCTAACTCAACATGTAATTTCACATAAATCACATATATAGCCATAAATAGCACCACCTCAACATGTATTCAAAATTCACCTTCACACATACTGATCAAGCCATAAACCAAAGTAAGCATCAAAACTCACCTTTTCTCTCTCAAGCATAGAGATACCACCTCATCCAAGCAATCACATCTAAAAGACCAATGGACAAGAAAATATAACAGAGGAAGATCATATAGAGTTAAGTTCTATGGCACGACACAAGAGTAGTAAAGAAAGTGAAACACCATCGTCCTATAGCCTCTTCTTCATAGATGTGCCGCAAATCACCACCAATGAACAAGACTCTACTAGAGGTTGCAATATAAGACTTTGGATCCTAAAACCATTTTTATAACCCATGCTCTTGTCCCATGTTTGTCACGACAGGGGAGCATCCCCTATAAGTAACATGGCATACTTGACCTCTCAGAGGTCTTGTACAACCCCATAGACATCATTCATTACATTGTCATAGGAAATTTAGCGTAAAATTTAAAACTTTTCATATTAATGATATGCTAGAATCATTAGTTAATACTAACATAATAATGTTCACAATACATAGTTACACTCTAATTCTTTTTTGTCATCTTATACTCAACATCAAAAGAGTAGAATAGGGATACGACCCTTATAAATATATAACAATAACTAAGCTATTACATCAACTTTAAATATGAACTTTGACATAGGCAATCCTTGAATCTTAAAGGACCCCTTTTTCTTGAGCTTGGGAAACATCTATCAAGCCCTTTACTTTAAGAGGCATCCTCTAGGCATCCATCACATACACTTTTTGTATAAAGATGAAGAAGAATGGTATTAATATTAGAATTCACTAAGTATGAAAACAATGCAAAAACATGCTTGAAAGAGGACATTTAAATAGAAATTATTCAACATCGATTTTTAAAGAATCATCATAAACATTGGCACTATTACACAATGTCATTCATATATTTGATATAATCATAAACACTATTCATGTTTATACACAAAGTCACATTTATTGCATTTAAAAACCATCAATCATATTCATGTCAGTATGTTCCTTTACCCCCAAATAACACTCTAGTAATACTTCGTGCAATGCATGAATAGTGTCTCATTCCACTACCCACACTCTAGAATTACCTTAAGGTCACCAAGGTGAATATTCACATAACCTTATTTAACATCAAACACATATACATTTAGGTTGAGGCATATCTTATAATGACAACAAAAACTTCACATCTAATTCAACATAATGCATGAACCTCTTAAAAACTCATTCCAAGACCACATGTAAGTCAATACTATCAATAATATCATAATATGGCAATAGTCAACATTAACATGCTTTGAATTTATTTCAATAAACATCATAAGACCTTACTCATATTTCCAATCTAATACTACTAGTGCAATGTCCATGTGAAGTCTTATAACACCTCAAATACTTAATAAACCTACAAGGAGACCACAAGCATCATTATTTACTTTATACATAAATATGACAACCATAGTAAACTACATACATAAGTAGGACCTTCATCATATGACAAGTAAGACAAATATCATGCATATTCAGTGATCTTTATCATATAGCCAATATGACCAACGTTATTCATCTAAAGTAAAACCCTTATCATATAGACACATTAAGACTCATACTATGCATATTAATATACAAGTTGGTCAATAACATAATCATATGCACAAAAGACATTTACAAATACATGTACTTATAAAACACCTTTCTGAACTCCCTTCAAGAGCTACTTATGCAATGTATAGGTAAAGTCCCATACTCTCACCTACACTAAGAGACTTCGCTTAGGTTATCCTAGTTAGGGTTCATTACTCTACTTCCATTGTGTATTTTACTTTAGGTAAATCCTATCCTTAACAAACAATAATACCTTGATTGCTAAACATGGAATTTGGTGTCAACCCCTCATAATGAAAGGAGTGTATCCTACTTGCCAAGGTAGAAAATTAACAACATTCTAGCATTTTGGGTGGATCCAATTTCATGGTCCTCTGGAGCACAAGAAACTAGGAGATATATATTTAAACCCTCTTTATGGCATTTGGTATTATAGTTTCCACCTCATGAGGACATTTGGTGAACAAACCTTCATCATTAGGAAGGGGCACCTCTAATTTGTCAAGTTTACTCGGTGCTAAGCTAAGTTCCCATTATTGAAAAGCCTTTATTAAAATTATTTCATAAGGATAGGCTTTAGGAGTATTAACCCCACATATTCTTAGATCATAGGTTATAGATGAGAGTATCCTTTCATTAACGTAAATCATGTGAGAAAAACTTTCACATGGACATATCATATTCAAGCACAATCTAGTTTAGAGTACAATTGAGCAAATCATTCAAAGGACTCTACTTACTAGATTATCATCCATACTTTATTATGTATTCATTCATGTGTATGTATGTGTTTATACGTGAGAAACTTTTCACATACCACATTTAGATGCTACACATATGCATACTTCATCTTATTATATACTTTCATATTAATAGGTTAGTCAAGCATTTCTAAATATGTACATAGACTAATCACCCTAGAACTATTCTATCAAGGTAGACATGTGCAAAGTATAAGAAAAGTCCCATACCCTTAACTAAAGTAATTCACCTTTCAATTCATCCTAGGTAAGATATGTTTTCATACATCTAGGGACATAAACATTATTTGCACAATAGTAGACAATAGTTCATATGAGAATTATCCTTTCATTAGACACCATGAACCTATACTACTTATAGACATGAAGAAAATGTGTGTACATTGGACAACATAATCATATAGGAGACTTAATATATCATTAAAGCAGCCACCCTCAAATAATCACAATACACATTCATACATAGACCACACACCAAATTATAACATAGGATACAAGGCATCTTCAACATTGAATCCAAGACTCCTAGCATTGGTTAAGATCATACATTCATATAGGGGGACATTGAACGGGTTATTTATCATTAGCAATTAATAATTGATAATCATATGGACCAATCCTAACCCTTACATTCTAATTCACATGAAGAAGACATCATCAATACACCTAGAACATAATACTAAATTAAGAAACTAGACATGATACATCATAAATGTTTTCCTCATAACCACACTTCATAATTCTCAAACTTGACTTCAAGTCTTTGATCAGTGCACATATAGAACGACAAGAAAGTAAATACCGCCACCATAAGTGGACCATGACACACAATGCCATTCTAGACCAATTCTACTACAACTTCTATACAAAATATAAGGAATAGGGAAACCTTACCAATACTACAAGGTTTGATCATCATTTATCAATGAAAAATAATTCATAAGGAATCCATAAGGAAAACACTAGCTATTGATACATTAACATAATCTAAAAAACAATCTAACAACATCTTTTACCCATATTTTACGGTAAATTGAGAATTGAGAAGGATCATGGGTTCAGTCTAAAATTGCATGAAAATTTATCTATAAAATAGTTGATAATCATAAATATATTATAATCATGATTTTGAAATCATTTTGAAAATGAAACCATCGCTAGATTGAAAGATGGACAATTTGATCATGATATCTCTTTTAAAACAATGGAAGAAACTCCTTAGATGAACGGATAACTAAGGATGAAGGATTACCATACATTACTACATGAGAAACCAAAGAAAATTTGGAGAAGAAAACATGAAAATCTATACCTGGCTTGATCCTCGAGTTTTCCCTGCAAAGGAGGTTTGAGAGAATTTGGAAGAGAAGAGTGTTTTGGGATTTTGATTTTTTATTGGTTGTTGGGGTTTTGACTTGGGAAAGGGGTTAAACAAGCCCTAAAAACAATTTATAACAGACTCTCAATGTTACCAAAACACCCCCATACTTATTTGAACTTTAAGACATGTAAAACTTGACTGTAAAATGATACAACCGGATCTTGGAATTGGCTGCACTTCGTGGAGGCATCCCCTAATTTTTCCTCACAGAATTTTTGAGGCAGTAAGCCTCGTGTTGGTTGCACGAATAACAGGAACTCTAAGCTCCAGGAGTGACACGGGTGAGTATCTCCACTTCTTGCTGCTAAAGGCTGCCTTGGGAAGCTTCCTTGTCCAACATTTATGTCATTCTCGAGGGTCCTTAGTGTGGTCCTCGAGAACCGTACCCAAACGTTTTTACCCTTAACATGTCTATTAAGATACTAGGGTCACCACTACTTTTTTAACCTATAAAAAACACATAAAAACAAGGCAAACATGCCAGAAACACTAGCACACTTAAAGTCTAACTTTTGAACATCTTGATCGTTCTTGGACGTTGACCTCCAAACCATTTCAAATCAAATTTACAAGTTGTAAAACACATTATTAA
This sequence comes from Solanum pennellii, assembly GCF_001406875.1. Classification (NCBI taxonomy): domain Eukaryota; kingdom Viridiplantae; phylum Streptophyta; class Magnoliopsida; order Solanales; family Solanaceae; genus Solanum; species Solanum pennellii. The sequence goes on along the minus strand of NC_028642.1, from coordinate 16,058,989 downwards.
AAATTAATTAACCTTTTTAGGCACATTTGAGGCTCTATCTACCGTAGCTCATTTTGTGAGTCTTACACTGGTGAACACTCTTGTGTAAAGGAATCCCACTAGTCTAAGAATCCATACCTTAATGAAGACTTTACCATGAATTTGAGTGGAAAACTTGGCGAATTTATCTTCTTATAGAAGATTCAAGGTTCATCAATGGAGGTTTGGGTTGAGAGAAAGTTTAGAGAGAGGTGAGAGCAATTAAATTTTCAATTCAGGGATTTGATTTGTATGGGTAAAACAGAGGCAAAACTGACTTAAAATCAATATATAACTATCCTCTTGAATACCAAAAACACCCTTACTTAGTTGGACCTTTTAATGAATTCAAACTTGACTTTTATTTTTCAGAGTTTTCTGGGTACGACCCCTCATAGGATCCACGAGGGGTCCTAGAAGAGGACCCCATACCTTTTCCTAGAAGCAGCCAAAAGTGACGAACGACGGCCACAAGATACAGACCATTGGTCAAATGACGATTGGCCCTTTAAGGTCTACAAGACCTGCACAAGAGGAAGCCCCATTCCCAATCTATGGACCCCCACCAACGGGAAGTCGATGGGCAAACGGTTCGTGTGTGTGGACTCGTTGGTGGTATTGCCAAAAGCCTCAATATTTTTGCCTTCACTTGGGGTGTTTGGTAAAATCACCCCAAGGTTTTTAGGTACATTAAGGTGTTTCAAATTCTAAGACCTAACTTTAGACTTTATTTCCTAAAATCCAAAACCCCTCTCTCTTGAAAGACTCGCTCAAAGCTCCAAAAAAGCTAGAACTCAAGAAGGAGCTAGGAAAGCTGTTGGTGGACATTCCTCATCAAAAAATTAGTGGGGTTTCTTTTATTTGAGTTATGCTATTCATCCTTGAACTCTCTTCTATTCAAGGAGTCCTTTCTAATGAGTTTTCCAAAAGGGTTTTCAACCGTAACTTCTTCTATCTTTAACTCCAATTATAGGTCTTCAATGAAAACGTTTTAAATTAATCAAATATGATGTTTCTAATGTTAGTTGGTTATTTCAAATGCTACAACTTCAATGAAAACACATTAAATCTTTTTATCAAATTTTGACATAAGGAATAGGTTCAATGAACATGATTTTGTAGTCTTTGAGCTTTGGTTTCCTTGTCTTGATATTGTTGTTTATCTACTACCTCACGGGCTATACTATGATGAAAGGTTGAGTAAAATATTATAGGTGATGGAAGGGTAAGTTTGTTATGTTTCTTAGTTTTATTATGAAATACTCTTTAGTGGTATGGTACACCTTCTTGGTGGCGGTGTTTACTCTATGAATTTGGATATACATGATATGTATTGTGAGTGTGGCTTGAATTGTATGAAAGAGGCCATGAAGGCATATTATGTGAAGTAACATGATTATGATTTTATTCTTGTTAATGTTACTTATGATGTTTATTATAAGATGTATGATATACATTATGTCTAAATTAATTATATTAGTAAGTGAAGCATGCTAATGTCTGTAATATGATGAATGAAGCTCTAAGTAAATGTAGAATTGAATATAGATGAAATGATGATATCGTGCAAGGTGTGCTCACAAGTACACACACACATATACTTTGAATGAATGAAATTAATAAAGTTATGTTAATGAAAAGGGGAGTTTTTGGGTGAACACTCTTCGTGTGTTGAGATGAAGTGGTTATAGCAACCTCATTATCTTCCAAGAGCTTTCTAAGATAGGTAGGAGGATGGAAACCCTTCGTGAGTTGAGATGTGGTATCCACTAGTTATCCTTAACCTACAGTGTAAAATATTGAGAATTCGTGTGGAGTAATGCCTAGCACCGAGAAGATTATGAAGAAGAGGTGGTTACACTTCGTGCCTAGAGATGTTTTATTCCAACGTACCTCTTGAGATTAGTACTCCTCATTAGTAGAGGATGAGATACATAGTAGCAGTATCTTTATATCTTAACTATGCGCCCGCGTAAGTCTAGCTATTAGAAAATCCATGTAAAAGCTAAGAGAATGATCCTACCCTAGGCAAGTGGTGATCCCTCATCCGATAAGGGAAGTATTGGGATTCCATGTCTAGCTCACATGGTCTATGTCGGTTAAGCTAACACCCACAAAACAATAAATGAACTAAGTCTTCTCAAAGTACGTACTACTTAAGGTAGGTGGTGGAATGGGACACAATCTATCCATTGCACTAAGTAGACCTTCCGAAAGGGGAGTCTTGGTGTGTTTTATATGAAGTGTATGAACTAAGTCTCCTAAAAGAACGTACAACATAGGGTAGGTGGTGATATGGGACGGTATATATCCATTGCACTAAGTAGACCTTCCGAAAGTGGAGTCTTGGTGTGTCTTATATGAATTGAATGACCTAAGTCTTCTAAATTAGTGTACTACTTAGGGTAGGTGGTGGGATGGGACGTCATCTACTCATTGCACTAAGTAGGCATTCCGAAAGGGAAGTCTTGGTGTGTTGTTTGAGTTTTCTTCTTATGTCTTGTGGGGACTTGTTCTCCCGATGCGAGTAAGCCTATAAGGGGTAGTCTTGGGGATAACCTAGGTGTGTATTAAACGAGGGTATGTAAGACTCCAAAAATGATTTAGGTGAACTAGATTCTAAGATACTGTTCATTATGTTTTAAGGCCCTGAATAGGTCTATAATATGGTATAGATATAGCGTGTAAGAGTTTAGGTGAATTGGAAGTCAAACGTCAATGGACGACCAAGACGTTCGACAACTAAGTAACCTATTTGCCTCATATATGGTTCTATGATTTTATATATGATTCATGAGGTCATAAGGTTTTTAAATGAGTAACTATTATGTATGTAGTCAATGTGTCGAGTTTCGTGAAGTTTGGAGGTCAAACGTCCAAGAACGTCCATGACGTTCGAAAGATGGTCCTTGAAATGACCTTGTGTTTCTACGCAAGTTTCGTTGAGATTTACGTATTTTTTGGATCTAATTCATGTGAGAGGTGCTAAAATGATATGCAATCATGTTTGGGTTTGAAACATCTGGGAAAACATCCCCAAGGACAATCCAAGGGTCCTTGAGGAAGTATACAAAAGTGATGCCCAAGACTGTCCAAGGCAGCCCCAAATGACTTAAGCAATCGATGGCTCGTGGGCCACTCGATGCCCCCTCGATGGGTGAGGGATTTAAGGGAACCACGTAGAGCCCTTGAACCCAACAACGGAGGGACAAGATAGTCATTTTATGGACAAACGTTCCGTTGATGGGCACTGTCCTACGCACAGCTTCACTGTTATGTTAGGGTGAATTTTTAATTCCACCCCACTTCCAAATAAGAGTACTGTAGGTATTTTAGGGTATTTTTGGTATTTTAAATGTGTTTATAAGCCAAAAACAATAAGAATATTTCATTCATCAAAATCTACAACCCATATCCCTTAATATTCTCTCTAGAACTCCATTGGAGTCAAAACTCAAGGAAGGGCTTGGAGTGACGAACTGAGTGACGATTATTTATCAAAGTGAATAAATAGATTCATGAAGGTATAGATTTTGATCCTTGAAACTCTATTCATCAAGGAGCCCCACTCTCAATAAGTTTGCTGAAGTTTTCAAAGTTGAATTGTCCAATTTCATGATTATACCATGAGTTCTTGCATCAATTATTTTTAAACGTTTAGGATTAAATTGTTATTTTATTGATAATTTGAACGTAAAACAACCTATGAACCCATCAATTGGATGAACCCTTGTTTTTGACTATGTTATGGGTTACTTGATATTGACCTAATGTTGATGAATTGTGGTGTAGATTTTTATGGGCTTTCTAATAATGTAATTCTAGTAGTTTGACATCTATGTTGTATTTTACTGATGAATATGTAGTAATTTGAATTATTTAATTAATATTGCAATAATTATGTTGAATTGTTTGTTATGGCCATGGGTAAGGGCCTTGTGATATTGAATGTGATGATTTGACATTGGATTGAGGTGTTGAGGATTATGTGGTGGTAAGATTCCCTATTTTATTTATTTTTTATGTTAAGTAGACTTCAATTATGTGGTGATTGATATGGTCCACTTATGGTGGCGGTGTTATGTTCTTTACTTGCAATTAATGTGACCTTGTCGGCGTTACTTTATGTAATATGATGATCACGGCCTTGTCGGTACTGCTTGAAGTAATATGGCTATTTGTGTAGTTGATTATGTAATGTATGATGATATATATCGACATGATAATTAATGTGAAGGTATGTGTGTTCTTCTATTAATGCTAGTTAGGTGATCATATTAAACTATGACTTTTACCTTGTGTGTATTGTCTTCGGGTTCAGTCTTGGTTATTCTTACTTGGCTATATGAGACTACATGTTCATATTGATGATGTTATGATAGTTTATAGGATTACTTAATGATGATAATTGTTACTTCTATGTAATTCTAGAATGACATGTAATGTGTATTAAGGTGAAGTATGTGGTGTCTTGTCTATGTTGGCTTGTGTCCCTTGCTTGATTTATGTATGGGTATGAATATGTATGTCTTCACTTAGGATTCTAAAGTCTCTTAGTCTTGAATGTATGACATGTGACATAAATGAATTTAAGAGGGTCTTTTTTGTGAAATCTTGAACCTAATGGTAAGGTTATGAAAGTTGAAGTCGTAAACCGTAATGGTATCCTTCAAAGTAAAGGAATTATGGACTTAAGGTTGATTGAATGGAACGGCATCATACCAAACCTTAGGAAAGTCATCATGAGTTTCTTGTCACAATTTTAAGGTAACTCTAAAGGACCTCTTGGTAGGGTAAATGTGATTGGGTTATGAACTTGTTATGGAACCCTTTTGTATGAATATTAAGTGTAAATTACTCTATGAGAAAGAAGTCTAGAACCGAGTGAGTATGGTAAGGGAAGAAGTTCTAGTTAAAGAATGTGACTAGATTACAAAGCATGCCCTTCTTATTCTTTAACCATATGCTTACATGGGATGTGTCTAAGTTCTACCATTGGCAAGTAGAACACCCTCATCGGAGTAGGTTAGAACTTCGAATTCCATGTCTTGCTATCATGGTATATCTCAGTTATTGCCTATTCACATCATATGGAATACCTATTAGCATTAGAGAAGTTCTATGAAGTTTAAGTGTTGGTATGGGACGCTATCTAGATATTGCACAATAGTCATTGAAGGTGTTACTTGCAATTCCTAGGTCTTATCCAAGACCATTAGTTGAATGTCCTTTATGTGATGAGTGTCTCCTAAATGAACTAGTGAATGTAGTGACTTAAGTTAAGAAAGTATGTTAAATGAATAAGTACTTATCAGAGTAGTTAAGGGTTGTCTAGTTATAGTGTAAAGGGGGTATATGAATGGTTATCGTACCTAGATGAGTTTTAAGAATGACTCTATTTAGGGAAAATGATTGGTTATGTGGACATGATCTAAGCCTTACATAGTCTTAAGTATTATTTATGTAATATTTAAGACGTCAATCATGGACGTTATCGTCTTGATTTACTTCAGTAGGTCTTTTGATAGCCTTTGGATGGAGAATGTCATGTTATGTATATGTTGATGTCTTGTAAGTCTATATGTGACTCATTAGGAGTAGTCTTGAGGATCATTTAGGCACACCTAGAAAGGTTGTATGGGCGGTCTCTCTTTCTGTTGCTTAGGTGAGTTTTAGGATACCTTTTAGTGAGGGAACTACATGTTAGAAAGTGTCTAAATAAATAATAAGACACTTCACTGTAGAAGTGAATGGAGTTACTTTAAAGCGACTCTAAAAATATGATAATTCGTTTAAATTTTATCATATGTGTTTCTAAGTGAATAAATGTTGTTCTTTTGATTAAAATACAATTTTTAAATGAAACTATGCATATTTCTAATAAATGTTTATTTTCATGATTTTCATGCATAATACCATATTTAGTACATGTGGTTGTACTAATCCATGCTTTTATCTATCTCTATAGTTGTTGGTAGGTGAGGAGCATTTTGGAAATGAAGACTTGGATCGTAGCATCGTCCAAAATAAGTCGAAGTATGTCCTCATTTGATTCGAGGGCATAGATGTTTTTTATGTTAAAATTTGAATTATTATAATAGAATAAGTATTTCTATATTTTGAAGTATGGGTCGTGCCCCAAGTATTCTCGTGTCTTAAGTTTGATGAGATTGAGACTTAGTATTTCCTATGACTTTATATGAAATTGTTTTGAAAGACTATGATATGATTTGTTAAAAGTTTTAATTCCGCACTACTTTTCATTATGTTTATGCGATGAATGATACGGAAGGACTTGCAGAAGACCTCCAAAAGGTCAAGTACGCTGGTTGCAATACGAGATCTCCCCTAACTTCTAGGGTGTGGTTTCGGGATGTGACAGTGTATGGGAGTTTCTTCTATGTCATACCTTGGTGAGTCTTATGATAACTTAAGATAGGGAAATTCCTACAGAAATGAGTTCACTTCCTCTTTAGCTTGACTTTGGGGGTTCACTGTTTTGAGAATAGAGGGATTCACTGTAATATTAAAAATGTGCACTTTAACTTTTGGGTACTTCAGTGTAAAATGGTTCTTTTTGATAAAATTATGGAAATCCTACTCTACTTGGCATGAAAGTGTACTTATACTAAAATGTCCTTTTTTGTATGTTTTGCATGCCATACTTAGTAAATTATTGGTACTAAACCCATACTTTTCTATACTCTACAAGTATACGTTTGGAAGCAAGCATGAAGTTAGAAGACAAGCTTGGTAAAGACACTCTTAAGACAAAGTATGTCCTCATATATTCGAGGGCATAGTTCTATTTCTTAGTTTCTTATTTAAGGCATATATGTATTCTCCTTCAAATGTAAAGGGTTGTGTGCCTAAGATATTATGTCGTGTCTTTTATTTAGCTTGTGACAATTAGATTTTCTTAGTGTCTATGAAAGAATTCCTTTATAAATTAAATGTCATGAAATGTTTTAATTCTACACTATTTTTCATGTCTCATGCAATGAATAATTGTTAAAGGGATTGTACAAGACCCCAAAGGGTAAAGTATGCGTTATGACGATCAAAGGGTTCTCCCTAATTTCTAGGGGGTACATGCGGGTCATTACAAACTTGGTATCAGAGCATAGATTTATGGGAAATAGTTTAGGGTCTAAAGTCTCACAAGCCATGTCTACTATAGTCTTTTTCGTTGGTGTGAGTCGCAACACATCCATGGTTGAGAGGCTATAGGACGATAAAGTTTCACTATCTTCATTAATCTTGTATCGTGCCATAGAACTGAACTCCATAAGATCTCTCTCTTCTTATCCTTTGTCTAGTGGTTAAGGGAGATATTTCTATATTTGAGGGAGAGAGAAGGTGAGTTTTCATGTAATGATGGTTTTGTGCCTACAATAGTAAATGTGAAGTCCATGTTTGAGGATTATGATGTGATGCTATTTATGTCTATGTGTGACTTTGGAGGTTGGAATTATTAAGATGAGAAATTTTACGGTGATGTACTTCTAAACATGGTAAGGGTTAAAATGGTTGAATGAAGTCCTTTTTGTGGATAATGAGTTATCCTATGATTATGTACAATGATAGTAGAAATATTAAGGTGTAAATTTGAAACGTGTTAAAAGAATGTGCTAATGTTTTAAGAAAGAAGGAGTTTTCATTTCATGAGGTTGAGCTATCAGGTGCCTTAGAGTTGAATGAATTTATGTTTAAGAGAGTTTATTTAAGATTGAATCCTCAGAGGAGAGTGTTATGCTTGACTTGCAAAGTGATGGTTAGTCTTGATGTTCATGAGTTAAGAGTAGTGTGAGTTCCTACCTTGTGAAAAGTGTAGGGGTACTTTGAGGTATGAGATCATGAATATGGCTTTACACTAAGTGGGGGGAATGAGATTAGTAAAAGGGTAGTTGATATCCTAATCTATTCTTGTATCCGCAGTCAAGCTTTAGTTTGAAATCCTTGATAATTTGGTGATCTTTAAGATTCTTTCATATTAGTATGAGTTGCATTTCTCTTTATTTTATGAGTCACTTTAATGGTATAATGTGTTTTATTATCTTTATAAGATTATGCTCTGATGTACCGTGGTTTCACGGTACTATCATCGGTTTTTCCTTAAAGTTTAGTGTGTATCTAAGACATTTTTTGTAGTAGTTTTAATGTATTTTTCTCATTGTTTGCAGGAAAACTGTCCATAATGAAAACGCAGAAGAACTGTGCTGAAATTGCAGAAGTGATGACCTACGAATCCATCGACGGTACGTAGACCCCTCGACGGTTCGTCGACCCCTCGATGGTTCGTAGGTGGTAACCATCATATGAAGAAAAATGCTGCTAAAAAAAGATCGGGGAAATTCTGACCAAGTGTGGGACTACGTAAGCTATTGACGGACCGTCATATCCACGAAAGACCGTCCTGCACATCCGTCATTGCTAACAGAGAGTAGCCCTAGTAGCCGTCTTGAAAAGATTCTAAAGTGGATAAATGGAAGCCATCGATGGACCATCGTGGACTCAACGGACCGTCTTCCTGTTCCGTCAATGGTAAGAGTGAGTTGGAGGATAAAGCAATTAAAAAAGATTGTAAGTGTGGAACGACGAGATGCCTCAACGGTCCGTGGGGGCCTCGACGTTCCATCGTTCTAGTCGTCAACTCACACAAGTTTTTGGGCAGATTTTCCTTAAATATATTTCCTTTTTATATTAGGACTTCTTTATTATAAATACTAGTAAAAAACTCATTTTTGAGGTTACCCTCTTGGTTATTTTTCTAATTTGTAACATTGGTTGTTGAATATTGTATTTTGGAAAATACTTAATATTTTCGGAATCGTTTGTTGCATTATTTTCTCCAATTCAAGTGATTTTATTTCATATCATCAAAGTAAGTACATGAATTCTTGTCGAATAAATATGTATTGTGTGATTATGAACATGCATAACTAAATCAATAACTAGGATTGTGGGAACCATGGGTAAATAACAAGGTAAAATCTAGCTACAATAACAAACCTCAAATATTGTCTTGCAGGTATTGATAACTATTTCGTTTAGAAGTCTTTTTAACGAGTTCACGCATTTGAAATCGCCTTATTTCTACATGACGGACCAAGGAGATAGATAATAAGAAAAGAATCAATCAACGTAGATTTAATACACACTATCTAATAGGCTAGTGTCGATTGGTGTGAAGTAACAACTAATCCATACATTGATTAAGATTCTTATTATGAGGTAAAGGTAAGGTATAGTAAAGCATAGACACGTAGTCTGACAAAGGTTTAGTAAAGCATGCACACGTAGCCATAACTTATCACTTTGCATGTAAGATACTTTGAAAGGATTGTTATAGCTAGAATTACCGCATTATGAACCTGTGGGGAACACTTATGCCCTAGTTACTCTCATCACTTGATAAATATCAAATATTCATACTTGCTACTTGTTTACTTAGAAATATTTAATTCCTTTTGTTATTTAAAACCTCCCTTTTTATTATCTTTTTGCGAAAAGGACTTAATTAAATAGAAGTTATTGTAGATTAAAGTTAAAGCTAAATCATTTTACTCGTGAGATCGACCCCAACCTCATAGTTGTGTTCTTTACTTGATACGACCGCTTATACTTCTTTTCGAGAAGTAAATTTGAGCGTATCAAATTTTTGTGCCGCTGCCAGGGAAAGTGGATTTTAGATTAACTTTACGCACATTACCGAAGTTTAGTCAACAATTTCCTAATATTACTTATTCTCTTTGTTTTTGTCTCTCGCAGGTCTAGATTTAGTGTATGTCAAGTATACGTAGTCGAGGAGAACGAATACTTAAACTTGATCCAGAATTAAACCATACACTTCGAAGAATTAATATTCAAAATAATTCTTCTTATATTGATGATAAGATCAACCCTCAATTTCCCCCGCCGTTTGATGCTCATAATCGAATAGTTGTTGATAACCATGGCGAAGATAATACAAGGAGGCAACCTCCCGCCCCACGCCCTCAAGAGTACTATAGGGGAAATGTTAACATCAACTGACTTTGATGGGCCACTTGTCCTACCTCCACAACCAAAGGGTCATACTTTTGTGGTAACTAGTATTCTGATGCAAATACTCACAGACAGAACTTTTTTTTTGGACTATCTTCTGAGGAACCATATGCTCACATCTCCAAAGTGAGGTCAGTGTGTAAGAGTTGTGTGGGGAGTCCTAATTTTTCATGGATGTCATTGGGTTAAGAGTGTTCCCTCTCTCACTGACGGGAGAGGCTTCTATATGGTTTATCGAGCTCCCCTATAACTCAATCTATACTTGGAATTGATTGAGGGATGTGTTCTTAGCACGTTACAAACAATGTCTAAGAATTTAAACCACAAAGATAGGGTGAACAACTTTGTGGAACTACCGGGAGAAACAGTTAGTCGTTCTTGGGATAGGTTCACCTCGTTCTTGAGTGGTGTCCCCAATCACCGCATTGATGATGAGTCATCGAAAGAGTACTTCTACCAGGGACAAGATGATAATAATAAAGAAGTACTGGATACGATAGCAGGTGGTTCTTATAGGGAGTGTCCATATATCGAGATCACGGAGAAGTTAGAGAAAATCTCCCGAAATAATAAAGCTTAGAGCACTAGGAAGTCACATAGTGGGAGAAACACTTTTGCAGTGCAATCCGCACACAACCCAGCCATAGATGAGATTCGTGAAGAAATGGCTCAAATGAAAACTGAGCTTGGGTAGGTGTTGAAACAGGTCACTAGGGGTGAACAAAAGGTAAATGTGGTGAACTACTTGTCTAAACCACCACCTCCGACTAATGAGTATTACTTTGACGAGGACTATTATGTGGTAAATGAGTAGACAAGGGGTTTCCGACCAAATGCCCAAGGCTCCAATCAGAAGAATTGCCTCCAAGGTCAAGGAAATCAAGTTTGGAACTATGTTAATTAAAACTAGAGGGTCATTATGTTCGAGATGGGAATTACAACCACGATAACAACTTCAACTAGGGTAACTATGGTAACAGAAATGATAGGAGTTGGCCCTATGCTCAACATCAAAATCGTGAAGTTGTTCCTTGGGATGGTGGATGTAGTATGGTGCTAGTTGAGGATATGTTGCAGAAAATGGTGAGGAGGTTTGATGCTAGTTATGAGAACACTAAAGAGTCGAGGAGTGACTTAGCGAGTATTGGGCAAAAAGTTGGTGCACATGCAACCTCGATCAAGAATCTTGAGTTGCAAATGGACCAATTGACTTCGACTATGAACCCACACCAACCGGGCACTCTTCCTAACAATACTGTCCAAAATATAAAAAAATGATGGACATTGTATGGCAGTCACAACTTGAGGTGCTAAGCAAATCATTGACCAACCGATGCCGTCTGGTGTAGAAAATATTATAAGAGTTTATGATGAGATAGTGGAGGTTAGTAGTAAGTTAGGAGACAAAATGGGTAAGGAAGATGAGGTACCCCAAAAGGTGACCCCCATGCCTACACCATTACCTCCATTCCCACAAAGGTTAGTGAAAAAGATCGAAGATAGTAAATATCGGCATTTTATCACTACGCTCAAACAACTTTCCATGAATGTCCCTTTGATAGAAGCTCTTGAACAAATGCCCATTTATGGAGAGTTCATGAAAGATATGATCAATAAGAAAAGATCGGTCAGTTTTGAGGATGATGATAGAATGCAGAATTGTAGTGATATTGCTACAAGGTCTCTAGTGCAAAAGAAAGAACATCCGGGTGCCTTTACTATTCCATTTACAAAAGGGTTATTACACATTGCGAAAGCATTATGTCATCATGGGGCAAGCATAAATCTCATGCCTCTCTCTATTTACAAGAAGTTGGATTTGGGTGACCCAAAGCCACTGCGATGCGTCTACTGATGACTGATCGAAAGGTGAAGAGGCCTTTTGGGATACTCCACGATGTGTTAGTAAAGAAAGAGTCATTCATATTTCCAGCCGATTTTGTGATTCTGGAGTGTGACATTGACTTTAAGGTGCCTGTTAATTTTTGGGAGGCCATTCCTTGCTATGGGTAGAGCCTTGGTTGATACGGACAAAGGGAAAATGAAATTTGAATTGAACAATGAAGAAGTGACTTTCAACATTTGTAAGTCCATGAGGTAGATGGTGAGATCCAATTGGTATCTGCCATATCTTACAGGTTTGAAAAGTCATCTGAGGTACAAATAGAAGAGCGTCTGGGTGTACAAGAACTAGCGGCAGTGATCAAGAATTTTGACAGTGACTACATTGAATAGTATGGGTCATTGGTAGAGGCACTTGATTGAGGTGATATTCGGTTTAAACCAAAGAAGTTGGAGTTAGATATGAATCATCACGAGTCTCCACCCACAAAACCATCTAAAGAGGAGGCTCCAAAAGTATAACTTAAGGCTCTACTACCTCATCTGAGGTATGTATTCTTGGGAAAATGTGACACTTTGCATGTAATTATTGCATCAGATTTGAATGTGCATCAAGTTGAGAGTTTATTGGAGCTGTCAAAAAGGATCAAAAGAGTTATAGGCTGGACTATTGCAGATATTATTGGGATCCCTCCCGGGATTTATTCACATAAAATCAAACTCATGCTCGATCATAAGCCAAGTATTAACCACTAAAGATGTTTAAATCCACTTATACAAAAGGTGGTGAACAATGAAATTATCAAGTGGTTGGATGCTTAAGTGATATATCCAATCGCCGATAGTGGCTGGGTACGCCTTCTTTAGTGTGTACCTAACAAAAGGGGAAAGATTGTGGTCCCCAATGAGAAAAATGAGCTTGTCCCGCTGAAACCGCTGACTCGATGGAGGGTGTATATGGATTACCAGAAATAAAATGCATGGACTGAGAAGGACCATTTTACTATGCCCTTCATGGATGAGATGTTGGATCGATTTGCAGGAAAGGGGTGGTACTATTTCTTGATGGTTATTCAAGTTATAATCAGATTTCTATTGTACTGGAAGATCAAGAGAAAACCACTTTTACTTTTCCTTATGCAACGTTTCAGATATGTATGATGTTGATATTCTCCGATATGATGGAGGACAATATTGAGGTGTTTATAGATGATTTTTCAGTGGTTTGTGACTCATTTAAGCGGTGCTTGAGTCATTAGTCCGAGGTTCTTAAGAGGTATGAAGTTAAAACATTGTGCTAAATTGGAAAAAAATGTGACTTCATGGTGAAAGAAGGTATTGTATTAGGTCATCGCATTTTAGAGAAGGGTATAGAGGTTTATTGAGCTAATGTTGAGTTGATAGAGAGACTATTTCCACCCATCTATGTAAAAGGTGTGAGATGTTTTCTTGGGAATGCAGGCTTTTACTGGCGGTTCATCAAGGATATTTCAAATATTGCACATCCTTTGTGCAAGTTGCTTGAGAAAGAGTGTAATTTTTATTTTGATGAATCCTTTCTTAAGGCATTTGGTGAGTTGTAGGAAAAGTTTGTGTCTGGATTTATCATCATTTCTCCAGATTGGAGTAAGCCATTTGAGGTGATGTGTGATGCGAGTGGGGTTCCTGTTGGTGTGGTATTGGGACAAAGAAGGGACAAAATCCTTCATCCCAATTACTATGCTAGTAAAGCCCTTAATGAAGCCCAAAAGAACTACACTATGATTGAACAAGAGCTCCTTTCAGTAGTCTTTGCTTTTGAGAAATTTCACTTCTATTTGCTTGGCACGAGGGTTATAGTGCACACTTATCATTCTCCTTCAAGATATTTGATGGCAAAGAAGGATACAAAACTGAGGTTGATTCGTTGGGTATTACTATTGCAAGAATTTGACTTTGAGATGAAAGATAGACTAGGGATCGAAAATCAAGTTGTTGATCACTTGTCCCCATTATAAGATGAAGCAATTATGTAGTTAGGTGAAAATGCGGAAATTGATGATACTTTCGTGATGAGCATGTACTGGCTGGTTCTCAAGTCCTGATCCCATGGTTCGCAAATTTTGTGAATTATATGGCTAGTGATATCGTCCCACCGGACTTGTCCTTTCATCAATGGAAAAAGTTCATGCATGATGAGAAAAAGTTTTTTGGTATGATCCATACTTATATAGGAGTTGTGACGATGGGTTTATTCGGCGTTGTGTGCCAGAAGTTTGATGTTGAGTGTTTTAAAGGCATACCATTCTTCGCTTGTAGGTGCGCATAATAGTGGTATCCAGACTGATCACAAGATCTTTCAATGTGGCTACTATTTGCCAACAATCCACCAAGATTCTCATGTGTTCGCCAAGGCATGTGATAGATGCCAAAGATGTGGAGGCATTTCGAGAATCAAGAGCTCCCTATAAATCCCATTCTTGTGATTGAATTGTTTGATTTGTGGGGCATTTACATTATGGGACGTTTGGTGATTTCTTATGGGATGAGGTACATTCTTGTGGCAGTTGATTATGTGTCAAAAAGGGTAGAAGCTATCGCACTTGCAAATAATAAAGGGAAGAGTGTCACCGCTTTCTTGAAAGAGAACATATTTTCAAGATTTGGCACCCCAAGGGCTATTATCACTAATGGGGGATCCCACTTTCGCAACAGGATGTTAAGGGGTTGTTGAAAAAATATGGGGTTCGCCATAAAGTTACCACTCCTTAGCATCCTCAAACCTGTGGGCAAGTTGAGATGTCAAACAGGGAGATTAAGCAGATGTTGGAAAAAATGGTGAATGCTAGTAGAACGGATTGGTGAAGGAGACTTATGATGCTCTTGGGGTCTACCGTAAAGCATACAAGACTCCCAAAAGTATGTCCCCATACCAACTTGCATATGAGAAGGCTTGTCACGTACTGGTTGAATTAGAGCATAAGGCCATGTGGGCAATCAAGAAGTTGAAAATGGATTGAAATGAGGCTGGGGAACAGAGGTTAAACGGGTTGAATGATCTTGATGAATTTAACTTGAAGGAATATGAAAGTTCATCCCTCTACAAAGAAACGATGAACAAGTACCATGACCAAAAGATTGAGAAGCGCGATTTTTCGGTAGGGGATTTGGTGCTTTTGTTCGATTCTAGGTTGCGTTTGTTTCCTAGCAAACTCAAGTCCTAATGGACTGGTCCCTATTTGATAACCCAACTATTCCCTCATGGTGCGGTTGAGTTGGAGAACAAGGAGGGTGTGAGGTTCAAGGTGAACGGGCAGCGAATCAAAATCTATCTAGGGAATGCTGAAAAGGCAAATGAATTGATCAAAGCATACCATTTTGATAAAATCTGAGTAATCAATAGTCCTCCATCGTGCCGCGACGTTAAATCAAGCGCTTATTGGGAGGCAACCCAATATGTATCCTCTAGCCAACTATAGGTTTTTCATGATTTTCCAGGAAAAGTTGCATTATTTTTGCTTTTATTACTTATGTCACGTCTGAATGTTCCTTTATTTTTCATCAGAAATGTTGGCTAGAGCGTAGAGTAGGGTCTGTGTCCAAAAAGCATCAAGAAAACATAAAAAGATTATCTTAATGGGTGATAAATATGCAAGGACCAAATCAACAAAAATCTGCAAAAAAAATTGGTTTGGTGCACCCATCGACGGACCGTTGTCCCTTCGACCTACCGTCGGTAGGATCGGTCGTGCCCAGGTATGTTCTTTTAATACTTCTATGTTAGGGCACTGTCAACGGAGGGGTCGACGGACCATCGAAAGACTTATTGTCCATCGACGGGGATGTATCGATCCCTCACCCACCATCCCGACCTGACCCGTCCGGCTACATATTAAGAGTTTTTAAACTTTTTAGATACCCACCTCTTCACATAACATCCACGACCATTTACCTCACTATTTCCTCTAATTTCCCCCCACTTCCTCACCCATTAACTCCCATCAATCATTGAATTCCCACACTTCCCCCACTTCCACAAAATCCATTCTCTGCCCAAATCTTCCATCTTCTTCGATCTCCTTGTCGGTCGGTGTTGTGGTTGGTGGTGGTGTTGTTCAAGTACAAGTTTGCATATACCTTTTCCTCCACTACAGTTTCCAGGTATTTTCTTCTTATCTGCTATATTAACTATCATTAATTTTCATGTGAACTTAATTTATTACCTCGTGGGTCTCGAATTTGGGACCCCTTTGCATGCTAAAAACTTACACCTGAAATTCTAAGTCTCTTAGAACATTGAAATTGAAAGGGGATGGGGGTGTTTTGTTGAAAATGTGTTGTGTATTCATGTTGTGTTTCTGACCTAGCGTTTTGATAGGATGTAGAATCGAATGTTCAAATTATGATAATTCATGCCCTAGTAATGATGAAATGTTGGGTTAAATGTTAGGGAAACTTAAGGTCTCTAAGGATACTCTGAATTCGTACATTGGGGGGAAACAGGATGTTTGCAAAATTATGTCCTTGAAGAACAGAACAAAACCCCGTAGACGGACCACCAAACCTTCGATGGACCGTTGTTGGGGTCCGTCAAACCCAATCTTGCTTAGTCTACTTGCCCATCGATGGACCTCACTGATGGATCGTCGTCCCTTAGACAGTCTGTCCAGCACAAACGTGTATGCTATCAGAACCTTTGTTTCTAATTTTCTAAAAGAAAAATCTAAGTGTACGTCAACGGACCCCGCTGATGGAACGTTGTTCCTTCGACGGTCCGTCATGTACAACCGTCGATGTTGTCAAAACCTTTTTCTGATTTTCTAAGAAATATATTCTAAGTGTCCGTCGACGGACCATATTAACAGACCGTCAACCCTTCAATGGTCTGTCCTGCATAACCGTCGACACTGTCAGAATCTTTGTTTCTGATTTGCTAAAAAAAATTCTTCTAAGTGTCCCTCGGCTGACTCCTATGACGGACTGTCGTCCCTCTGCCATTCCATTATGTGTTTTGCAGGTACATATGGCACCCAAGAAAGACCGTGTTTACTCGAGAGGGCGTTCTTAGTCTGTCGCCCCATCGAACCCGATGGTCATAGGATCAGAGGATTTGCATGAGCCGAAGTACGTGCAACCAGGCACCCACACTCCTCACCGTGCTGCCCGCACCACTAGGACCAGTCCACGAAGGTGGCGCTCGGCGAAGTCACTGCCTCTCAGTCTAAAGAGTAGTGCATGCTAATCGGCACACCTTCTGCGGCGGCTACACATTCTGAGGGAGCGTCTGGCTCCGAGGAGGCTTCTAGTTCTAAGGAAGCGTCCGGATCTGAGGAGGCTTCCGGTTCTGAGGAGGTACTGCTTCTCCTAATGCCAATTCTCCAGCAACTTTAGTCCAGTTTTCCTCATCTGATGAGTCTGATAGTTCTAATTCTACTCCAGTACCGCAGACTGACGTCCCCGCTCCAATATAAAGTATATGTTGATTCCAAGGTGACCAACGACAAGGGTGTCAGGACCCAGACCCTAATACTCGAGCGGCTGGTTCTCATTGGGAGTCTTCCCACTATGCAGACAATCTATGCTATATTCACCAGACATCGGGTTAAGTGGACGGCTCAGAATGTAGGCCTCTATAGAGAACAAATTGTGAGAGATTTCTACACCTCCTATGTGGAGAATCTCCGGTCTATGTTTGATGGGCGGACAACTCCATCCAGACATGCACCTCTGGTGTACGTCTGAGTCCGCGGCAAGAGGGTTGATATTTCTTTGCCGGCCATTCAGAGGTTTCTCTATGGCGCGGATGTTGATGCCACCAGGACCCCTCTAACTGCCGAGTTTGACTATCAGTGAAAGTTTATCAAGGATGGCTGGTTCCAGCGTGAGACAGATGTGAGAGAGACCACGAAGCGGTGGATAGGACAACACCTCTCGTGGATGGTGAGGCTGCTGATTGGGTTTTGGATCCCTAAGGGAGCATTAGGAAGGATAACCTCAACTTCACATCCAAATTCTTATGGCTACTGGTCCGACATTTCCTTTCCCCCACTGCTGTTGATAATATTGTCACATGGGATCGTGAAGTGCTGATGGATGCCATGGTTTCGAGATTCATGGTGGACTTCGTGTGGCTGTTGTAGGTGGTGATGCATGAGAGGGCCTTTTAGGCTACTGCTACTTACCCCTTCCCATGCATGGTCTTTCAGTTGTGCAGGTCCGCAGGAGTGCCCATTTGGTACATTTATGCGATCAAGAACCCGCCCGAAACAATGGATATTGGCCTCATTCGGGATGAGGCCAATGATTTGGCTCCCCACAAAGGGCCCCGTCCAAGGTGCAGCCGCTCGGTGAGAACTTGGCGTCCACGATAGAGCAAGCCCAAGCGGCTAATCCAGCTACATCCGCACATACCGAAAAACCCTGGTTGAGTCTATCCCAGGTGCTAGCAACGCTCCGAGCTCCTCCCACTCGACTCCTTCTGCTACAATGGTCCTTCTTGCTAGGGTCGAGACATTAGAGGCCAAAATGCCCACACTTCTGCATCACATCAAGCCTTGGATGAAGAGGTCCATTGCTGAGGTGGAGGAGCGGATAGAGAGGAATTTCGCCCACAATACTTAGCGGCATATCATGGAGGTCCACTAGCGCTTGGATGCATTTGAGTCGCGCGTTCTCGCCTGGACAGCTACTACACTGGATTTGATTATTATCCAGGCTGTTATGGAGAGTCTGAGAGCAGACTTGGATACATACTGGAGGCTCGGGTGCTTGAATCTTAGGCCCCTCCTGCAAAGCCTACTGAGGACAAGGTGTTGGCTAACCTGTTGTCCACCACTGTTGTGCCACCACCATGCCCACGAGATCGTGCCAAGAGGATGAGGCTCGGGCATGAAAGAAATAGCAATGAGTTGGAGGCCGCGAGGAGAGCCTCTGTGATTGATGAGTAGGCTCGCCAGTTGAGGGTTCTAGAAGTGGCTGCTGGGGCGTCTAGATCCAGAGTTATTGAGACTCACAGGAGCACTACTGATGGTGCTATAATTGATGAGGACACAACTGATGGTTTCCCTATTACAAAGTGAGCGGGTTTTGGGAAACCGAACCTGTCAGCATGTTTATCGTCGGGGCTTTTCGCCTTAGGTTTGCTTCACCTATTACCCTATTTTATATACTTTTATGCAATGGGTGTAATCACATGTCATTCTGTTAGGGGTGGGGTAAATGGAAAGTGAGTGCTAGGGTGAAGTCTGAGTAACCCAACTAACGATCCTCTCTTGGGGTTTTCTTGCTTGTGTTCTTTTCCCCCAAGAAACTTGTTATTTTATTGTTGAACCGGCATGTTGGTATCTTTTGTACATAGTATAGAAATGTAATCTGAAGCATGATAGCTAAGCAAAATAATATGCTGATTTAAAGAAAATATTGCATGACTAGGCATAGTAACTGATGAATGTGTGGCTCTAAGAATGACCTAGACATACACCATGGCATGACCCTAAATCTAAAACTCGAACTGGGTATTTGTTAATCTTGTAGAGTAATGAGATGTCAAGTAAGGTTGAAGAAAATTTTAACAGTCCACCATTGGTACTAAGCTAAAACTTGCCTGGTTAGTCCTGTTAAAAGTAAGCTATGATAGACAATTAGGAAAGGATCATAGGCCCATGTTCAAGATTTCCAATCTTTACCCTAGATAACAGAAAACCGAATGAAATTAATCCCTTCTTGATCCAATGATTTGATCTTAAAATAGACCTTTCTTTTTCACCTTAACTGATCTTCTCTGGAAACAATGTGTTGGCCCTCGTCCCTCCATGGACATGTGCACCTCAGCTTATGCTAAAAGCATAAGTTTAAGGGTGGCTAATGCAGAAAACAACCTTGTCATGGCCCTTACCGAACCTTGGGTATTGTGTACCTTGACTCATGGAAAAACCATGAATTGAGGGTGGCTAGTTGAGAAATGCTCCGGAAAGTGGGGTTGAAAGAATAAAGAAAGATAAAGAACAAAATAAAAAAGACTCAAGAAAAGTTTAAACAAAAGTTTAAAAAAAATTTAAAAATATATATTTCACACAAAAGGAGTAAGAAAGGAGAAAATTAAGGCGAAAGATTACAAAAAAATTAAGAAATAGGGCGTAATAAAATAATGGGATGGTAGTATGCTTAGCCGTTATGTCAAGGAGGGCAATAAGTCACTAAAATACATCCAAATGTACCCTACCTGACCATGAGCCTAAGTTGCAAGCTAAGAAAGTCCGTTCGTGATCCTAAGATACTATTATGGTGAGTTAAAAGCACTTAAAATAATGGCAAGCCTATGGCAACAAGTATAAATGAGGTGTGAAGTTGTTCTGAGAGCGAGTGTTGAAAAGAAAAATCCTTAAACTCATACTGAAATCATTGTGTGAAAAATGACGATGTTGTGTTGAAGTGAAGACACTAGTTGCAATACCGGAAAAATTGGTACTTTTGTGAGAGATCAAAGAGGATAGGTGTCGGTGTGTGGTGAGTCTGTCTCATGGTCTGATCCACATGAGCGAGCCTAATAGTGATAGCATGCATAAACATAATGAAAATAATCGGGATTGATAGCCAGATAATTGCGTAAGCTAAAATAAGGATACACTTGTACAAAGGTTTTGTGGTGAGTCATAGTGCGTCGCTTGAGGATAAACAACGAATTTAAGTTGAGGGTGTTGATATACCATGGTTTCATGGTACTTTTAATGCTTTTTCCTTAAGTTTAGTGTGTGTCTAAGGCCTTTTTGTAGTAGTTTTAATGTATTTTTCTCTTTATTTGTAGGAAAATTTTCCAGAATGAAAACATGGAAGAACTGTGCTGAAATTGCAGTAGTGATAACCTACGGAGCCATCGACGGTCCGTCGACCCCTTGACGGTCTGTAGGTGGTAAACGTCGTTTGAAGAAAAATATTGTAGGAAGATAGGGGAAAAATTACTAAGTGCGGGGCTATGGAAGCTATCGACGGATCGTCATCTCCACGACGGACCGTCCTGCACATCTATCTTTGCTTACAGAGAGTAGCCCTAGTACCCGTCTTGAAGAGATTCTAAGTGTGGAGAAACGAAAGCCATAACGGACCTTCATGAACTCAGCGGACCATCATCCTGGTCTGTCGATGCTAAAAGTGAGTTTGAGAAGAAAGCATCTAAAAAAAACTCTAAGTGTGGAACGATGGGAGGCCTCGACGGTCTGTCATGGCCTGGACGTTCCGTCGTTCTGGTCATCGAGTCAGACACGTTTTTTGGTAGATTTTCCTTATTATGTTAGGACTTCTTTATTATCAATATTGGTATTTACCTCTTTTTTGAGGTTAAGCTCTATGTTATTTTTCTGATTGGTAATATTAGTTGTTGAATATTGGGTTTTGGAAAATACTTCATTTTCCGGAATCGTTTATTGCATTATTTTCTCTAATTCAAGTGATTTTCTGGATTTTCTTCAATCTCATCAAAGTAAGTACATGAATTCTTGTCTAATCAATTTGAATTGTGTAATTATGAACATGGGTAACTAAATCCATAGCTAGGGTTGTGGGAACAATGGATAAGTAACAAGGTAAAAACTATCTAAAATAAGAAATCTAGAATAGTTTCTTGCAGGTATTGATATTTCTTTCGTTTAGAAGTCTTTTTAATGAGTGCACGCGTTAGAATTTTCATTGTTGCTACTTGTCGGACCAAGGAGGTAGATAATATGAAAAGAACTATCAACGTAGATTTAGTATACACTATCTAATAGGATAATGTTGATTTGTCCGAAGTAAATGCTAAGCCATACATAAATTATGATGCTTAATATCATGTAAAGGTAAGGTTTAGCAAAGTATACACACGTAGCCGGACCAAGGTGAGTAGTAAAATTCCCTAGTTGCCGGACCAAGTAATTAGGGATATGTAACTTACCACTTTGCATGCAAGATACTAGGAAAGGATTGTTATAGGTAGAATTACCGCGTTATGAACCTGTGGGGAACACTTATTCCCTAGTTACTATTATCATTTGATAAATATCAAAGGATTATACTTGATACTTCTTTACTTAGAAACATTTAATTCCTTTTGTTATTTAAAACCCCTTTTTTTATAACCTGTTTTCGGAAAGGACTTGACTAAAAAGTACTAATTGTAGATTAAAGTTAAGTCTAATTAATTTTCCTCGTGGTATCGACCCCTACCTAATAATTGGCTTCGTTACTTGATAAGATCGCTTATACTTCTTTTGAGAGATAAATTTGAGCGTATCATGATCTCATTAGGAGAATTGGTAGTCAACGCATATTTCTCTTTTCAAAGTGTAGCTAATGATAGTGCGTAACTACTTCAAAATCTGGTATCATGTTATAATGTGAGTTAGCATGATGTTGTCTCTTATGTTGACATGCCTTCATGTTAAAATTGCTTGAAAAGGAATTAATGGATTTTTAGGATATTTCACTGTCAAGTTTTTGCATTCACTATAAAGAAGTTCAAAAATTTGAGAAATTGCATTTTTCTTGAAAAATGGTTTCAATGTGGTTAAGAAGATTTTTGTGAGCATACTTAATGTTGGATGAGGTAGTTCCTCCATAAATGAAGCATGCGAATGTGTTTTGAAGTGTGGAAATTAATTTCCAAGAGTTGCATGTGTTGCAAAGTGTTTGGAGTTGTGAAGTTGTACTCCTTGTTAGTTGGTGCCTTCACTATGAATGTTTGATCATGATTGTAATGTGTTATGTGTTGCTAATGGAGTCGTTGATGGTCATAAAGTGTTTAGTGTCATTCGAGAACGAATGTTGATCTAAGTGGGGGAGAATGTAACACCCTAAAATGAACTAAGATGATCTAGAGCTTCATCAATGTTTTTTCATTTAATTTGGTATTAAAATGATATATAATGGTGTTCTTAGGCAGTGTGTGAATTTTGGTTATGTTTGGAGGTGTGCATTAAATGTCCAAGAAGGAAGGTGTGCATTAGAAAGTGCTTATGTGTCTTGATGTGTTTTGGTGAGTTTTCCGTGTTCATTTTAATCGAAATTGATATGGGATGTTCCTAACACCTAGACAACTATGTGTAGGTGTTTAACATCCGGGTACGACCCCACCTAGAACTCACGAGGGGCCCTAGAAGAGGACCCCATCCCTTTGGCTAAAAGCAGCAAAGCAGTGACCCACAATGGCCACAAGGGACGGATCTTTGGTCACATGAAAACCCGTCGACCTTGGGCGTCGATTGGCCTTGAAAAGTCTTCAAGACCTGCAGAATATGAAGGCCCAACCCCAACCGATGGACGCCCACAAATAAAGAGTCGATGGGAAATTGGTCTTTCTGTGTGGACTCGTTGGTGGTGCTGCCAAAAGCTGCAATTTTTCTGCCTTGGCTTGGTGTGTTTGGTAAATAAAACCCAAGTCTTTTAGGAATCCTGAGTGATATTTTAAGGTCTTTTAGTTATATAAAGGTGTTTCAAACCCTTAGACCTAACTTTAGATTTCATTTCCTGAAACCGAAAACACCTCTCTCTTGTAAGACTCTCCCAAACCTAAATAGAAGCTAGAACTCAAGAAGGAGCTAGGAGGTCTGTTGATGGACGTTTATTCATCAAAAACCAGTGGTGTTTTTTCAATTTGAGGTATTGTATTCATCTTTGATCTCTCTTCCATTCAAGGAGTCCTTTCTATTGAATTTTCAAAAAGGTCTTTAAACCCTAACTTCTTCTATCTTTACCTCTCAATATGAGTCTTGCATTAAAACGTTTTAAATAATTCAAATATGTTTTTATAATTTTAGCTGGTTATTTTAAATTCTAAAACTTCAATTAAAACATGATAATAATTTTTATCAAATTTTAACTAAAGGAATGGGTTAAATGACATGGTTTTGTAGTCTTTGAGATTTTGTTTCCTTGTGTTGATATTGTTGTTTATCTACTGCCCTAAGGGATATATTATGATGAAATGTTTAGTAAAATATTATAGGTTATGGAATTTTTGTTAAAGGATAAGTTGGTTATGCTATTTAATTTTATTATGAAATGCTCTTCAGTGGGGCTGTTTACTTCATGAATTTGGATATACTTGATATGTATTTTATGTGTGGATTGAAGGCCTATTGTGTGGAAGGAAGTGATAATGAGGATGGTTCTTTTAATGTGTATTATCAAGATTGAATTGTATGAATGCAAATTTACTTGTGTATTGTGAAAGAGGCCATGAAGGCATATTATGTGAAGTAAGATGATTATGATGTTATTCTTGTTTATGTGACTTATGAAGTTTATTGTGAGAAGTATGCTAGAGATTATGTCTAAATGAATTATTTCTAAGTGAGTCATGTTAAAGTGTATAATGTGGTGGTTACACTTCATGAGTTGAGATGTTTTACTCGAATATACCTCTTGAGATGAGTACTTCTCGTTAGTATTAAATTAGTTACTTAGTAACAATATCCTTATCTGTTAAATATGCACCCGCATAGGTGTAGCTATTGAAAAAGCTATGTAAAAGCTAAGATAATGACCCTACCCTAGGAAATTATGGATCCCTCATCCCGTAGGGGTAGTATCGGGATTCTATTTGTAGCTCCCATGGTCTATGTCTATTAAGCTAACCCCCTCAAAAGAATGAACGAACTAAGTCTTCTAAAAGAACGTACTACTCAAAGTAGGTGGTGGAATGGGACGCCATCTATCCATTGAACTAAGTAGACCTTCGGAAAGGGGAGACTTGGGGTGTTGTATATGAAGAGTATGAACTAAGTCTCCTAAAAGAATGCACTACTTAGGATAGCTGGTGGTATGAGACGCTTTTTATCCATTGCACTAAGTAGACCTTTTGAAAGGGGAGTCTTGGTGTGTCTTATATGAATTGAATGAGATAAGTCTTCTAAAAGAGTGTACTACTTAGGGTAGGTGGTGGAATGGGAGGCTATCTACTCACTGCACTAAGTAGGCATTCTTAAAGGGAAGTCTTGGTGTGTTGTTTGAGTGTTCTTCTTATGTCTTTTCATTGAGTGGGGACTTGTTCTCCCTAGGCGAGTAAGCCTTTATAGGGTAGTCTTGGGGATCACCTAGGTGTGTATTGAAGGAGGTGTATGGGCATTTCCTTCATTTCTTACCTTTCTGAGTATTAGGATAACCTTAGTTACGGAAATTCCTACGGAAATGAGTTCACATTCTCCTACCTTGACTTTGGGAGTTCACTCTTTCGGGAATAAAGAGATTCATTGTATTATTGATAGGGGTTCATTGTAACGTTTGGGTACTTCACCGTAAAATGGTTCTTTTTGCTAAAATTGTGGAAATCCTTCTTTTTGTGTTAAATGATTGTCCATAAGATATTATGTTTGTCTTTAAGATGGCTTCTGACGATAGGATTTCCTTATTATTTATGAAAGATTTTCTTTTTATATTAAGTGTCCTAAAAAGTTTTAATTCCGCACTACTTTACATATCTCATGCAATGAATAATTGTTAAAGGGCATGTAGAAGACTCCAAAGGGTCAAGTACGCCTTGCGACCCCAAACTTCTTTAAGTGCTTAATTGCTTCAAAGTTGTGTTATCATGTTATAATGTGAGTTAGTATGATGTTGTCCCTCATATTGACATGCCTTCATGTTAGATCTGCTTGAAAAAGGTATCAATGGATCTTTAGCATGTTTCACTGTCAAGTTTTTGCATTCACTTTCAAGATGTTCAAAAATTAGAGAATTTGAATTTTTCATGAACCATGGTGTAAATGTGTTTAAGAATATGTTTATGAGCATGTTTAATTTTGGATAAGGTAGTTCCTCCATAAATGGAGCATGAGAAAGTGTTTTGAAGTGTTGAAATTATTTTTCAAGAGTTGCCTGTGTTGCAAAGTGTTTGGAATTATGAAATTGTTCTGCTCGTTAGTATGTGCCTTGACTATAGATGTTTGATCATTATTGTAATGTTTTATGTGTTGCTAATGGAGTCCTTTGTGGTCTTAAAGTGTTTAATGTAATTTGAGGACTAATGTTGATCTAAGTGGGGGAGAATGTAACACCCTAAAATGAACTAAGGTGACCTAGATCTTTATGAATGTTTCGTGAGTAAATTTTGTATTAAAATGAGTTATAATGGTGTTCTTGGAAGTGTGTGAATTTTGGTTAAGTTAGGAGGTCAAACATTCAAGAACATCCATGACTCTTGTAAGGTGTGCCTTAAAAAGAGGTTGTGTTTCTTGTTGTATTTTTGTGAGTTTTACGTGTTAGTTTTAGTAAAAATTTAAATGGGATGTTCGTAAGACATAGAGGACTATGCTTAGGGATTTAACGTCCGGGTACGACCCCACCTAGGACCCATGACGGGCCCTAGAAGAGGACCCCATCCCTTTGGCTAAAAGTTGCAAAGCAGTGACCAACAACGGCCACAAGGGACAGACCATTGGTAAAGTGCCGGCCCGTCGACCTTGGGAGTTGATTGGCCCTGAAAGGTCTGCAAGACCTGCAGAATATGAAGCCCCAACCCCAATCGATGGACCCCACAAATGGAGCGTCGATGGGGAAATGGTATTTCTCTGTGGACTCGTTGGTGGTTCTGTCAAAAGCTGCAATTTTTCTTCCTTTGCTTGGAGTTTTTGGTAAATACACTCCAAGTCTTTTAGGAATCTTGAGTGATATTTTTATGTTCTTTTAGGTACATAAAGGTGTTTCAAACCCTTAGACCTAACTTTATATTTCATTACCTAAAACCCAAAAACCCTCTCGCTTGAAAGACTCTCTCAATCCTCCGTAGAAGATAGAACGCAAGAAGGACCTAGGAGGGATGTTGGTGGACGTTTTTTCATAAAAAATCATTGGGGTTTATTCTATTTGAGGTATGGTAGTCATCATTGAACTCTCTTCCATTGAACGAGTCCTTTATAATGAATTTTGAAAAAGGGTTACAACCCTAACTTCTTCTATCTTTAACTCTCAGTATGGGTCTTGGATGAAAACGTTTTAAATGATTAAAATATGATGTTTATAATGTTATTTGGTGATTTTAAATTTTAACACTTCAATGAAAACACGGTAAAGATTTTTATCAAGTTTTGACTTAAGGAATGGGTTAAATGAGCATGGTTTCCTTTTTTTGATATTATTGTATAGCTACTGCCCAAAGAGCTATATTATGATCAAATGTTGAGTAAAATATTATAGGTGATTGAATATTTGATAAAGGGTAAGATTTTTATGCTCTTTATCATTATTATGAAATGCTCTTGAGTGGTATGGTCCACCTTCTTAGTGGCAGTGCTTACTTAATGAATTTGGATATACATGATATGTATTGTGTAAGACCCCCAAAATGAGTTAGTTTGTATATATCCTAACATGTTCTTCATAAGGTTCTAAGGTCCTAAAATTACTATAATAGGGTATCGAGGAAGTGTGTAAAGATTGAGGTTATTTGGAAGTCAAACGTCAAGGGACGATGAAAACGTTCGACGAGTAGTAACCTATGTATCTCATGTGACTATACGTAATTACATTTGTATATCATGAGTTTAGTAAGTCTTATAATGAGTTATACTGATGTTTTTTACATTATATGGAGTTTCGTGAAGTTTTGAGGTCAAACGTCAAAGAAAGTCCAAGACGTTTGAAAGTTGGACCTTCAGATGTCCAAGTGTGTCTTGATAGAGCTTAGACTGTTTGGATGTGTTACGTGTATTTGTTTTTGGTGAAAATGATGTGGGTGGTATAAAAATTTATAAGGTTTGTATTTGTATTGGAAACTTCAGGTTACGACTTCTACAGGGCCTGCAAAAGAGCCCACAAGAAGGACCAAAGCCTGTCGAGACACTGGTTGGCACTATTAATCGACGCCCAGTTTGTTGAACAATGGACCGTAGGTGAGGTATTGTATATGGACACTTATCCTGGGAAGGGATCAACCAAAGAACAGGCCAAGTTTCGATCGACGGAAGCCACAGACGGCGCATTGATGGACCTACTAGCCGTCGATGGTGGCCTGCAACTGCTGCCTTGCGCACTGTTTTATTAATGGGTGAATGGGAAATTCACCCCACATCCTAAACTGACTCTAATTGATTTATCTACCTTTTTTTGGGTGTATATAAGTGATCTAAAATGTGTCCAATGCGTTCTCAATCCCATACTCACAAATTAAACCTTCCCTCCATAACCAATTCTCTAGAGAAAACCTCCATTGTTGTTGAAGCTCAAGAACAACTTATAGATTTGATTCTCATCGGTTATTCACCAAGTTTTAGATGTTCATGTAGATAAAGGTATGGAGATCCTTTATTTCTAAGTAACCTTTTATATTGAGAGTTAATCTCAATGTTTTCAAAGAAAGTTTAATGATCAAATCTCTCCTTCTTCATCTAGCCATGGGTTCTTTCTAAAAAATTATAAATGGTTAAATCAGGATGAATGGATGTCAACGTATTGGTTTGACTTGATTTTTAACCAATTGCATGTTGAACCCATGTTCTTTCCCCAAATCAATTTAGTCTTTGCATGGGCTTTGTGATCTTGGCTTGTTATTGGTTAAATTGTGATTCTCTTACGTTGAATTGCTTATACCGACTGTTATTTAAGTGAATTGATGATGAAGGATCCATGTGGATCAATGTACGAAAGTTTGAAGATGCCTAGCCTAGTTATCAATGTGATCATTGTAACTTGGATCCTTAATTAATTAAAAGTGGATTTCGAGTATGTTGAGAGTCTTGTAATTACTGCACAAGGTTAATAATTGGGTAAATTGTGAGTATCAATATGGTATAATCAAAATAAAGAAGGCTTGGTATTAATCATTTTAGGTCCTTCTAGACTACCAACTAGTGACTTGTGATCTTGACATTAGGATGGTTGTTATGTGATTTGATTATGGTGAATTGCCTTAGCTACTGTCTAAAACGTATATTGAACAGTACCAGGTTATTGATTAACAAAACTAGGGAGGTTAGTTAATGATCTAAGACTCTCTACTTTCTATTACATATGAGATGCCTTATATTATATTATAGTATGATCTTGTAACGACTTGTACATGATTTATTTTATGATTAAAGTACATATAGATACTACCCTATATATGAATTGTTTAAAAAGAAGGTGTATTGATCAATGATGATCAAAAGGTGAGAAATTGGTAAGAATGCTTATCTCCTCTACTTTTCGATATCAATGTAGTTGATGAAGCCTTGTATGAAATTATGTGGTATTTTCCACTTATTGTGGCGGTGTTTACTTTATTGTCATTATATATGTGTTTACCATGGCGTTGAAGGAAAATTTATGAACGTATGAATTAGTGGTTATGATGATCACCTTATCTATTACTTGTGCCTAGTCTTCTACTGTAGTTGTGATTCTAGGTTATGTTACTACTGTTATGAGCAAGTAAATAATTATGTTAACATCATGTGTAGGTGCTTACATTAATGAGTTATTAAGGATGGATGACCCCTACACACGTACCCCTATGTGAATGTGTGAATAGCTAAGGTTAGGAGTCTTGAATGTAATGTGAAGATTGTCTTGCCTCCTATGCTAAATTGTGTTGTGTTGTCTATGCTTTGTTTTACATTATGGTCTTAAGAGGGGACTGCCTAAAGATGTTATGGATAGACATTATGTGATCATGTTGACCAATGTACACACACACATTATACATGCTTACAAGTAGTATAGGGCATGGTGTCTAAATAAAGGTAGTTCTCATATTCACTAGTGTCTACTACTATTCATGTTAAGAGGATGTCTATGAAAGTATGATATGTGTTTCCTTACCTAGAATGACTTGATAGGTCTACTTGTATGGGAAAGGGTATGGGATTTTGCCTATGCATTGCACATGTGTGCCTAGATAGAATAGTTTCTAGTTTTGGTTTCTATATGCATGAATATGAATGTATAAACATGTGTGACCTTAATGTGTTATGTGAAAGGTTTGCTCACATATATGAATATACACACACATGAATGATGATCTAGTAAATAGAGGAGCCTTGAAAGGTGTGGTCAAGTGTATCCTAAACTACATAGGTACTGATATATGATATGTCCATGTGAAAGGTTTTCTCACATGATATAGGTTGATGAAAGGACTACTCATCTATGACCTATGAGCTTGTATATGAGGGGATGACTCTCTTAAACCTATATTTTATAAATAAATGATAATAAATACTTTTTCAATAAAGGGAACTTAGCTTAGCATCGACTGAACTTGTAGATAAGGCGGTGGCACCTTCTTAAAGAGGGAAGGAGAAAGGGTCCACTAAGGTCCTCACAGGGTGGATAGCCTCATTACCCAACAAAGGGTGTAGAGTGGATGTTTCCATGACAGCCCCAATTTCCATAAAAAATGGTTGTCACATAGGATCTAGCAAGTTGTATCGCCTAATATGCTAGTATGATACTCATGTCTTACATTGGGAAGTAAGATGCATGCAGTTTGGTATAAGGGGATAACACCAAATTTCATGTTTAGCAGCCATGGTCTTAGTGTCGGTTAAGGATATAGTTTCCCTCAAGTAAAATGGATAATGGAAGAAAATGAATAGGATCCTAACTAGGAGGACTTAAGGGAAGTTACTTAGGATCGGTGGAAGTAATGAACCCATCTAGACATTGCACAAATAGCTCATTAAGGAAGTTATAGATAGGTTTTCTAAGTATATGATTATGATTATGTCTTTATGCATGGCATGGTAGTGTTTGTCAACTTGTTATGAAGATGTGCATGGTATTAATCTATAAGATGTGATCTTATCCTTATATGCACTATGTAAGTCTTATTGACTATACGATGAAGGTTGTTGACATGAATGAAGTTGTTTTCACTTAATATGTTAATATATGGATTGAATGTTAAGGTTTGTGGTATCATGAAGGTTTTACAAAGTATGTGTGGGGTTACGGGGCTTAACATGTGCATTGCACTAGTAGGCTAAGATTGGGGTCGTGAACAAGGTCTTATAATGAGGTATATGAACAGAAGTAAATACATGTGTAGATGGGTGTAACTCACTGTAAAGCCTATAAGTCTTGACTTAAATGTTTCTATGATGTACTATGCTTATATGATGATATGTGTTTGCTTATGTAGGTTGTATGCATGGTTTTTTGTGACCTTAAGTTGATGCATTGAACCAAGTATCACTACAGTGTTACTTGGGAGGTTAAAGAAAAAAAAGGAAGATAGTTCACTGTTAAGGGAAATTAGCTCACTTTAATTTGAAAATGTCATAAATCCTATATGTGATCTTATGTAATGTTTGGCCTTTGAATATGTCTACTTGAAGTATGTGAATCATATAAATGCTATTGAATAAAGGTTTTATGAAGATTTACTCAAAAAGGCATGAAGTATGATTTCAACAAACTGTCCATTTTAAATGCATGTTTTTGCATGGTTATCATACTTAGTGCATTCTTGTACTAATCTCATTCTTCTCTACTTTTTACTAAAAAATTAGGTTATGGAAGGTAAAGGATGTATATACGACTTAGGAGCTTTATATGTGATTCTCCAAGCTCAAGGAATGGGATCCTTAGGCTTCAAGGATTCCCTACTTATGTTTACAGTAAAGTTTTATAATATTGTATTGTTTCGTATTATCTTTTATGGGACGTGTCCCTAATGTATCCTAATGTTGTTTATTTTAAGATGGCAAAGAGAATTAGAGTGTAAGTGTGTATTATGACATTATATATATATATATGAAGTAATGTTCTAGCATATGATGTGCTAAGAAAGTTTTAAATTTTCCCTTAAATTTACCATGACAATGTGATGAATGATAACTATGGGCTTGTATAAGACCTCCGAGAGGTCAAGTACGCCATGTTACTACTAGGGGGTGCTCCTTGGTTGTGACAAACGCGGCATTAGAAAATCGAAGGGTTCATTCAAGTGAATTCCCACAAATCTGAAGCCATGGTACTAGCATATTCATTCATACGGGGTGCAACTTCTCGATTAGCTTGTTTTTTCATAGCTTGAGCTTATGTAGTTACGACTTGAGATTTAGTAGCAATGACTTGAGTGAAGTTAAGAAAAAATTCCCTTGTATCTCCATAAACATAACCGAAGAATTTACAGGAACTTGGCAACCAACAGGAACTTGTTCTTGAGGAGGAGGTTGGTGTCCTTAGGGAGGAACTCCCACATTTGCAATCTCCTCTTTAACCCTTCTTTCTGCTGCCCTTCTAGTATTCATAGCCTATACATATGAAAAGGACATATAGAATTAAGATTCGAAGCACGAATTAAAAGTACAAAAGAAGTGGAATTTCCTAAGCATCACATAGCCTCTCATTTATAAGTGTTGTGCGCTTCAAAATTATGAGTAAGACATTACATAGATTTGGTTTTGTGAGACATAAATTCTAAGATGTATTCAACTTCATGTTATGATACAAACTTTTTCACGCCTCGAGAGCACCCCCTAGTCGTAACTATCATTTTCTTCCTCCAAGAAGTGTTAGACAAGACCTTAGCATAAATCATTGCATCATAAATAGAATAAAAAGCGGAAAAAATTAAAAAAATTCATTTGAAGTTCAATTTCACTTCACATATATTGAAAATAGACTAAATTGTCGGACATGACAATGCAAATATAAGAGTAAGAGAATTGAGACTTAGCCCTTACATCAATATAACTCTTATAAAATGAATATGGTATAGTTCTTCAAATTGGAGAAATAGAACAATGTTTTTAAACATATCAAAACCAGAAAGCTATATTCATAGACTTTGTCCTCAATATTGAGGACTCACAAACATGCGAAACAATCCAAGCTTCATTGAGAAATGATCCTTGAAACACCTCAATGGTCCGAAACTACATTTATGTAGAATAAAAAATATATGGGTTAGTACAAACCACATGTAATATGTATGTTATATGCAAGTAAAAAATCTCAAAACATGCACAAAACAATATTTTGTTTATAACAATGCTACATTCACTTCAAAAGCCTTTCTTAACATTCAAGAACCATATACAAGTCCATATCACGATAACAATAAGACATATTCATATTCTTGTTCAAGAGTAACATTATAAAAAGTCATAATCAACATTTCATGTTTAGAGTGAATTTCATCACTATATCAAAAGACCTTACTCATAACCCAAATACAAGTTTATTAGTGCAATATATATGTGAAGCCCAATAACCCCACCTTAACCAAGTGAACTAGCAAAGAGACAAAATGAATTTTCTTTACCTCATACATCATCATAGCAAGAGTAGTCAACATCATACATATCAATTTAGACCAACAAAATGTATATTAAGTGAAACCGCAATCGTACATAATATATGGGACCACCATCATACTTATCATACATTCATAAAGTACCCACCCTAGAACATCCCCCAAGGTCCATAGTCCTAGTTAGTGTTCATCTTCTAACTTTTCTTTCATTCACTTTAACTTTTGGGAAACTTCGCCATAACTGACACTAGACCATGTGAGTAAACATGGAATCTAGTGTCAACCCCTCACACCGAAAAGAGGGTAGACTACTTGCCAAGGTAGAACATATACATTGTAATAGCATTTAGGTGGATCCACTAGCTTGGTTTTCAATGGGGGCATATAGTTAAGGAACTAGGAGGTTGTTACTAGAAACCCTGTTTATTCTAATTAGCATTGTTGTTTCCACCTTATGAGAGAACATATTGTGAGCCTCCCTTTCTTCGTGAAGGAATACCTCTCATTGGCAAGGGTAGAACTAGGACACATCCCATGTAGGCACATGGTTATGGAAGATCAAGGGTTTCTTGGTACTCTAGTCTTAGCTTAAGTGGAATCACTACCAACACCACATTCACTTGGTTCTATCCATATTCTCATAGAGTAAGTTCAATCATATAACAATATATGAGAAGGTACCATAGTTTATTCATTACTAAAACACCTTACCAAGGATGGGACCACTAGGGATGCCACTAAATTGTCAATAAGGATATCTCAGTGACTAGAAAGAAGGTTATCATATCCTTGAAGTTGAAAACCGCAATGGTATCCTTCTCGTGTGAATGATGGACTTAGGGGTACGATGGTTGGAACTACATGAAACCATCCTTAAGGAAGTCTTAAGCTATCCTAGTAATCATTCAGTTGTAGTACAATGTGATGCAATTTTGGTATGGTGTATTATGATTATGGTTATGAATACAATATGGTACCTCTTCATATATCCTTATGATTGAATTACTCTATGAGAACAAAGGATAGCACCGAGTACCTCTTCATATATCCTTATGATTGAATTACTCTATGAGAACAAAGGATAGCACCGAGTGAGTATGCTTGGGGAGTGACTCTACTTAAATAAATACCGAAATATACAGAAACCCTTGATAATCCTTAACCATGTGCCTACATGGAATTTGTCCTAGTTATACCCTTGACAAGTAGAACAACCTTTATCATAG
Organism: Solanum pennellii; assembly: GCF_001406875.1. Classification (NCBI taxonomy): domain Eukaryota; kingdom Viridiplantae; phylum Streptophyta; class Magnoliopsida; order Solanales; family Solanaceae; genus Solanum; species Solanum pennellii. The sequence continues at coordinate 16,024,669 of NC_028642.1, read as the reverse complement.
TAGGGTAGAATCAAGATTCCATTCCTAACTAGAATGGTATACATCGGTTAATGTCTATTTGCATCATGTGAGATACATTCTAGTGTTAGAGAAGATCTACAAAGTGTAAGTAACGGTATGAGATGTTATTAGGACATTGCACGAGTAGGCTTTGAGGATTTTAGCATGTAGGTTCCCTACGTTTTATCGAAGACCATTATGTGAAAATCCTTAATTGTTGGATGTGTCTTAAATGGCTTAATGAATATAGTAAATTATGTAATGCATGTAATAAAAAGGAGACTTATCTAGAGTAGCTTTAAGTATTGCTTAGGTTAGCTTGAGGATGATGTATAGGCGGTCTCTTCATGTATTACATGGTTAAGTCATAGAGTAATTTTTGGTAGGGAGTTTAATTGATGACATAAGAATAATGTTATCTTAGGTAGTCTAGAGCATCAGTTATGTGTGTGTGAAGGGGTTGTATAGGCGGCTGCTTCATATCTTACTCAAATGGGTCTTAGGATAACCTTTCGTAGGAGGATCTTATGCTTGTATGGTTTGGAGTGATGTTAATTCTAAAATGTGGATTACTTTGAATATGACTTATATGTGTATATGTTAATTTTAAGTGGTTTCTTATACTTATGTTATGAAGTTTTCTTTATAAAGAGCATGTTTTATACAAATATCCTTTTAGCATGATTTAATTGCATGTCACTTTAATTAGTGCATTGTAATGTACTAATTACACATATTTTGTCTTATCTCTAAAGGTGTAGGGGGCGATAGAGTTGATTTGTTGAAATGAAGTTTAAATACTAGTATTCATTCAAACAAGTTGGTGTATGTCTTCAATTGATTCAAGGACATTGTCATGGTTAATTTCTTTTTAAAGAAATTTTATTAGACTTTTTTATTTCTATTATGTTTATATGTGGACTATGACCCAATATATTTGTGTGTCTAGGATGGTTATAAGAAGCTTTGCCTTTTTTCTATGATTTTATATGTAAGTTAATTTTAAGTATTATTCGATTATTGTGTAATGTTTTAATTTCGCACTACTTTTAAAACATATATGCAACGAATGACGTCAAAGGCTTGTACAAGACAGTCGAGAGGTCCAGTACTCCGTATCAGTATTTGAGAATACCCATTATACTAGAGTATAATCTCGGGTAATGATAAGCTTGGAAAAAAATAGCTTATGAAGTAATCTTTAGGAATCCAAAGTCTAATTAAATCCACGTCGAGTAGAGCCTTGTTCATTAGTGTTAGTCGTGACACATTTATGAACGAGAGGCTATAGGATGATAAAGTTTCACTTTCTTCATCACTTTTGTGTCTTGCCGATAGAGTTGTGTTGATAATTTTCTATACCTTATCTCTTATCTTGTGTTTAAAGGAGATGACTACAGAATAATGGACGTAAGAGGTTGGAAGAGGAAGGAGTGAATGAGGGAGTTCTCGAATGTAAGACCCCAAAAATAAGTTAGGGTGTATATAGACTAACATTTTTTTCAGAAGGGTTTAAGATCCTAAAGTGACTTATAATATGGTTTCGAGGCAGTGCGTAATGTTTGAGGTGATTTTGAAGTCAAATGTCAAGGGATGACCAAGACGTTCGACGAATAGTCGCCTATGTGCCTCATATGTCTATACATGAATATATTTGTATTTCATGAGCTTATGAAGTCTTAAAATGAGTGATAATGATTTTTATAGTCAGTATATGGAGTTTCGTGAAGTTCAGAGGTCAAACGTCAAAGAACGTCTACGATGTTAGAAAGTTAGCACTTGAGACATTTAAGTATGTCTTGATGGGGCCTAGCATGTTTGGACGTGTTTTATGTGTGGATTTTTGGTGAAACTCTCATGGAAGGTCCATGACTTTTCAATGTGCATATTTACCTTGGAAACATCCGGGTACGACTTCTCAAGGTCCCCACAAAAGGGCCCACAAACCCATGTACTGCCGAGACACTGCCTTGGCATTGTCAATCGACGAGCAAAAATATGCCCCATTGTTGGATTGACGCCCCGTCGATGGAGAGGAGTTGATGGTCACTTAGTCTGGGGATGTCTTGTCCATATGAAAGCCTCAGACCCAATCAACGGAGGGCACAGAACGGCCCGTCGATGGACCAATGCCCCGTCGTTGGGTCCGTTGAAGCAGGCTGGTGCATCACTGCTTGTGCACTTTTCCATTGAAAGGGTGAATGGAAAATTCACCCCAAGTACTAAACTGACTCTAATAGGTTTATTTAGCTATTTGTGTATATAAGTGATAAAAAACGTGATCAACTCATTCTCAATCCCATACACATAAAATATACTTTCCCTCAAAAATAGATTCTCCCTAGAAACCTCCATTGTTGGTGAAGCTCAAGAATGCTTGGAGCTTGGATTACTATTATTTCTTCATATACTTTTAAAGGTATTCATGAATATAAAGGTATGGTTATCCTTCATCTCTAAGCAACCTTTCACTTTGAGAGTTAATCTCAATGTTTTTTCAAAGAAAGTTTCATGGTCAAATCTCTTTTTCTTAAATCTAGCCATGGGTTCTTTTTAAAAACAGTTTTAATGGTTTAATCATGAGGAATTGATGTTAATGTGATGGTTTTAACGTAAAATTTAATCCAATTGCATTATGAACCCATGTCCCTTCCCAAAATCGATTTAGCCCTTGATTAGGCATTGTAATCATGGCTTCTTAATGGTTGAATTGCGATTTTCTTATATTGAATTATCTATATATACTATTATTTATGTGAAATGATTATGAATTGATAACAAAGGATCCATGTGGATCAATGTATGAAGATTTGAGCATCCTTAGTCCAATTATCAATGAGATCACTGTAACATTTGTCCTTAATTGTATAAAAGTGGATTTCAAATATGTTTAGAGTCTTGTAGCTACTACCTAAGGTTAATATTATGATTGAATTGTAATTATAAATCGTTTATGATCAAGGTGAAGAAGGATTAAAATGAATTGATCAAAGTTCTCCTTGTGTATCAAGTGGTAACTTGTGATCTTGATGTTAGGTTTGTTGTCTTGTGACGCGATCATGGTTAATTGTCCTTAGCTAAATCCTATTTGTATAATGTGATGATAATTATGTATATTTTATCTAACATGAATAAATAATCAATTAATTGATAAAGATTTATTAGATTCTTCTAGCGTATAAAGTGAATGGTGTAGTGCATATGACATGATCTAAATGTTATGGTAGATAAAGCATAATGATCTCTTTATCTACTTTTCTACATGTGTATAGTTGATAAATTGTTATTGATGATCAATGCAAGCGATTTAGGTTAAAGATCTATGTTCTTCTACTTTCTACTATATATGTGACGTATTGTATTAGAAATTAATATTATCTTCTATAGACTTGTACATGGTTTAATTTATGACTATGGTAGTTCAGATACTTCCATATACTTGAATAATTTATGAAAGAGTATTAATGTTAAATGATGACCAAATGTTAAAGGATTAGTAAGAATTGCTCTACTCTTCTATTTCTCTACTTCTATACAGTAATATTGATGAAGCCTTGTGTGGAATTGTGTGGTATGGTCCACTTATGGCGGCGGTGTTTTTTTTATTGTCATTATATATGTGTTGACCATGACCTTGAAGGCAAATTGATGAATATATAAATGAGTGGTTGTGATTATCACATTATAGTACCTTGTGCCTAGTCTTCTACTTCAGTTGTGAATCTAGGTTATGTTACTATTGTTATGAGCATGTAAATGTTTATGTTAAGATCGCTTCCATTAATGAAGTATTAAGATTTGATTACCCCTACCCATGTACCCCTATGTGAATGTGTGAATAGCTAAGGTTATGAGTATTGATTGTAATGTGAAGATTTTCTTGCCTCCTACGCTAGATGGTGTTGTCTGGTCTATTCTTTCTTGTGCATTATGGTCTTAACAGAGTGTCTGCCTCAAGATGTTATGTATAGCCGTTATATGATCATGTTGATCAATGTACATACACACTCACACATAATGCATGCTTACAAGTAGTATAGGTCATGGTATCTAAATGAAGGGTAGTTCTCATATTCACTAGTGTCTACTACTATATATGTTAAGATTATATCTATGAATGTTTTATATGTGTTTCCTTATCTAGGATAACATGATAGGTGTACTAGTATGGGCAAGGGTGTGGGGATTTGCCTATGCATTACGCATGTGTGCCTTGATAGGATAGTTTCTACATTTTGTTTCTATGTGCATGAATATGAATATATTAACATGTGTGACTTAATTTGTTATGTAAAAGCAGTACTCACATATATGTATTCATATAGACATAAATGATGATCTAGTCAATAAAGAATCCTTGAAAGGTCAGCTCAACTGTATCCTAAACTAGATAGTGCTAATGATATATGTTATGTCCATGTGAAAGAGTTTCTTACACGATTAGGTTGATGAACTCTCATATATGAGCTATGAGCTAAGCATATAGGGAGCCAATCTCCTAAATCCTAATTTCATAAAGTAATGTAATAATTGCTTTTTAATAAAGGGAGCTTAGGTTAGCACCGACTGAACATGAAGATGAGTTCTATCCCTTCCGATTGTAGGAAGGTAGGTCACCATAGTCCTCATTGGGTGGATAGCCTCATGACACAAAAGGGTTTTAGAGTGATGTTTCCATGACGCCTCCAAGTTCCATAAACTATTTGTTGCCACATAGGATCTAGCAATGTGATATCAACTAAAATGGTAGCATGTGTTAATGTTCTACCTTGGCTAGGTAAGAACACCCTACATTGGTGTACGGCTCTAAAATTCCATGTTTAGCACCCATGGTCTTAGTGTTGGTTAAGGCTATAGTTTCCCTAAAGTAAAATGAACAATGGAAGTAAATGACTAATGACCCTAACTAGGATGACCTAATGGAGGTTACTTAAGATAGGTGTGAGTAATGAACCCATATATAGATTGCACAAGTAGCTCCTTAGGAGGTTCTACCAAGGTGTTCTAAGGTGTATGATTATGATTATGTCTTTGTGCATGACATGGTAGTATTTGTCTATTTGTCATGAATATGTGCATGGTATGAGTCTTAATGACTATATGATGAAGGTGGTTGACATGAATGAGGTTGTCTTCACTTATTATATTGATGTATGAATTGAATGATACGGTTTGTGGTCTCATGAAGGATTTAATATGTATGTGTAGGGTTATGGGGCTTCACATGTACATTGCACTAGTAGACAAAGATTGGCGTCATGAACAAGGTTTTATAATAATTTATGTGAAGTGAAGCCATTATATGTGAAAATTCATCTAGCATACTATAAAGCCAATAGAGCCTTGACCTATATGTGTCTTTGATGTAGGTTATACTTTTATTATTATATGTTATGACTTGTGTAGGTTGTATTTATTCCTTCTTTGTGGCTTAAGGTGATGTATTGCACCAAGTATCACTAAAGGGTTACATGGGAAGTTAGTGAATAAAAGATAGGATAGCTCACTATAAAGTAATAGAGCTCACTATAAAGTGACCTCAAAAATGACTTAAATTTTATATGTGATTTTCTATGATGTTTGGCCTTTGAATATGTCTACATGAAGTATGTGAATGATATAAATGTAACTGTCTAAAGGTTTTACAATGATTTACTAGAAAGGCATGAAGTATTATTTCAAGAAAATATCCCTTTTAAATGCATGTTTTTGCATGGTTGCCATACTTAGTGATTTTTTTTACTAATGCCGTTCTTCTCTACTTTTTAGACAATGTAGGTTATGGATGCTTAAAGGATGTCTTAAATGGTGGAGAGTTTGATACATCATTCTCAAGCTCAAGCAAAGGAATCGTTAAGTTCAAGGATTTCCTAATGTCATAGATTTACTGTAAAGTATAATAAGTTGTATACTTATGTATTATGTTTTAAGGGTCGTGTCTCTATTATACTATAATGTTGTTGAGTCTAAGATGGCAAAGAGTCTTAGAGTCTAAGTATGTAATATGATATTTTTAGTATATATGATGTGAAATTTCTAGCATATGAAGTGCTATGAAAAGTTTTAAATTTTCCGCTAAATTTACATGATAATGCGATGAATCATAACTATGGGCTTGTATAACACCTCCGAGAGATCAAATATGCCAGGTTACTTCTAGGGGGTGCTCCTTGGTTGTGACAAACGCGGCATTAGAGCATGAGGTGTTAAAAAGTTGTTTAGGGTCCAAGAAGTATCATATTGCCACATCAAGTAGAGTCTTGTATCATTGGTGGTGAGTCGCGACACATAAAATTGTACGAGAGGATATAGGACGATAGGTTTTCCCTTCATTGTCATTCTCATATCGTGCCATAGAACTTAACTCTATAAGGTCTCTCTCTTATGTTTTCTTGTTCTGTGGTCTTTTAGATGTGATTGTTTGGATGAGATTGTTCTCTATGCTTGAGGGAGAAAATGTGAGTTTAAATGCTTATCTTGATTTTATGGTTGAATAAGTATGTGTGAAGGTGAATTTTAGCTTGTTTTGATGAGATGAAATTTATGTGAAATAGCATGGTATATTGAGAAATATATGTCATGATATACTTGAACAATTTTAGAAGTTAGTATGGTTAAAATATGATCTTTGGAATGATGTGTTCCTATAAGGTTTAACATGATGGTAACCTAATACTATGATTTGAACTTGAAATGCTTAGTGACTACTCATGGAAGCATGATACCCTAAGAATATGTGCTTAAAAGTGTTCAATGTTTCCCTTTGTATATATGTGGTCCTTGATAAGTTACCTAGTATGGATTGCATTTATTTGTGTAGACTTAATCCTAGGTGTGATGATAGTATGATATTCTAGGTAATGTTCTGTATCTCATATTGTCATGCTTTCTCCATCAAATGCCTAAATGTTGCATTTTTGGAATTTTGAAGCACGTTCACCGTATTGCTATGTAGCTTACATTAGCATTTTTGGGAAACCAAATGAATTGTTCTTTAATTGAAAGTTGTTGAAATGTGTATAAAATTGATGCATATGAGAATGATAATGAATGTAAAAAGGCGATTTACTATTTGTAATGAAGAATGAGAGTCTTATGGAATGATGAGTCAAAGATTTGTTTCTAACTTCTTATTGTGTTGTGAGTCCCTTGATTTTGTGGAATTAATATTTCCCCTAGAATTGAGGGTAGTATTCTTAACTTTGTAGGGTGATGATGTGGGTTTGATTGACCTAGAATTTACCTTACATTAATGGTGAAAGAAAAGAAAGTGTCCTTGAGTCTAAGTCTCCTCTATTGTTTCCCCTAATGAGTGTATGACCTTTGTGTCTATTGTATTATTGAACAACTTATGTGGTTAAATAGTATCACCAAACTTGATAATTGGAGGATAATTTTCCTAAAATGACAGGGTTTATAATAGGTTGGTGTTCCTATGTTAACTTACTATAAATCCTTTTAATGTGGTAATTACTTTTAAGTGATGAAAATGAAGGTTGTTAAGTTAAAGTCCTCTTAAGGTTGGGTTAAGTTGCTCTTAATTGGGATTACCCTAAGTTGAGTATGGTGATGTAGAATTAAGGTTGAAGATATTTTTCTACCTTTTCATTCTAGTCTTACTTGAACTTGAATCTAAAAATTTTGAGTAAGCTTTTTCATGATAGAAGTCTTGTCTCATGTATGAATTACATAATCTTTATATGTTAGGTATGCATTGATTGACAATACATTAAGGATATTTATAAGATTCCAAAGTTCATGAATAGAAATTTTGATAAATTCCATGTTTTCTCATGTTGATTGTGCATCTTGATATGCTATTTGTGCATTTAACTTCAAGAGGTAGGATAAGAAACATGGTAGTAGTCACTTGTGAGGTTAAATGTTTAGCCTTATAATGGAAATTTGAGTCTTTTTAAAATGAAAAGTGTAGAGACTCTTGAAAACTATGTGACTTTAATGATTTGATAAGCGTAATTGTAGGTCCATTCTTAAAAAGTGAAAGCATGTTTAGCTAAGTGTTCATGTGTGCGCCTATGATTTGTGTTATATTTCTAAAATGATGCTTATTGTGAAGGCTATTGCTATGTTAGAAATTGACATTTCTTGAAATTACTTCCTATTTTTGTGATGTGCTTGGTGTGGCTTACCATTTTGACTTCACTAGGAAGGAAACGTGATTTATGCCTTTGTTTAAAAGTTGAGAATTTCACATTTTAAGAGGGAATTGACCGTCTACATTGCATAGGTGTGAACTCATGATACATGTAAGTGTGTTGAAGAGAAGGAAATTCCTCCAAGGACACCACTAAGCATGGTATGGTTGAGTATGACCTTCATGGCACTAGGTCTAACTAATAAAGATCCTTGTTGATTCAATTAACTCAAGTCTATGTGCATTCAAATATGAGCTGCTAATTGTTTCTTGAGTGTTGTTGAAGTCTCCCTATGTATGACTTAAAGAATACTTTCATGATGAGGTCTTAATGAATTGAAGTGTAATGACCATGTTATAACTAGGAAAAGGATCCTCCTATAAACATGATAAGAGACTTTGTGTTTGATGAATTAAAGAGTGAGTAAATGGAAGTTTTGCTTGATTATGTGCATTGAGTGCTAAAATGATTTGAAGACGTGTTCCTTGTAAGTTTGGTGAATTGAGTTTTATATGATTATGTTATAAGTGTGATAAATGATCTATGATGCATTTAATTCCTTGTCGTTATTAAAGTGTACTAAGTGTCATTTGAGGACGAATGTTCCCAAGTGGGGGATATTGTGAGACCCCAAAAATGAGTTACAGTGTATAGAGCCTAACATTTTCGTCATAAGGGTCTAAGGTGCTAACATGACTTACAATATTTTTTAGAGGCAGTGTATAAAATTTTAGGTTATTTGGAAGTCAAACATTAAGGGACGACCAATATGTTTGACGATAGTCACCTATGTGTCTCACGTGTCTATACATTATTATATTTGTATGTAATGAGTTTATGAAATATTAAAATTAGTGATAATCATGTTTATTGTCAGTATATGGAGTTTCGTGAAGTTTGGAGGTCAAACATCAAAGAATGTCTAAGATGTTCGAAAGTTAGCCCTTGATATGTTCAAGTATGTCTTGATGGAGCTTAGAATTTTTGGACGTGTTTTATCTTTGAATTTTTGGTGAAACTTTCATGGAAGGTCCTTGAATTGTCATTTTTCATATTTATGTTGGAAACATCCGGGTACGACTTCTCAAGGGCCGCACAAAAGGACCAACCAAAAGGACCCAAGGGCTGTCGAGACACTGCCTTGGCTGTGTCAATCGACGAGACAAAACGACCCATTGATGGAATGACACCCCGTCGATGGGGAGTCATCGATGGGAACTTATGTTGGGGAAGTCTTGACCACATGAAAGCTTCAGACCCAATCGATGAAGGGAAAAAATGGCCCGTCGATGGACCAACGCCGCGTCGTTGGGTCCGTCAATGCAGGCTGGTGCATCACTGCCTGCACAACGTTCCATTAAAGAGGTGAATGGGAAATTCACCCCACGTGCTAATCTGAACCTTATTGGTTTAATTAGCTTTTTTGGGTGCTTATAAGTGATCCAAAACGTGATCAACCCATTCCAAATCCCATACACACGAAATAGACTTTCCCTCAAAAACCAATTCCTCCTAGAAACCTCCAGTGTTTGTGAAACTCAAGAACAACTTGGAGCTTGGATTCATAAGCTTTCATCATCAAGTTTTAAAGGTTTTAATGAGTATAAAGGTATGGTAATTCTTTATCTCTAAGTAACCTTTCACTTGGAGAGTTAATCTCAATGGTTTCAAAGAAAGTTTCATGATCAAATCTCTTCTTCTTAAATCCAGCCATGAGTTCTTTCTAAAAACACTTTTAATGGATTAATAAAGATCAATTGATGTTACTGTGACTGTTTTAACGTGAAATTTAATACAATTTCATAATGAACCCATGTCCCTTCACAAAATCGATTTAGCCCTTGCTTGGGCATTGTGATCATGACTTGTTAATGGTTCAATTGCGATTCGATTACATTGAATTTCCTATATATACTGTTATTTACATGAATTGATAGTTAAAGATCCATGTGGATCAATGTATGAAGATTTGAGCATGCTTAGTCTATTTATCAATGAGATCACTATAACATTGGTCCTTAATTGTATAAATGTGGATTTCGAATATGTTGAGTCTTTTAGCTACTGGATAAGGTTGAGATTATAATTTAATTGTAAGTATAAATCGTGTATGATCAATGTAAAGAAAGATTAATATGAATTGATATAAGTTCTTCTAGTCTATAAAGTGGTAACTTGTGATCTTGAGGTTAGGTTGGTTGTCTTGTGACTCGATCATGAATAATTGTCCTTAGCTACTGCCTTTATGTATAATGTGATGATAATTATGTATAATTTATATAACATGAATAGATAACCATTTAATTGGTAAATATTTATTTAGATTCTTCTAGCCTATAAAGTGAATGTTGTAGTGTATATGACATGCTCTAAACATTAGGGTAGATAAAGCATGATTCGTTTGAATAATGATCTCTTTAGCTACTTCCCTACATGTGTATTGTTGATAAATTGTTATTGATTATCAATGCAAGTGAGTTGGGTTAAAGATCTATGTTCTTCTACTTTCTGGTATATATGTGATGTATTGTATTAGATTGTAATATGATCTTTTAGCGACTTGTACATGATTTATTTTATGAACATGGTACTTTAGATACTGACCTATACTTGAATTACTTACTAAAGAATTTTAATTTTCAATGATGACCAAAGTCCAATGGATTAGTAAAAATTGCTCTATTATTCTACTTCGCTACTTTTTTTATAGTTATATTGATGAATCCTTGTTTGGCATTGTGTGATATCGTATAATTATGGTGGCGGTGTTTACTTTATTGTAATTATATATGTGATTGAAGATGGTCTTAAAGTCAAATTGATGAATATATGAGTGAGTGGTTATGATGATTGTTGACACCGACCCTCCTCGATAGTAATTAATTATCGAGCTTCTCGAGTTTAAACAATTTAAAATAATTATTTTTTATAAATTAGTATATATATATAAATAATACAAAATAATAAGTTAAATATATTTTGATCGCGTTTAAAGTTTAGCGTCGTTTATTTGTTTAGCTAGCTTATATATCTTACCTAGTTATTCATATAATTATTTAAAAATCAAGAAGATATAATAATATTTTGTATGGATATTTGATTAACTATTTTAGGATGTATTTTGAACCCTTAGTTCATATCCGAATCGACTATTTTATTTCTGTTAAACTTAAGAAGCTTGTTAATTAGTTGTATTAATTTGTCTTATTTTTAAGATTTAGTCAAATTGGCCAATTACATTAAAATTGGCTAAATTTGTAATACCCTTAACAATTTCCAGCAATTGTCCTTTAATTACCAAGCACAACCCTTTATCCTTCTTCAGCCCATCTCCCAAATAAGTTTTCTCTTTGTTTTCAAATTTCAGCAGGCCACTCTAAATAAACTCTAAGGCCCAGCTTTTTGTTTCCTTCCTCTTTCCCTTTAACCAAATTTCAGAAAGTTAATTTAATTCCCAGCCCACCTCAACCCAAAACCCATTCCCTTTTCAAGCCCACTAAATTTTACCCCGTTTCCCTTTAAGGCCCGACACAAACCCTCTTCTTCTACACGCGTGAAAACTCCAGGCAGGCATGGGTAACAGCGCGCTGTTCTTCCCCTTCACGCGCAAAGTAACCAATTTGATCGAGCTCACTCGCGAGAGCACCCAGAATCGCTGAAAGACAGACGTGAGTGTGTCGTTTTCTCCTTTTCCCCCTCATCCTTCCTACGCAAGCAGTCCAGGTGGAGAAATCCCCTTTCTCCATCGTCCTTCACTCGCAGTTCAATGGCTGCGATTGTTTGTTCTGTTGAGGATTTGTACTCGATTTAGCTGGCAGCCTTATCCTTCAGGGATTTTTGAATTTTGGAATTGGAGCTTATCCTGTTTCCGTCTCAAAAAATCTGCCCGTTTCCCCCCTTTGCTCAGCACCAAGTTCTGCTATATAAACTCTCATCTACTCTATATTGAAGAGGTTTTTTTTTGGAGAGAAAATCTGTTCATGAGGAAATTTTTACAGCAGCTTAAGAGAGGAAATATCTAAGCACACACACACGCATATATATATATATATACCCATCAAAGTTGTGTTCGAAGCAGAGACATTGCCCAATTCTTTGTAGTCGTTCGAATTCAAGTCGTGTGGTGAACACAAGTCCCCTGTTCGAATCGTCTCTAGCTCGCTGCCCAGGAGAAGGTGAACTTCTTTTATCCCAACTCGGTCGTCATTTTATTTTGTTATGTTTCAGTAAGCATGAAGTTCTCGGTTGGTTTTTCTTCCTCTTGCTCGTTTGTTTTCCATCCTCCGTGAGTTATCTTTGATAGTGATGAGAGTTTCGTCTTGTTTCGAGTAGTTTGCTTCGTGTTTAAGGTTGATGTATGTTGTTGATGTGGGCTGCTCGTCTTCAAACACCTACGATGATTAAGAATAGAATGAGAAGTCTGTCGATTTTGTTCATAGGATTTGGATATGGTGTGTTACTGTTGGATTGATTTTTGAAATCTTTCAAGCATGCTGTCGTTCCTTTTACAGTAATGGACTCGAGAATATGGTTTACGAATGCATATGAGGCTGTGTATCTTCTTTGGAATGGTTTTTTAGTCTAAAAATCGGTGTTCTTCTCGTTTAGTCCTTCTCTTTAGTCATCATGAGTGGGCATTTTCGTTTTGCATTCGGTGTTAAGCTATTACTCTCTCGTCTTAAGTTGGAAATGAGCCAAAACACTAGTTATTTGAAGCTCTTTTCGAAAGTATATAGTCTTAAAGAGCTGGTTTTACTCTGCTATGACTTTGAAATACATATTTTCTGGTTTTAATATGTACTGAACCTCATGGCTGCTTATGTTGATCCAATGTACTTTCTTCCTTGTAATAAATTGGAGAGAATGCCTAAAAAAGGGGAAGTTCACCTGTTTGTTCTCATGCCTGAACTTTCATTAACAGTGGCATATTTTTTTTAGAATTTTACCCACTACAGTTTTGTACAATAAGCATAACTTCTTGCTTAAACTTTCTTTCCAATTAGCCTATAGTATCCTTGTCAAGTCATAAGTGTAAAGTCCTTGCTTTGTTGTCTTCTTAAATGACGGCTTGCTTAAATATCATGCTTTTGAACAAGTTTAATCCTCTCTTTGCCTACGTCGTTCTAAACTATTCAAGAAATGATCCGCTAGCGTAATTGATTGGTTTCGTCTCAACTCTCATTTATTTAGAATTATTGTGATATTGTGTATGTGCAAAGAATGTTTTGGAGTTATGTTTTTAGTCCTTATGATGTTGAGTTATAGTAACCATGTAGTTTTCTCTTAGAGCTTTATTTGTACATGTGTGGCTTTCATAAATATCAATAGTCACCCTTATTCAGTTCTCTTTATTACTTCATCAATAGTTTTTTCTAAAATCTCTTCTTCCCATTTGTTGCATGTGAAACCAACCTGAGTTCATCATGAACTCCTCTATTTGAATTCCTCGTTGAGCCGTGAAGGCTCAATCTACCTTCCCTGATGTTTGTAAGACCCTCCCCGGAAAAGACGTGCAGGTCGAAAGCAGCAAATACACTGCAGAGAATTAAATGGCAGGTCCCCCAAAGCCTAGAAATGTGATGTTATAGCCATTTTATACAGCGATATACAGGTCAAAACACGCATAGGGGGGCCAAATTCGAAATGCACGTTGATAGCATAGATATACCTCTAGAAATTATTTTTTATCCTTCGAAAGTTGAAGAACAGGTTGATATACCATCTGTATACACTGGTATACAGATGCGTTATACCAGAGATGAGTGTAAAACGTGAAAATGCAGGCTTAATGTGCAGGGACGTTGAACTCAAATAAAATACAGGACCGTGAACGTGAGAATAGCCATATACGTGATGTGTATGCCAAAGTATTTGGTGTATCACAGAATACAGATGCAAAAGGGCCCAAGACAAATCCACAGGCTTAGCAAGTTTGGGCCCAAGTCCATTTGGTATAAATTCAAAATTAGGACAAGTGGGCCAAAGCCCAATTTCATTAATTTGGGTAATTGACCAAAATTCAAATACTCTTTCCTCCTACTCTTTTATTTATTATTTTTTGATTGAGCAACCCTTTGAATGAATTTTATTAATTCCCAAGGATAGCCATTTATTATATATATGTATGTTATTTTCGTTATACCTTATTATTTGATTTGTTCAACCGATTTTTTTTTTAACGCTTAATCCCTTCCCTTAGAATAGCTCCCTTTAGTTAATTACCTTCAAGGAGTAAATAATTAAATAAAATGATGATAGCAAGTAAATAAAATTAAAAAGTATAACTTTCTTTTACTTAAGTTTTAAAATAAATTATTAAAGGTCATTTAGTCAAATCGCCGTTCAACCGCGAATTAGCGGGCATTCCGAGGGCCTAACACCTTCTCGGAATGTACATTTGAACTTAGAACCCTTTTCAATTGATTTTTATCTGTTTTAAATCTTTTGAAAAATAATTTTATGTTTTTCTTGATTATACTAAAAATCAAGTAGCGACTCTGTTAATTTGGAAGGTCGATTTTTCTTAAATCATAAGATTAATTGTTTTTTTAAAACTTAGTCATTTTTACTATTAATTATATGTATTATTTTTTTAAGTAAAACAGAAATGACGACTCTGCTGGGGATTAATTAATTTCTAACCAAAATGATTTGACTATTTGGATTAAATGTTATTATTAAATTGTTTATATGTGATTAATTTGTTCAAATTATAAACTGGCATTGCATATCATGACATATTTCCGATATATATGTATAGTATATTAAAGGACGGTTTGCGGAACCGCAACTGGACTTTTTTATACTCACCCTCTTTCGAAATTAGCGACAATTTATTGGTTCGTTATGCTTCCAATGGTTGTCGCGAGTTTCAGCCCAAATTGTCCGTTTGGGTTCCTGGTCTTTCAAAAGCCATTCCTAGTCAACTAGCGTAGAGCTGAGCCAAATCCCGGATTTAGGAGCATTTGAACTAAGTTGACCCAAAACAAGGCGTGTTGAACCCAATAGAAGCCCACCTTGTGTCTACTTGGACCAAATTGCCAAAAAATGACAATCATGCTTACGTGTTAGTTGAAGGATGTATATGCATTTTAAAAACAATTTATCGTCTATGGGGTAGGGGGTTGACAAATTTTTGTTTGCTATTTTGTAGGATGAATCTGACATACAAGCCTTTGAAAACAAGAATGGTTACTATCCCCAATCCTTTCCTTAAAGTATGGTGGAGGTTCATGAACAACGATGATAAAATGATCATTCAGAAACACATAGGTTACCTCCCGTCGCAGTTAGAAATGAATGCTTGACCTGGCTTAATTGGGACAATGGTGAAATTCTTGGATAGTGAGAACGTGGTCTTTCGGTTCGGGGAAGTGGAGTTGACGCCAAATATAGAAGAAATTCTTATCAGCTATGAAAGTGTCCCCATGTGCAACAAAAGGAAACGACATCCAGATACAGATCTCCTAAATACCATAATATGGGATTTCACCGAAATTAGAGAAAAGCTGTCATTGGTTAAAGCCGAGTGGATGGACAAGCTCCCTGACCCGAATATACCCTTCATAAAACTATATTATAGGTTTGGGCGTGCAAGGGCTTATGAGAAACACAAAGACGAGTTCATTTCGAAAGAAAAATGGAAAGAAACGCGTCCGCTCGCATTTGCAATATGTTTACTCGGAACGATGGTTTTCCCTCAAGGGAAGAAATATACTATTCAACCTAGTGTATTTATGGTCACTCATTCCATCTTCTATGGAGTGGATTACAAAACATCAACAAAATACTACACATTAGTGCCTATGATTCTGGCTGACATCTACAGGGCTTTAGACAAGTGCCAGAACGGAGAACACTTTTTTCAAGGGTGTAATCTAATACTATAGTGGTGGATAATGCGACATTTCATTAAAACTCATAATCCAAAAGAACCAGATCCCCTAAGGCGGTCAGATGAGCTACATGGTCATGATTAGTGGTTGTATCACAATCGTTGCAATAAGACTAGAGAAGAGATTTTTCGGTATTCGAGGCTTCGAGGGTTGAGAGAAGAAGACGTACAATTGTTAATAGATAGTTTGGTGGTAACTAAGAATATGGTGGTTCGAACATAAAAGGTCCCTTATTTGGTATTTGCTGGGATAAGAGGGACTAGACCATATGCTCCCGGTCGAGTTTTGAGAAAACTAGGAGGGAAACAAGAATTGCCCCAGATCACAGATATGAGGAAATTTGCAACTGACCACGAGAATGGCCGAGTTTCATTTGCTGAAGACATGCGTAGGATGTGGAGATCTCGAAGAGTGTTGGGTGAACCTGTACCAAACAGGTTTCGTCCAGAATGTTCGAGGGAGTACAAAGAATGGTTGAAAAAGAGTATCGCTATAACAATAGAGCCTGGTCCAAACGTTCCTCACATTATTGCTGATGTTGGAGCCAAACATCAAGTCCGACTTCACCGACTTCAAGATAAGTTTGATAGGAACGAATTGGAGCATCAGCATCATCACTTAGAAGATGCCAGAGTCATAGCTCGATTGAAACAAGAACTACGAAGATCCAAACAGTGCATGGCAGAGTTAGATGATACCATGGAACAACAGATTCAATCAATAGATGGATTCAGACATCAAGAACGAGCTCGATTGGCGAGAGATCATCTCTGGGCTAACAGATATGCTATGTGGGAGGAAGTCAACATCGCCAAGAGGACCAGACTTGATGAAGGATCAGAGATTACTTACCATCCCCGGCGTGGGACTGCATTATTTGTACTTTGTTTTGTGATTTACTTTTAGACCTTTTCTTTATTTTATGTTTATCAGACATTTGGGATGCTATTAATGAAGTATTTTGGGGATAATAAATCGGGTTTACAAAACATATACATCCTTCAATTCGTTAGTCCCACTCTTGGCATAAAAGGGTCATAAGCATGTTTAGGACGCGATATGTGTGTTTAACTACTTATGTGTTGCGTTGCTTTGAATGAGGTTACCGTAAATCCACTCCTGTCAAAAAATTCCAAAAGAATATACAGAATCCACCGTTACAAAATGTCCGACCACAATTTTCGAGTCTCATGTTTCTCACTCAAAAGACACCTCCTATACCACAAATCCTAAAACACTGTTCTACCGTCTCAGGAAAGGCAAATTATTGCTATGGACAAGGGTAAGAACATCCAGATGGAACTCACTGAAGAAGAACTATGGATAAAGATCGAACGGATAACTCGAGAAATTCAAGAAGCCAAGGAAGAAGGGATCAAAGTCGACATGGTCACCGCAATTTACAAAGCTGCAGCTGTGACGTTGGATGAGGATCTGACATCACAGATGAAAAGAAAGAAAGATGTTGAGATGGAGACAGAGGGATTGAGAGTGAAGTTTGACATGCTTTGGTTGAAGGTGCAAGAAAGAGAAGCAAGAGAGGCAAGGATAGATTCGGAGATCACCGTTCTGTTAGCTAAAAGTGTGTTACTTGACAAGGAACTGACAGTCCATAACAAACTGATGGGCGAAAAATACCCCTCCTATGAGCAAGGAGCAGCCAATAGTGGTCCCGAAAACGCTCACCCTGAAGTGACTGAGGAGGACGACGATGAGGAAATTGTCTACAAGCCTCCATTCCTAGGTCGTCTGAAAGGGAGAAAATAATGCAGCAACAAGTAGAGGAATGACTAACGGTCATATCATTTAATCTTTTAAAAGCTCTGTTGTTGCCTTTCAATTTTCTTGTAATCGTAATGAACAAATGAATGAAAATGTTTTATCTTGTACTCGAATTACGTTAGGCCTGAATTCTCCTTCCGAGATACGTAGGCAGCCTTCCTAGACCCGGCCCCTATATTTAAAAATTTTTATTCTCCCCTCCATGTTACGAGAAGATATGAAGACTAGATCAAGAAGATTTAGCCTTTCTGAGATAGCGTCCAAAATTGAAACAGTCAGACCCCTGCTTGTTAAAAAAAATTGTGTTTCCATCCTCACTCGTGGGCTGAAGATATTCTAAAACAAAGCAACTTGTGTGTTTATCTGCTTTTGTGTGATATTATGCATTGTGTACTCTGAATCTGCACTGACAAATCTGCCTTTGAGTTTTTTTCCTTCTCAGGCACTTTGAAATTGATCTGTATCGATCAAAAGCTGGAAGATCATCCTTATTTCACCAGATCAAAAGGTCCCGCAGATTCCTTCCCTAGACAATGCTCAGACAGAAGAAAGGCAGTAATAGGGGATAATAATGAAGAAGTGAGTCTTACTGATGTTGTGGTGGATCAACCCACCGTCGTAGAACAAAATGAGTTGATTATGCAGCTAAAGCAGCAGATTGCAGAGATCAGGGTATAAATGCAACGGAGACTTGATATGCCTCCACCAGGATTTGCCGCTAACGCTGCTGATGGGAGGCCTCTAATCTACTTCCCTTCCTCAAATATGGATCCAACTCAGAACCAGCGATCTACACCTATTCAGAATCCATCAGTTATAGATCTGACTACCCAAAATCCCCAATATGCTTCTACATCCTACAAAACTCCATCTCCTCTTCAAAACAACCATCCTCAAGTGCCACCCCATCCTCAAAATGCTCACCATCAAACCGCTCCACCACCGCAAAATCAAAACCAAAACAAAAATGCTTTCAATCCCCAAACACCCCACCACCACTTAAATTAGAACACCAATCCTCAGGCCTACCCACAGAATTACCAAACTGCCCAAAGCGCTCAAAGTCCCTTTGTAGCTCCACCTCTACCAAACAGAGCCACTTTTCAAGTTCCTGTCCCTGCCGAGCACGATGTGCACGGTTCCGAGTTGGACCATTACGAAGAACAATAAAAGGAATGGAGGGCAAAGGAAAATTTAAGTGGCGATATAAAAGAGGAAATCAAGAAGGCTATGAAGGGGCTACAATAGATTCCCGACATCGCTGGGCTCAGTTACGAGGTGTGGGCAACCCTATGGCTCATTTGAGAGCCTATTGTGACCAGCACGTGGGAGTTGGAAGGGATGAAGCTTTGTTGATGCGGCTTTTCAGCCGAAGCCTGTGTGGGGAGGCTCTCGAATGGTTTACCTCACACGAAACCAGGCATTGGCCCAGTTGGAATGCATTGGCCAAAGAATTCGTCGATCGATTTGCCTACAACGTAGAAATTGTTCCCGATCGATACTCTTTGGAGAAGATGAAGCAAAAGTCAACCGCAAGCTATAGGGAGTTCGCCTATAGGTGGAGAAAAGAAGAGGCAAGGGTAAGGCCACCCATGACCGAGAAAGAAATCGTTGAAGTGTTCGTGCGTGTACAAGAGCTGGAATATTCTGATAGAATCATGTTGCTCGTTCGAGCAAAGTTTGCCGAGATAGTCAAGATTGGTGAGACTATCGAAGACGGATTAAAATTAGAAAAGATAGCCCGTGTAGCCGCATCACCTGCGTCTTCAGGTTTGCTGAGAAAGAAAAGAGAAGAAGTTGCTGCTATTTCATATGGGGGGGGAAACCCCCAAAAGCTCATCATATTCCCAAGGTCGTTCCCGGCCTTCCCCAAAGTCCTACTAATCTTGTTATACGCCATCTAGTCATCCCAATAATCAGAATGCTACCTCCATTTATCCTAACGTCCAAGCTCCCGTATACCAAAGTCCACCCCTCAATAATCAAAGTTCATCTCCCATTTACCCAAATCATCCTCCGCCCCTACCAAATTCCATCTCCCTATCTGGGTGTCGCTTCAACTGCGCTAACATACAGTCGAGCTACCGAGCACCCCCTCCTGTTTATCAAGTCCAAGCTCCACCGTACCATAATCCTCCTCTAAATTATCAAGCTCCATCGCCAAATTACCTAACAAATCCATATCCCAGAAGCCAAGCTCCCCGTCCAAATTCCAAGAATTATCAACGGGTGCCTCCTCCTCAATAGGGTAGCTACGACCCTCCCCGACCAAGATTTGAGAAGTTGCCTTCAAGAAACTTTACTGCACTCGCTGAAAGCCGGACCAAACTGTATGAGAGACTAGATGCGGCTGGATACATCCACCCTGTGGGGCCCAAACCCGTGGATGTCAACTCAAAGTTCTACAAACCCGATCAGAGATGTGCTTATCATTCCAAATGTGTTGGGCATGATACTGAAGATTGTATCAACCTCAAGTACAAAATTCAGGATTTGATTGATCAAGAGGTAGTCTCTCTCCAACTGGCGGCACCAAATGTTAACACCAACCCATTGTCGAATCATGGAGGCAACAATGTCAATATGATCGAGACAGACGAAGACTTGTGTGTAACGAAGACGATTACTCCCATTATTCACGATGATTTTGAAAGGGCTGTCGCTGCTTTAAGCGTCAAAGAGAAGAGAGAGTTTGTTATTTTTACACCTGCAAAGGCTGTTGCCTTGGTGCCGTCAGAAACTCTCGTCAAGCCTAAGTTTGTTATTGAAATTGCTGCTGCTCAAGGCATGACCTGGTCTGGAAGGTGTTACACTCCTGAAGAGCTTGCTCTCGGAGGACAGAAGAAAGATTAGTCCAAAAGGCCGATAAGCGAAGGGGAAGCGGAGGAATTCTTGAGAAGGATGCAACCGAAGGATTATTCCATCGTCAAACATTTGGAGAAGACTCCAGCTTAGAGCTTCGTATGGGCCCTGCTGATGAGATATCAATCCCACATGTAGGCCTTAATGAAAGCTCTCGATGACACATACTTACCCACAGGTACAAGCAGTGATAACGCGGCCGCCAATTCATCAGGTTATTCGAGGGCACCGAATCAGCTTTTGTGATGATGAGCTGTTTGTTGAAGGGAGGTCACATAACATGGCGCTGCACGTCACCGTGATATGCCGTGAAAAGGTTGTCAACCGCGTCTTAGTAGATGATGGATCTGGCCTGAATATCTGCCCGTTATCGATGTTGAGGCAGCTAAGGTTTGACCTTGTGAAACTAGAGCAAAACCAGGTCAACGTGAGATCCTTTGATGGGGTTTAGAGAGACACGTTGGGAGTAGTGAAATTTACTACTCAAATGGGCCCCACAGAATTAAGCGCGCAATTTCAAGTATGATGAAGGTCGTTTACAACCTGCTTCAGGTATCCATATTGTTGGGGCCGTCCCCTCTACTCTCCATCATATGATGAAGCTCGTGTTGAAGAATGAAGAGTTTGTTATTCATGGCGAGGGGAGTCACCTTGGCAGACAAGTGCCAATCATTGATGAGATATCACGAGGTGCAGATTTTTACACAGTGGAGCTGGTGAATGCCACCGTTGATGATAGCCACTGTGATGTCGTAGAACGGTTTCGAGCCAAGATTTGGATTGGAAAGAGATTCCAAATGAATTATTGAGCCTATTCTGGTCCTCGTTAAGGGATCCTGATATGGTTTGGGATACATCACCACAGATGATGACATGAAGGTGAAGAAGAAAAACGATCAAGCCTTAACTAAGCCGATCCCACATCTGTGTCCATCCTTTCCAATCCGAGAGTATGCCGAACATGAAGACCTTAGGGAAGGAATTTGTGACCTTTTCGAGGAGATCGATGTTGTTGTCGAGGAAGAGGTCAAGCTAGCTGGTATCCGCAATGCTGAGCTAGGGGAGGTGCTGCGGAACTGGACCTCCACGCTGATCTTGATACCCCGAACTCTTCGGTAGATGTTATGCCTCGTATTTTTATACGTAGTGCGCATGATGAACTAGTATATGTAAGTCCGGGGAATGAGATTTTATTTTAAGTTCCAAGTGATTAAAGAAATATTCAGCAAGGATGTTAATTTCAAATGTGATATTAAGTATGATTTGCCTAATGTATGTGCCATTAACTTTAAGTGAGAGATTAATTAGTGGCTGATTAGGATTAAATTAATCTAGTGGGCCCCACCACTCAAGGCAAATTAAAAGGAATCAGATTGGGAGCTGGCCTTAGTGGGACACGTGTAGAGGGGGCCTGCCTCCACTTCATATTATAAATGAGGTGGTGAAATGCATTGCAACATATCATCTTCTTCACCACTTGGCTTAGGCAGCCGTGGAAATGGAGAAAACCAACCATGCAACTCTTGGCTAGCAGCTGCAAAGAATTTGGTTAGTGATCTCTTTGCTTGGTGTGTTAATTCCTTAGAATACCTGTGTTAATTAGCCATTAATGTTAAAAAGGGGGCGTGACCAGTAGCTTAGGAAGTTTGTTTTAGTTATTGAATGTGCTAAGTATGAACGGAAACCATAATCGGATTATTAGTGGTGTCGTGTTAGTGTTTGGGCTGTTTTGATTAAAGCAAACTGCGGGAAATTCTGTTTTGGCGTAATGTATATGTTAATGTGATTATGGGTATATACTCCAAAGGATGAATACGATAAGGTAGATGTGTTGCGAATTATAAAATGAGTTATCGCTTGGTGTGTCGTTGCTACGTTACTATGGTTGCCGAGACGGAACTGTTTGGGGGGGCTGTTTAATATTATTCGTTGGGTTATATGTGTTATTGGTATTGCTGTGGATAATTTGGGTTGTTGTCGGATTGGGACGAAGTAAGGAAAATAGGGGAAGTGCTGCCGGATTTTCGTTAGATTATTAGCTAGCTTACAATAAGTAGTAAAGCGCGACGTTTATCTAATTGCGGAACGATTGTTGTTTGTTATAGATTAATAGCTTGAGCAGTAAATATTGGACGTGCGGCTCGACTATACGGTATGTAACGCTATCCTTTCTTTCTTTGTTTGGCATAACTTTTAAAAATGAGCGAATAACGGACAGGTTTGATACTTACTTCTAGAGCGTCTAGCTGACGTATATTCTTGCTTCCACAACTATTCCTCTATATATTGGCTATGTCTAAGGCTATGATGATTTCTCATATCTATGGTAGTGCTTCTTAGAGTCATTGAGATTTTACGTTTCCTTATCGTATTAAAGGTTCATAATCTTGATAAAATGTCAATCTTTGGTAATACTCCTTGCTGGTTCACTTTGATTGTTCTATTGAGTTATAAGATATAATTTTAATTGCATATGGTTGCTCCTAATATTCTGCTCGTGCATAGAGTCAATTATCATTTCACCGAGTCCGGGGCCGAGTAATGTTCGTGCGGAGTTTCTTGCATATGTCATCGAGTCCCTCACTAAAGGGTCGGGTATGTATATTATATATATGATTGGTGATGAGGATGGTTATGATGATGATGATGACGGAGATGATGTGATGACTATTTCACCGAGTCCCTCACTAGAGGTCCGGGTACGTATGTTGTATATATATGATGATTATTTTGCCGAGTCCCTTACTAGGGAAACTGGGCACCTTACATGTTAAAGATATGCATGATTTTCACTTAAAAGGTACATGTGTAGCGATATCTTTTTTCGACTTATCATGTTGGTATCCTGTCATCTTTACCTTATGCTTTACATACTTAGTACATTGTTCGTACTGACCCCCTTTCCTCGGGGGGAGGGGGCTGCGTTTCATGCCCGCAGGTGTAGACGCACAGTTCGGTGATCCTCCCGCCTAGGATATCTACTCTACTGATAGGGAGAGCTCCACTATTCCGGAGCCCAGTCATTTTGGTACATAACTTTTGGTGTAGTCTTTTGCTTGTCTATGGGTATGGCGGGGCCCTGTCCCGTCGAGTTTCACTACTATACTCTTAGAGGTCTGTAGACATTATGTGGGTTGCATATATATGTTTTGGATAATGGTCTGGACATGGTTTGTTTGGGATGTCCGCTTGTACAGGGGCAGCCTTGTCGGTTGCGTACATCATTGTGTATTGTGTAGTGGCAGCCTTGTCGGCTTGCGTATGCTATTATGCTTTGGATAGTGGCGGCCTTGTCGGCTCGCGTATGTTGTTACGGTTGAATGTTTATGACTCCTTATGAGACAGGTCCACTATATATATATATATATGGCGTTGGGTTTGTCTATATTTGATTAAATTCCATATTGTCATAGTTTCAGTTGGTTATACTTAGCAGGTTTGTATGTGAGTGTCCAAAACGGGCACTAGTCACGGCCCATCGGGTTAGGTCGTGACAAAGAGTGGTATCAGAGCGGTTCTTACTTGGAAATGTCTGCAGACCGTGTCTAGTAGAGTCTTGTTTATCGGTGTGTTGTGCACCACATCTATAAACAGGAAGCTACAGGACATTTAGGATGTCATCCTTTCTTCTTATTCTAGATCGTGCGATAGAGCTATATTAACAGGATAATCCCTCTCTAACGAATCCCTATGATTTTAGCTATGCCTCCAAAGAAATCGACAGCCGCCCAGAAGGGAAAATCGGTAGCAGAAGGTACTAGTCAGACCCGTAGAGTTACTAGGGCCCGTGCCCAGTCTATGCCTGGTATTGTGCTCCAGTCGGAGAGCTCTGCTACACAGCCACCGGTAGAGGAGCTTAGAGCAGCAGTAGCTCCAGTTCGGGGGACACCACCACCAGCCCCCGAGGCCCCAGCACCTGAACCTCCAGCTCCTCAGCCAAGGGCAGAGGATACGGCCATGAGAGATGCGGTTCAGTTGTTGACTAGATTAGTGGCAGGTCAGGCTCGCAGGAATGGACTAAGAGTTGATCATGCGGATAGATCTGATAGCTTAAGGGCTCTTGACTTCTTAAGTTGTAATACTCCAGAGTTCTTTTGGTCAAGGCCCCAGGATGATCCGCAAGAGTTTATTTGTCAGATGCAGCGTACATTGAGGATAACCAAGGCTTCGGAGACCGAGTCTGTTGAGTTGGCTACGTATTGTTTACGGGATGTAGCTATTAATTGGTATGAGTCTTGGGAGTTATCTAGGGGTGAGGGTGCTCCTCCAGCGGTATGGGATTAATTGTGGAGGCTTTCTAGGGCCACTTCCTGCCTCCAGAGATGAAGCAAGCTAGAGTCGACAGATTGTTGCGTTTGAGGCAGAATGGCAGGAGCGTTCGAGAGTAAAGCCTCGAGTTTGATTCATTGGATAAGCATGCGCCTACTATTGTGGTTGATATGGCAGACAGGGTACATCGTTATGTAATGGGATTGGATCGTTATCTGATTGACGGTTGTATCGCAGTGACTCTTCAGCCAGGTATGGACATTGCTCGGGTGCCGGCATATGCACAGGGGGTAGAGGATCGGCACCGGGGACGTCAGACAGATAGAGATTATAATAGAGGCCAGCATAAGAGGGCTAGATCAGCAGGTTATCCTGACGAGTTTCGAGGCGGGCAGTCTCAGCAGCATGTTTGATTTTCGTCCCAGCCAGCACAGAGTGCACCCCCACGTTCCATGGGTAGGGGGTTTGATCGTACGGGATATTCGGAAGCTGGTCAGGGCTCTAGGGCGTCAGGGTCACAGATGGGCAGGGGTTTGAGCCAGTTGAGGCCACCTTTGCCTCGGTGTTCTCGCTGTGGTAGGTCCCATCCTGGGGAATGTCGTTGGGCTACAGGTGCGTGTTTTTCTTGCGGCCGTTAGGGTCATACTATGAGGGAGTGTCACCTTAGAGGTAGTGCAGGTTGTATGGCACAGCATACTGGGTCCGTTGCTGGTTCATCTTCTTCTGTGGCTATGCGCCCTACGGGGCAGGGTATTCAGACGCCAGCAGGCCGTGGTAGAGGACGTGGTGGAGCGTCGTGTTCTAGCGGTCCCTCGAACCGTATATATGCTATGACTAGTAGGCAGGATCAGAAGGCGTCACCTAATGTGATCACAGGTATATTATCACTATTCTCCCGAAGTGTGTATGCATTGATAGACCCAGGTTCCACCTTATCATTTATATCTCCCTTCGTTGCTAGTAGGATCGGAATAGAGTCTGAGTTGATTGAACCATTTGAGGTAGCTACACCGGTAGGAGATTCTGTCATAGCTACGCGAGTATATAAGAATTGTTCAGTGGTTATATATAGTCGTCGTACCGTAGCAGATCTAATAGAGGTAAATATGATTGAGTTTGATACATGGGCATTGATTGGTTGGCTGCTTGTTATGCTAATGTTGATTGCAGAGGAAAGATAGTTCGATTTCAATTTCCAGGGGAACCGATTATAGAGTGGAAGGGAAGTACAGTATCGCCGAAAGGTACGTTCATTTCATACCTTATGGCCGGGAAGATGGTTAGAAAAGGCTATTTTTATCATCTGGTTCGGGTGCATGACATAAAGGCAGAGGCACCGACTCTTCAATCAGTCCCGGTAGTTAATGAATTTACCGATGTATTCCCAGAGGAACTTCCAGGCCTTCCTCAAGAACGAGAGATAGAGTTTACTATAGATGTACTGCCAGATACCCATCCTATATCTATACTTCCTTATAGAATGGCACCTGCTGAGTTGAAAGAATTGAAAGAGCAATTGAGAGATTTTCTGGAAAAGGACTTCATCAGGCCTAGTGCGTCACCTTGGGGAGCACCAAAACTGTTTGTGAGGAAGAAGGATGGGTCGTTGCGGATGTGTATCGATTATAGGCAGCTGAACAAAGTAAAAGTAAAGAACAGGTCTCCCCTCCGAAGGACTGACGATCTATTTGACCAGTTGCGGGGTGCTAAGTGTTTTTCAAAGATACACTTGCGGTTAGGTTATCATCAGGTGCGGGTAAGGGAGGCAGATATTCCAACGACGGCATTCCAGACCCGATACGGGCATTATGAGTTTAGAGTGCTGTCTTTTGGGCTGACTAATGCTCCAGCAGTGTTTATGGATTTAATGAATCGAGTGTTTAAACCATTCCTTGATATGTTTGTTATTGTATTTATAGACGATATTCTGG
The DNA here is from genome assembly GCF_001406875.1 of Solanum pennellii. NCBI lineage: Eukaryota > Viridiplantae > Streptophyta > Magnoliopsida > Solanales > Solanaceae > Solanum > Solanum pennellii. The sequence goes on along the minus strand of NC_028642.1, from coordinate 15,997,774 downwards.
TCTATCCACGTTCAAAAGAGGAGCATGCAGACTATTTAAGGACGGTACTTAGGGTGCTTCAGCACCAGAAGTTGTATACTAAGTTTTCTAAGTGCGGGTTCTGATTGACTTCAGTGGCATTCTTGGGGCATATTAGGGGAGCTGATGGTATTCAGGTAGACACGCAGAAGATTGAGGCGGTAAAGACTTGGCCCAGACCTATGACACCTACTGAGGTACGCAGCTTTCTAGGGTTAGCAGGATATTACAGGAGATTCGTAGAAAAGTTTGCCTCAATTTCAGCGCCTTTGACAAGGCTAACTCAAAAGGCAGCCAAGTTCCAGTGGACTGATGCTTGTGAGCGAAGCTTCCAGCTATTGAAAGATAAATTGACTACAGCTCCAGTCCTAACTCTTCCGGAGGGAGCATACGGCTATGTTATTTATAATGATGCTTCGGGTGTTGGGCTAGGATGTGTATTGATGCAGCATGGCAAAGTTATAGCCTATGCCTTCCTACAGCTTAGGAAGCATGAAAAGAATTATCCTACTCACGATCTGGAGTTAGCAGTCGTGGTTCATGCCTTGAAGATATGGAGGCATTATTAATATGGTTTCCATGTGGACATCTATACAGATCATAAGAGTCTCCAATATATCTTTAAACAGAAGGAGCTAAACATACGACGGAGGCGGTGGTTAGAGTTGCTAAAGGATAATGATGTTGATATTTTATATCATCCAGGGAAAGCAAATGTTGTGGCATATGATCTTAGCCGTAAGTCCATGGGTAGCTTGACAGATGTACGACTAGAAAGGAGGGAGATGGTTCGGGAGATTCAACGGCTTTCCAGCCTTGGAGTCCGTCTGGCTAATTCAGAAGATAGTGGAGTTTCTATTCGAGAGGTTGCTGCGTCCTCAATCATAGATGAGGTAAAGAGACCCCAATACGAGGACCCTATTCTGGCACAGTATAGAGATGCAACTCTTCAAAAGGAAAAGACCCCATTTAAGGTTACACCTGACGGAGTGTTACGATATGAAGGCAGATTGTGTGTACCCGATATTGCGGGGCTACGACAGCAGGTTATGGGAGAGGCACACGCTGCCCGTTATTCTATTCACCCAGGGTCAACGAAAATGTATCATGACCTCAGATGCTTATACTGGTGGGATGGCATGAAAAAGGACGTAGCGGAGTTTGTTGCTCAGTGCCCGACTTGTCAACAAGTCAAGATCGAACATCAAAAGCCTGGTGGATTATTACAGGAGATAGAGATCCTGACTTGGAAATGGGAGATAATTAGTATGGACTTCATTACAGGCTTACCTCGCACTCAACGGAAGTATGGCTCTATATGGGTTATTGTAGATAGGCTGACGAAATCGGCCCATTTTCGCCCATTCAGGACTACTTATTCGGCTGAAGATTATGCGAGGTTGTATGTCAGGGAGATAGTTAGACTTCATGGGGTTCCCACGTCCATTATATCAGACAGAGGAGCTCAATTTACAGCTAACTTTGGGAGATCGTTTCAGAAGGGATTGGGGACACAGGTGAACCATAGCACAACATTTCACCGTCAGACTGATGGGCAGGCTGAGCATACTTTTCAGACATTAGAAGATATGTTGCGAGCCTGTATTATTGACTTCAAAGGTAGCTGGGATGACCACTTGCCGCTCATTGAGTTTGCCTATAATAATAGCTACCATTCTAGTATCAAGATGGCACCGTACGAGGCCTTATATGGGAGGAAGTCCAGGTTACCTATTGGTTGGTTTGATGTTGGCGAGACTAAGTTAATAGGCCCGAATATGATTCACCAAGTTGTTGACAAGGTGAAGCTTATTCAAGAAAGATTATTATAAGCCCAGAGTCGACAGAAGTCATATGTAGAAAATCGGCGTCGAGATTTGGAGTTTCAGATTGGTGACTGGGTATTCCTGAGGGTATCACCCATGAAGGGTGTGATGAGATTCGGCAGGAAGGGGAAGCTCAGTCCGAGATACATTGGGCCTTATCAGATTGTTCGTAGGATAGGCAAGGTTGCCTATGAGTTGGATCTACCATCTAATTTGGAGGCGGTACATCCAGTCTTCCATGTATCGATGCTACGTAAATGTATTGGTGATCCTTCAAGAGTATTCCCTGTATATGATGTTCAGGCAACAGAGGAGTTGTCATATGAGGAGAAACTCGTAGCTATAGAACGTTACGTACTAAGGATGTGGCTTCCGTCAAAGTGTTGTGGAAAAATAATAATAGTGAGGAGATGACTTGGGAAGCGGAAGACGAAATGAAGAATAAGTATCCTTACTTGTTCCCCGTACCTGCAGGTAGTTCAATTCCTAGCTTGACAATATTGATTGATAAACGAGATTATGTAGTAAGTTGTGACTCTGTGAGGCATCTGTAAGTTACGGAATGCAGGTTGATCGGTATAACTGTTGGAGAGACCTCGCTAGAATTTTTTTTGTAAGACGCTAACTTAACATTCGAGGACGAATGTTCCTAAGGGGGGAAGGATGTTATGCCTCATTTTTTTATACGTAGTGCGCATCATGAACTAGTAGATGTAAGTCCGGGGAATGAGATTTTATTTTAGGTTCCAAGTGATTAAAGAAATATTAGGCAAGGATGTTAATTACAAAATGTGATATTAAGTATGATTTGGCTAATGTAAGTGCCATTAACTTTATGTGAGGGATTAATTAGTGGCTGATTAGGGTTAAATTAATCTAGTGGGCCCCACCACTCAAGGCAAATTAAAAGGAATCAGATTTGGAGCTGGCCTTAGCGGGACACGTATAGAGGGGGGCTGCCTCCACTTCATATTATAAATGATATGGTGAAATTCATTGCAACATATCATCTTCTTCACTACTTGGCTTAGGCAGCCATGAAAATGGAGAAAACCAACCATGCAACTCTTGGCCAGTAGCTGCAAAGAATTTTGTTAGTAATCTCTTTGCTTGGTGTGTTAATTCCTTAGAATGCCTTTGTTAATTAGCCATTAATGTTAAGAAGGGGGCGTGACCAATAGCTTAGGAAGTTTGTTTAAGTTATTGAATGTGGTAAATATGAACAGAAACCATAATCGGATTATTAGTGGTGTTGTGTTAGTGTTTCGGCTGTTTTGATTAAAGCAAACTGCGAGAAATTCTATTTTGGAATTATGTATATGTTAATGTGATTATGGGTATATACTCCAAAGGATGAATACGATAAGGTAGATGTGTTGCGAATTATAAAATGAGTTATCACTCGGTGTGTCGTTGCTTCGTTACTATGGTTGCCGAGACGGAACTGTTTTGGGGGAGGGGTTATTTAATATGATTCGTTGGGTTATATGTGTTATTGGTATTGCTGTGAATAATTTGAGTTGTTGTCGGATTGGGACAAAGTAAGGAAAATAGGGGAAGTGCTACCGGATTTTCGTTAGATTATTAGCTAGCCTACAATAAGTAGTAAAGCGCGACGTTTATCTAATTACGACACGATTGTTTCTTGTTATAGATTAATAGCTTGAGCAGTAAATATTGGACGTGCGGCTCGACTATACGGTATGTAACGCTATCCTTTCTTTCTTTGTTTGGCATGACTTTTAAAAATGAGCGAATAACGGACAAGTTTGATACTTGCTTCTAGAGCATCTAGGTGACGTATATTCTTGCTTCCACAACTATTCCTCTATAAATCGTCTATGTCTAAGGCTATGATGATTTCTCATATCTATGGTAGTGCTTCTTAGAGTCATTGAGATTTTTCATTTCCATATCGTATTAAAGGTTCATAATCTTGATAAAACGTCAATCTTTGGTAATACTCCTTGCTGGTTCACGTTGATTGTTCTATTGAGTTATAAGAAATAATTTTAATTGCATATGGTTGCTCATAATAGTCTGCTCGTGCATAGAGTCATTTATCATTTCACCGAGTCCCGGGCCGGGTAATGTTCGTGCGGAGTTTCTTGCATATGTCACCGAGTCCCTCACTAGAGGGCCGGGTATGTATATTATATATATGATTGGTGATGAGGATGGTTATGATGATGATGATGACGGAGATGATGTGATGACTATTTCACCGAGTCCCTCACTAGAGGGCCGGGTACGTATGATGTATATATAGGATGATTATTGCCGAGTCCCTTACTAGGGAAGCTGGGCACCTTATATGTTAAAGATATGCATGATTTCCACTTAAAAGGTACATGTGTAGCGATATCTTGTTTCGACTTATCATGTTGGTATCCTGTCATCTTTACCTTATGCTTTACATACTCAGTACATTGTCCGTACTGACCCCCTTTCCTCGGGGGGGCTGCCTTTCATGCCCGCAGGTGTAGACGCACAGTTCGGTGATACTCCCGCCTAGGATATCTACATTGGGAGAGCTCCGCTGTTCCGGAGCACAGTCGTTTTGGTACATAACTTTTTGTGTAGTCTTTTGCTTGTCTATGGGTATGGCGGGGCCCTGTCCCGTCGAGTTTCACTACTATACTCTTAGAGGTCTGTAGACATTATGTGGGTTGCATATATATGTTTTGGATAATGGTCTGGACATGGTTTGTTTGGGATGTTCGCTTGTAGAGGGGCAGCCTTGTCGGCTGCGTACATCATTGTGTATTGTGTTGTGGCAGCCTTGTCGGCTTGCGTATGCTATTATGCTTTGGATAGTGGCGGCCTTGTCGGCTCGCATATGTTGTTACGGTTGAATGGTTATGACTCCTTATGAGACAGGTCCACTTTATATATATATGGCGTTTGGGTTGTCTTGATTTGATTAATTTCCATGTTGTCTTAGTTTCAGTTGGTTACACTTAGTAGGTTTGTATGTGAGTGTCCAAAACGGGCACTAGTCACAGCCCATCGGGTTGGGTCGTGACAGTAGAAAGGCATCATTTCATGCTCATTAAAATCGGTGGTAGTCCGGAAGAGTCCTGAGACCCACCATTTTTGCATTTTCTTAACAGTTCAAATTTTTTAATTTTCATTGTGATGTTCAAAAAAGGCAACATCGCCCCATGCCATGGCCAAAGTTTGCATTGTTTTTAAATGAAAGCCTCTTTGTTTTTAACTTTATTTACTTATGTTTTTTGTTATACCTTACTTTCCTAATTGTGTCTGTTTATGATTTCAGTAACATAAGTTACAGACCTGCCAATGTCATGTCATGTCACGAGTTAAATGAACAAAATGAGGCAGGTGACGACGAGGTTGACGCTTATGAATAAGAAAGTGAGGAACCAGATTATGTCGCCGAGGAATTTCGGCAGTTCAAGAATCAGCATAAACCAAATCTAGAGGAAACGGAAACAGTGCATTCGAGAGATCCAGAATGTGTCAAAGAAATTAAGATCAGCATACACATAAATAAAGCTCAGAAAGAGGGCCTAGTTCATTTGCTTGCTGAATATATTGATGTGTTTATTTGGGAAGTCAATGACATGCAAGGGTTGAGTACCGATGTTGTATCTCATAAGCTGCCGATTAACCTGGGATTCGACCCGATGAAACAAAAAAACTCGGAAATTTAAGCCTGAACTAAGTTTATAGATCAAGAAAGAGATCACCAAGAAAATAGAGTCCCGATTGGTGGAAGTGACCCAATACCTAACTTGGTTAGCCAACTTTGTTCTGGTTGCCAAGAAAGACGGGAAAATCAGGATTTGTGTTGACTATAGAGATCTCAACAAAGCTAGTCCAAAGGATAATTTTCTGTTGCCGAATCATATTTTGATTGACAACTGTGCCAAGCATGAAATGCAGTCATTTGTAGATTGTTACGCAGGCTATCACAAAATTCTGATGGATGAGAACGACGCAGAAAAGATGACTTTCATTATACCTTGGGGTGTATATCATTAAAGAGTGATGCCGTTCGGCCTCAAGAATGCGGGAGCCACCTACATGAGAGCCATGACGACCATATTTCATGAATTGATTCATACGGAGATTGAAGTGTATGTGGATGATGTCATAATCAAATCTCGCAAGAGTTCGGATCACTTGACACATCTAAGGAAATTCTTTGAACGTTTGCGTCGTTACAACTTGAAGTTAAACACCGCCAAATGCGCTTTTGGAGTTCCAGCCGGAAAGTTGTTGGGATTTATTGTCAGCAGAAGGGGTATTGAGCTCGACCCTTCTAAGATTAAAACAATTCAAGAGTTACCTCCACCGAAGACGAGAAAAGAGGTGATGAGTTTCTTAGGGAGGTTAAACTACATCAGTCGATTCATAGCTCAATCAACCATGGTGTGTGAGCCTATTTTCAAGCTGTTGAAGAAAGACGCCCCGAAAAAGTGGATTGAAGAGTGTCAGACTGCTTTTGATGGTATCAAGAACTATTTATCCAATCCACCGGTATTGGTTTCTCCGCGAGAAGGAAGTCCTTTGTTTCTGTACGTGTCGTTTCAGATAGTGCATTCGGATGCGTACTTGGTCAACACGACGAGACAGGAAAGAAGGAAAGGGATATCTATTATATAAGTAAGAACTTTACTCCATACGAGTCCCGTTACACTTTGTTGGAGAGAACATGTTGTGCATTGATGTTGCTAGCCCAGAAGCTGAGACATTATTTGTCTTCCTATACTACACACCGCATTTCATGAATGGATCCACTGACGTATATCTTCTTGAAGGTAATGCCGACCTGAAAATTAGCTAAGTGGCAAGTGCTGTTGAGTGAATTTTACATTGTGTATGTGACGCAGAAAACAATAAAGGCACAGGCTTTGGCTGACCATCTTGCAGAAAATCCTCTTGATGAAGAGTATGAGCCACTAAAGACTTATTTTCACGATGAAGAAGTGTCATTTGTGGGTGAGGATATTTCTGAAGTGTATCCAGGTTGGAGATTATTCTTTGATGGAGAGGCAAATCATCAAGGTAAAGGTATTGGAGCAGTCTTAGTATCAGAATCTGGTCAACACTATCCCATGGCGGCTAATCTTCGATTTAATTGCACAAACAACATGGCTGAATACGAATCTTGTATTCTCTGTTTTAAAATGGCCATCGACATGAATGTTTACGAGTTGTTGGTTATTGGAGACTCAGCTCTTTTGATTCATCAAGTTCAAGGAGAATAGGCTGTGAAGAACCCAAAGATTGTACCTTACGTACAGTATGTGCAAAAGATTTCATCAGATCGAGTTCAGACATACTCCCAAAATACATAATGAATTGGCTGATGCTCTTGCCACCATCGCTTCGATGATTAAACATCCGGATACAGATTATATTTATTCTCTATATATAGAGTTGAAAGAACATCCAGTCCATTGTTCCCATGTTGAAGCAGAACCAGACGTTTTGCCTTGGTTTTTGATATAAAAAAGTATTTGGAGTCTGGAACTTATCGCGAAGATGCTATGTCCGATCATAAGAAGTCGATGCATCGTATGACTCTCAATTTCTTTTTAAGTGGAGAAGTCCTTCATAGGAGGACTCCAGATTTGGGTCTTCTAGGATGCATGATGCTGTTGAAGCTGCGAAGCTTATTGAACAGATACATGCCAGATTTTGTGGCACGCATATGAATGGGATCAGTCTTGCAAGAAAAATCCTTCGAGCCGGGTATTTCTGGATGACCATGGAGAATGATTGTTGCAAATTTGTGCAAAAATGCCACAAATGTCAGGTGCACTGTGATTTGATACGAGTTCCGCCATGAGCTAAATGTTATGAGTTCACCTTGGCCGTTTGTAGCTTGGGGTATGGATGTCATCGGTCCGATAGAGCCGGCCGCTTCTAATGGACACATATTCATTTTGGTTGCCATTGATTATTTCACCAAGTGGGTGGAAGCAGCTTCTTACAAGTCGGTAACCAAGAAAGTTGTAGCTGATTTTGTCCGAAACAATCTGATATGCATATATGGAGTACCAGAATCCATCATTACTGATAATGGTGGGAATCTCAACAGTCACCTGATGAGAGATATTTGTGAACAGTTTAAGGTCACTTATCGGAATTCAACTGCTTATCATCCCCAAATGAACGGAGGTGTAAAGGCCGCCAATAAGAATATCAAAAAGATTTTGAGAAAAATGATTGACAAGCATCGAGGTTGGCATGAGATGTTATCATATGCTTTACAAGGTTATCGAACGACTGTAAGAACACCGACTGGTGCTACGCCTTACTTACTAATATATGGAACAGAGTCAGTCATATCTACTGAAGTTGAGATACCGTCATTGAGAATCATCCAGGAAGCTGAGTTAAGTAATGCTGAATGGGTGAGCAAGCGGATTGATCAACTAACTTTGATTGATGAGAAGAGAATGGTTGTCGTCTGTCATGGTCAGTTGTATATAAGGAGAATGATTCGTGCCCTTTCACAAGAGAGTAAGAGCCAGAAATTTTAAATTTGGCCAGTTGGTTCCTAAGCGTATTTTTCCTCATCAAGATGAGTACAAAGGAAAGTTCGCACCAAACTGGCAAGGTCCTTACATTGTTCGTAAAGTATTATCTGGAGGCGCTTTGGTCCTGTCGGAGATGGATGGCACTGTATGGCCTAAACCTATCAAATCAGACGCTGTCAAGAGATAATACGTGTGAAGATGCGTTTGCATTTCTGTTATTTACTTGTAATCATTCTGTTTACTTGTATTTGTTTTGCTAAAATTTTATACCATTGTAATGAACTACGTCTGACCTGAATTCTCAAGAATGAGATACGTAGGCGGCCTATGTCGGCCTCGGACGGTTTTTTTTTAAATTTCTAACTTTGTCAACCTTTCAGGAGGGGAACTACGTTTGACCTGATTCCTGCCTCAACGGGATACATAGGCGCCAGAAGGGTTCGGTCATATCTCCCATAAGACTCCTATTCCTCTTTATAATAGAAACTGTGATAGAATTTTTGTGAGGGACTTAAAAATTCTCGAGAAGAAGATTCTTCCTCATCAAGTCAAGGCTGAAGATGTTTCGAGATTTGCAACTGGGACAAAATTTTTGAGAAGATCTAAAAAATTCCGCGATCTACAGTTGAAAGATAAGCAAGACAATTAACTGTGACAGAAATTTTGAGGATGGCCTCAAAATTTCAGCATGGATCTATCTGCAAGTCCGGGGCGACACTAAAAACTCCCCAGCAAATATTCGGATAAAACTCTAAGCATCAGACTGAAAGAAGTTTGTTAATCCTGATATGACATGACTTGGCAGTGACCTTTTTAAGATACTATTTCTCAAAAATTCACTTCTCTCTTAAATTCCCTCTTCGTGTTTTACTTGTTTTAACATAAAATACTTTGTTTTATCTATTAAAAGTCGGGAGATCGGGAAATCAACTGGATATAGTAGGAACAGGAGCAAAATACTTAAAAAATTGACACAGATCAGTTCATTTTTAAAAATAACAATTTTTTCTGTGGACGCAGGTTTATAGCTTTGTTTTGAAATCGGCCAACTCTTCCGATGAATGAATACGAAGAAGTCAGAGGAGGAGAAAACCATCCCAGAATCAATAGTTTTTCTTGAAGCATGAATCATTTTATATACTTATGCCGAAGACTTGGGAATATGAATTTTTTATTTCAATCAATTCACAACCATAGGAAATTTATAAAGAACGTCCAGCTAGATTCGAAGGAGGATCAAACAAAAATGTCAAGGAAGAGTTTACGCTTTTCATAAAGGACATCATTTGCATCATAATGTAGGATATGATTACTATGCATTACCCGGAGGGGGTCAGCTAGTCTATTATTGATCTAGACGATGTATTACCTATCATCAGAGACAATATGAATATTCATGCATCGTGAGTCAATATTCATGCATCACGAGTAAATATCCATGAAACGCAGTAGATCATGCATCGCGAGTCAATGCTCATGCATCGCAGAAGATCATGCATTGCGAGTCAATACTCATGCACTGCGGAAGACCATGCATTGCGAGTAATATTATGCATCGTGAGAAGATTTCATGCCTCACAAAATTATGCATCACGAGAAGATTTCATACCTCGCATAAACTTATGCATCGCGAGTCAATATTATGAATCGTGAGAAGATTTCATACCTCACAAAATTATGAATCGAGAGAAGATTTTATACCTCGCAGAAAATTATGCATCGTGAGAAGATTTCATACCTTGCAGAAAATTATGCATCGTGAGAAGATTTCATACCTCACAGAAATTGTACATCGCGAGAAGATTTCATACCTCGCAGAAATTTACGCATCACGGGAAGATCTTCATGTCCCGTAAGAAATCATGCACTACTAGAGAAGGAATCGTGCATCTAAGGAGAAGTATTTATCCGTTGGCATCAACTGCATTCCTTTATTCTGATCAAAGACATTAAAAAATGTCAGCGTCGCATCAACATTTATTTATTTCGACATCAAGTGAAGAGTACATTGCAAATTACATTGCAAACACCATACATAAGCTTTATTTGCTTTACGTCAGACCGATCAAGTTGACTTCAAATGTCGAGGGGAACAATTCAGTGTCTACGTGGTAAAAGTCACTGTCTCCCATCCTAATTGCATTTTAAACTGACGAGTTGTTTATCTCAGTCTTTGTCGAGACCATCCGAAAGGATGAATTCTCCAAAAATGATAGATGCGGACGACGTCAAAATGGACGCAGCACAACGTGAAACTTTCTCTTAGCAGCGAACTGGGACACAGTCCAAAGAGGAATGTCAAACTCCTAGGACACGAGCAGAAGAGCAACTTCTACCACAATCTAACCACACCCCTATCATAAAGCATGTGGTTTTTTCTTTCAGTTTTCCAGTTTCAGTTCGCGTCTAAAAATTTCGGTGTCTACTGAAGGCAACTTTCCAATCAGAGTGATGATCCACCAAGAAACTTGGAAATTATGTCCGTGTGAGTTCTTAGCTACGGGTATGAAGGCCACCACATTCACGGCTAAGAGATTACAAGCCTCTTTTCATACTCGACCTATTGGTCACTCTCCCAGAACAAAAAGTTATCTAACATAATAGATTTCCTTTTCAACCAATCGAGTCGAACTACAAGTAGCCTAAATTCTCATATAGCCTGAATTTTCGGGGTTTGGCCATAATTCTAAACCCTTTGCCATCCTTTTCTTAAAGATGAATGTTGGTCGGTCTAAACTGGCTTGGTCAATTTCATTTTCCTCGAATTTCTTGCATCAATCCAAGTAAAATGAGGGACAGTTGTTGACACCCAAATTTTGACCCTCCTCGATAGTAATTAATTATCGAGCTTCTCCAGTTTAAACAATTTAAAATAATTAATTTTTATAAATTAGTATATATATATATATATATATAATACAAAATAATAAGTTAAATATATTTTGATCGCGTTTAAAGTTTAGCGTCGTTTATTTGTCTAGCTAGAGTATATATCTTACCTAATTATTCATATAATTATTTAAAAATCAAGAAGATATAATAATATTTTGTATGGATATTTGATTAACTATTTTAGATTATATTTTGAACCCTTAGTTCATATCCGAATCAACTATTTTATTTTTGTTAAACTTAAGAAGCTTGTTATTTAGTTGTATTAGTTTGTCTTATTTTAAGATCTACTTAAATTTGACAATTACATTAAAATTGGCTAAATTTATAATACCCTTAACAATTTCCAACAATTGTCCTTTAATTACCAAGCCCAACCTTTTATCTTCCTTCAGCCCATCTCCCAAATAAGTTTTCTCTTCGTTTTCAAATTTCAGCAGGCCACTCTAAATAAACTGTAAGGCCCAACTTTTTGTTTCCTTCCTCTTTCCCTTTACACAAATTTCAGAAAGTTAATTTAATTCCCAGCCCACCTCAACCCAAAACCCATTCCATCTTCCAGCCCACTAAATTTTACCCCGTTTCACTTTAAGGCCTGACCCAAACCCTCTTCTTCTTCACGCGCGAAAACTCCAGGCAGACATGGGTAACAGCACGCTGTTCTTCCCCTTCACGCGCAAAGGAACAAATTTGATCGAGCTCACTCGCGAGAGCACCCAGAATCGCTGAAAGCAAGACGCGGGTGTGTCGTTTTCTTCTTTTCCCCATCATCCTTCGTACGCGAGCAGTCCAGGTGGAGAAATCCCCTTTCTCCATCGTCCTTCACTTGCAGTTCAATGGCTACAATTGTTTGTTCCGTTGAGGATTTTTTGCTCAATTTAGCTGGCAGCCTCATCCTCCAGGGATTTTTGAATTTGGGAATTGGAGCTTATCTTGTTTCCCTCTCAAAAAATCTGCCCGTTTTCCCCACTTTGCGCAGCACCAAGTTCTGCTATATAAACTCTCATCTACTCTATATTGAAGAGGTTTTTTTTGGAGAGAAAATCTGTTCATGAGGAAATTTTTACAACAGCTTAAGAGAGGAAATATATAAGTACACACACACACACACACACACACACATATATATATATATACCCATCAAAGTCGTGTTCGAAGCAGAGACATTGCCCAATTCTTAGTTGTCGTTAGAATTCAAGTCGGGTGGTGAAGACAAGTCCCCTGTTTGCATTGTCTCTAGCTCGCTGCCTCGGAGAAGGCGAACTTCTTTTATCTCAACTCGCTCGTCATTTTATTTTGTTATGTTTCAGAAAGCATGAAGTTCTCTGTTAGTTTGTCCTCCTCTTGCTTGTTTGTTTTCCATCCTCCGTGAGTTATCTTTGATAGTGATGAGAGTTTCGTCTGGTTTCGAGTAGTTTGTTTCGAGTTTAAGGTCGATGTTTGTTGTTGATGTGGGCTTCCCGTCTTCAAACACCTACAAAGATTGATAATAGAATGAGAAGTCTGTCGATTTTGTTCATTGGATTTTGATATGGTCAGTTACTGTTGGATTGATTTTTGAAATCTTTCAAGCATGTTCTTGTTCCTTTATCAGTGATGGACTCGAGAATATGGTTCAAGAATGCATATGAGGCTGTGTATCTTCTTTGGAATGTTTTCTTTTAGTCTAAAAATCGTTGTTCTTCTCGTTTAGTCCTTCTCTTTAGTCATCATGAGTGGGCACTTTCGTTTTGCATTTGATGTTAAGCTATTACTCTCTCGTCTTAAGTTGGATATGAGCCAAAACACTAGTTATTTGAAGCTCTTTTCGAAAGTTTATAGTCTTAAAAGGCTGGTTTTACTCCGCCGTGACTTTGAAATATATATTTCTTGTTTAATATGTACTGAGCCTCATGGTTGCTTATGTTTATCCAATGCACTTTCTTCCTTGTTAGAAATCGGAGAGAATGCCTAAAAAGGGGGAAGTTCACTTGTTTGTTCTCATGCCTGAAAATGCATTAACAGTGGAATATTTTTGTTAGAATTTTACTCACTACAGTTTGGTGTAATAAGCATATGTTCTTGTTCAAACTTTCTTTCCAATTAGCATATAGTATCCTTGTCAAGTCATAAGTGTAAAGTCCTTGCTTTGTTGTCTTCTTAAATGACGGCTTGCTTAAATATCATGCTTTTGAACAAGTATAATCCTCTCTTTGCCTACATCGTTCTAAACTATTCAAGAAATGATCCGCTAGCGTAATTGATTAGTTTTGTCTCAACTCTCATTTATTTAGATTATTGTGATCTTGTGTATGTGCAAAGAATATCTTGGAGTTATGTTTTTAGTCCTTATGATGTTGACTTATATTAACCATCATGTAGTTTTTTCTTAGAGCTTGATTTGTACATGTGTGGCTTTCATGAATATCAATAGTCACCCTTATTCAGTTTTCTTTATTACTTCATCAATAGTTTTTTCTAAAATTTCTTCTTCCCGTTTGTTGCATGTGAAATCAACCCGAGTTCATCATGAACTCCTCTATTTGCATTCCTCGTTGAGCCGTGAAGGCTCAAGCTACCTTTCGTTATTATGGTCAGACCCTCCCTGGAAAAGACGTACAGGATGAAAGCAGAAAATACATTGCAGAGAATTAAATGGCAGGTCCCCCGAAGCCTGGAAATGGGCTGTTATACCCGTTTTATACATCGATATACAGGTCAAAACACGCATAGGGGGGGCCAAATTCGAAATGCAGGTTGATAGAAGTAAAGATGTACCTCTGGAAATTATTTTTTAGCCTTCGAAAGTTGAAGAACACGTCGATATACTATCTATATACACTGGTATACGGATGCGTTATACCACAGATGAGTGTAAAACGTGAAAATGCAGGCTTAATGTACAGGGACGTTGAACTCAAATAAAATACAGGACCGTGAACGTGAGAATAGCCATATACGTGATGTATATGCCAAAGTATTTGGTGTATCACGGAATACAGATGTAAAAGGGACCAAAACAAATCCATAGGCTTAGCAAGTTTGGGCCCAAGTCCATTTGGTATAAATTCAGAATTAGGACAGGTGGGCCAAAGCCCAATTTGATGAATTTGGGTAATTGACCCAAATTCAAATACTCTTTCCTCCTCCTCCTTTATTTATTATTTTTTGATTGAGCAACACTTTGATTGAATTTTATTTATTCCCAAGGATAGCCATTTATTATATATATGTATGTATATTTTCCTTATACCTTATTATTTGATTTGTTTAACCGATTTTTTTTGTTAACGCTCAATCCCCTCCCTTAGAATAGCTCCCTTTAGTTAATTACCTATAAGGAGTAAATAATTTAATAAAATTATGATAGCAACTAAATACACTTAAAAAGTATAACTTTCTTTTACTTATGTTTTAAAATTAATTATTAACGGTCATTTAGTCAAATTGCCGTTCAACAGCGAGTTAGCGGGCATTTCCAGGGCCTAACACCTTCTCGGAATGTACATTTCAACGAACCCTTTTCAATTGATTTTTGTCTCTTTTAAATCTTTTGGAAAATAATTTTAAGTTTTTCTTGATTTTACTAAAAATCAAATGACGACTCTGTTAATTTGGAAGGTCGATTTTTCTTAAATCATAAGATTAATTTATTTTTCAAAACTTAGTCATTTTTACTACTAATTATATGTATTATTTTTTTATGTAAAACAATGATCACCTTTTGTGTAACTTGTGCCTAGTCTTCTACTTTAGTTGTGAATCTAGGTTATGTTACTATTGTTATGAGCATGTAAATTTAAGTTATGATCATGTGTAGATGTTTCCATCAATGAAGTATTATGTTTTGATGACCCCTACCCATGTACCCATATCTGAATGTGTGAATAGCTAATGTTAGGAGTTTTTAATGTAATTTGAAGATTGTCTTGCCACCAATGCTAAATGGTGTTGTGTTGTCTATGCTTTGTTGTTCATTATGGTCTTAAGAGGGTTGATGCCTCAAGATTGTATGGATATACATTATGTGGTAATTTGACCTATGTACACACACACTGGCACATTATGCATGCTTTCAAGTAGTCTAGGTAATGGTGTCTAAATGAAGGATAGTTCTCATATTCACTAGTTTCTACTACTATGCATGTTAAGAGTATGTCTATAAAAGTATGATATATGTTACATTAACTAGGATGACTTGATAGGTGTACTAGTATGGGCAAGGAGAGTTTGTACTTTTCGTTTCTATGTGCATGAATATGAATGTATGATCATCTGTGACTTAATGTGTTATGTGAAAGAAATACTCACATATATCTATACACACACATACATGAATGATGATCTAGTCAATAGAGGAGCCTTGAAAGGTAAGCTCAAGAGTATCCTAAACTAGATAGTGCTAACGATATATGATATGTCCATGTGAAAGGGTTCCTCACATGATTTAGGTTGATCAACTCTCATCTATGACCTATGAGATAATCATATAGGGAGTCAATCTCCTAAATCCTAATTTTATAAATTTATGTAATTATTGCTTTTCAATAAATGGAACATAGCTTATCACTGAGTGAACTTGAAGATTAGGGGTGTCCCTTCCAATTATAGGGAGGTAGGTCACCATACACCTCACGGGGTGTATATCCTCATGACCCAAAATTGTGTAAGAGTGATGTTTCCGTGATACCCCAACATTCGATAAACTATGCTTGCCACATAGAATCTAGCAATGTCATCTAACCTAAAATGCTAGCATGTGTTAATATTCTACATTAGCTAGTAAGAACACCTTCCATTGGTGTAAGGCTCTACAACACGAAATCTCATGTTTAGCAACCATGGTGTTAGTGTCGGCTAAGGCTATAGTTTCCCTAAAAAAATGGACAATGGAAGTAAAAGACTAATGACCCTAACTAGGATGAACTAAGGGAGGTTACTTAGGATAGGTGGAAGTAATGAACCCATCTAGACATTGCATAAGTATCTCCTTAGGAGGTTCTAGGAAGGTGTTCGAACGTGTATGATTATGATTATGTCTTTGTGCATGGCGTGGTAGTATTTTTCTATTTTTCATGAAGATGTGCATGGTATGAGTCTATGTGACGTGGTCTTATTCTTATATGCACTATGTGAGTCTTAATGACTATATGATAAAGCTGGTTTACATGATTGAGGTTGTCTTCACTTAATATATTGATGTATGAATTGAATGATAAGGTTTGTGGTCTCATGAAGGGTTTACTAAGTATGTGTGGGGATATGGGGCTTCACATGTACATTTAACTAGTAGACTATGGTTGGGGTAATGAACAAGGTCTTATAATTATTTATTTGAAGTGAAGCCATTATATTTGCAAATTGATGTAGCTTACTGTAAAGCCAATAGAGCCTTGACATAAATTTGTCTTTGATAGGTTATACTTCTATGATTATATGTGATGCCTCGTGTAGGTTGTATGAATGCTTTCTTGTGTCCTAAGGGGATGCATTGCATTAAGTATCACTAGAGGGTTACTTGGGAAGTAAATGAATAAAAGAAAGTGTAGGTCACTGTAAAGTAAAAGAGCTCAATGTAAAGTGACCTCATAAATTAATTAAATTCTATATGTGATTTTATATGATGGTTTACCTTTGAATATGTCTATATGAAGTATGTGAATGACATAAATTCAATTGTATGAAGGTTTTATAAAGATTTACTCAAAAAGGCATGAAGTATGATTTCAAGAGAATGTCCCTTTTGAATGCATGTTCTTGCATGGTTGCCATACTTAGTGCATTTTTGTATTAATCCCATTCTTCTCTACTATTTACACAAAGTGTAGGTTATGGATGCTTAAAGGATGTCTTAAATTGTGGGGATCTTGATAGATGATTCCCAAGCTCAAGGAAAACAATCCTTAAGTTCAAGGATTTCTTAATGTCATGCCTTTACTGTAAAGTTTTATAAGTTGTATACTTATGTATTATGTTTTAAGGGTCATGTACCTAATGTACTCTAATGTTGTTGAGTATATGATGGAAAAGAGACTTAGAGTCTAAGTATGTAGTATGATATTTTGAGTATATATGAAGTGAAGTTTCTAGCATATGAAATGAAGTTTCTAGCTTATGAAGTGTAATTAAAAGTTTAAAATTTTCCGCTTAATTTAGTATGTTAATGCTATTAATGATAATTATGGGCTTGTATAAGACCTCCGGGAGGTCAAGTACGCCATGTTACTTTTAGGGGGTGCTCCCCGGTTGTGACACCCAATGTGGAAAAGTTCTATAAGGAGTTTAAGTTCCTCAAGGTGTCCAAATTCCTCTCAAAGTAAATAAAGTCCCTATTGTTGGTGTACGTAATGAGGTTCTGGTTGTTTCCCCGGACATAACTAATGGGGAGATTAGAGAGGCTTTACTTGCTCTAGCCCGAGGCATGAAACTCATGTGAATGTGGGTATTATCCTAGGTTGATTTTTTTGGAGAGTAGCATGACCTCTAGGTTGAGGGACTTTGTGAGGATGAATCCACATATTTTACTTTGCTCTAAGGTAGGAAAAGATCCCCAAGAGTTTGTTGATGGCGTGTACAAGGTGTTGAGTGCTATGGGGGTGACTTCTAGGGAAAAGACGGAGTTGGCTTCATACCAATTGATTGAAGTTTTTCTAGTATGATATACTCAATAGAAATACAATAGACCCACTGAGTCGGTAACAATAGAGTTGGAAGAGTTTAAGGAAACCATTTAAGGAGATTACTTTCAAAGTTAGTGGAGGGAGGTGAAGGTTGAGGAGTTCATTAACCTCAGACAAGGTAATATCAGTGTTGAAGAGTAATATTTGGAGTTCACCTTGTTGTCTTGGTATGCCCCATCCTTGCTGACAAACCGTAGGAGTAGGATGAGTAGGTTTGTGACTGGTGTTGCCGACCTTATGAAAGAAGACTGTAGTACAGATATGCTCCATTGTAACATGAACTTGTCTATACTTATGGTGTATGCTCAATCCACTGAGGAGTCTAAACTTAGTAGGATGGTAAGGATTTTCAAGATGTGTTGAATCGATGAGCAAAACCAACCTAGGTTAACAAGAGGGATCCAAAACAAGATGAATCTAGTGCTCTTAAGGTCAAGATTGAGGGTGGTAATAGTTCTCATGGTGTTAAGCCTACTTGTTCTAGGTGTGGGAATAAGTTCTTTGGGAAATGTCTAGACGGTAGCAGTGGTTGCTTTGGTTGTGATGGGTTCCTTCTATGTGGGGGAGTATGGAGAGTAGTGGAGTTGTTATTTAATGTCTCTTCTCTTCTATTCTATTCAATCTTGAGAGATAGAATGTCATAGTAGCATGTTGCATGTCGCATTTTGTTTAGGAGTCTAGTGTAAGATGAATTTCATTGATCTCATTGCATTGTGCATTTCATGAGGTTATGTTTATGTTGAAAAAAATGAGTTCATATATTTTTGTCTATCATATTGTCATGCCTTTATAATAAAATATTTAAAGGGCGCATATTTGAATTTGTGTGCATGCTTCATTATAAAGAATTTGAAATTCTAGATAAATAGAATTTTCATGAAAAATGGTTATAATGTGTTTATAATTGATGTATATGAAAATTATGATGTGTACATAAGATAGTTCCTCTTATATGACATGGAAAGGTTGTGTCTTAAATCATGATGACTTGAAGAGGTTTTTCCTACTTTCTTGTTGTGTTTTGAGTCTCTTGTTTATGTGAAAGTGGTTTTTATCCTATATACGTGTGTTGTATATGGTGTGGTATGGTTCTGAGTTAATAGTCTTGAGTTTTATCTCTTGATAGTACCTAAAGTTCTTTAGTGTCATTCGAGGACGAATGTTGTCCAAGTGGGAGAAAATATAACACCTCTAAAATGAACTAGGTGTAACTAGAGCCTAACATGTGTTTCATGTGGTTTTTAAGTCTTAAAGTTGCTTAATATTTTTTTTTAGGCAGTGGGTAATGTTTGGAAGAGTTTGGAGTTCAAACATTCAAGAAGTTAGGAAGTTAGCCTTGAGACATGCTTGAATATTCTAGTGTGCCTTAGAATGTTTTACGTGTTCCTTTTGGTTTAAATTGATGTGAGAGGTTCCAAACATCTATAGTAGTGTATTTGGGTTTGAAACGTCCGTGAATGACTCCCCAAGGACCAACTTAAGGGTCCTTGATTAGGACCTAACTTGGGGGTCAAGAATGCCAAAGAAGTCCCAACCAACTACTGCCAAACGACGAACATTTGGTCCGTCTACGACCCATTGATTGAGGGCATATCCCAATACTTATTGTGGGCCCTTAGCCCCATTTTTGAGGTATCTCTAACCCAAACAAAAGACCTGCTGGACGGTCCGTTGGTGGGTTGATGCTCCATAGGTGCTGCCGTCGATTGACACCTGCAGGTTTTCTAGAGGTGTCACTCATAATATGTTTTGGGAATTTAACCTAGAGCTCTTAAAATAGTTTGAGTGGTTACTTAAGGGATTTTTGCGTATTTTAAGTAATTTTATAAGTCTAGAACCCAAAGTTAAGGTCATCTTTCAAATCAAAACCCAAAAAGCCCATATAGAATTCTCTAGAACATCATTAAACATTGAGAAAGGTGGGACTTGGAGTTTGATTTCTCAATTAATTCTTCACCATTTCAGTGGATCTTCATCAATCAAGGTATGGTGTTTCATCCTTGAGCTTCGTTGTACAAGGATTCAAATTTCAAAGCATTTTCTAAGACTTATTAAAAGATAAAATCTTCTATTTTTATATTTAACCATGTGTTCTTGCAATAAATGATTTGAATCGGTTATTTATGATGTAATTGACGTTAATTGAATGATTTTCTATCAAATTCCTTAAGAATTCATACAAATCATGAAATTGTTATTTTGGCTATATTATGAGTGATATGATCATAGCTCTATTGTATTGATTTCTCATGAAGATTACTCTGGCTATTGAATTGTGTGAGAAGCATGTTAGAATTCTATATAGTCTGTACTAATTTGATGAATTTCATATTTTATTATGTTGGATCATTGTATAGTTTTATTATCGATTTCGATAGATGTGTATGGCTATTCTTAAGAGCGTTTATGGATTGAATTGGCTATGCATTGGAGGTGTTGCTTTTGGAAAGGTTGTATGTTGACCTAATCTCTTCTATATTGTGTAATATAGGTATTGAATTTTGATTATTGGTATGGTCTACTCATGTTGGTGGTGCTTATGTGATATAGCTGTGAAAAAAGTTGTCTTGTAGGCATTACTTTATGAATTATGATGTTATCATGCAATAACTTTTATATGTGATCATTGTAAAAGTCTATATGACTTATGTTTACATGTGAAATCAAAGCATGAGTTCTTCTAGTTCGTGATATGCCTATTCTAGACTATGTTTATGTCCTTATTTGTGTATACTTGATGTTGAGGTATGATTCTTCCTAATAGACTATATAAGTCTTATGATGGATTATGTTTATATTTCTATAGGAATGAATAGGGTGACTTGTACTATACATTTTTGTCCTTATGTGCTACATGAATGTGGATGTACATGTGATAATATGGATGATATATGTGTGTCTTGTATTTTTAGACCTACGACCCTCTACTTAATACATAAAGAATGAGAATATGACTCTTGACTTAGTATGCTAAAGCACCATTGTCATGTATGTGTATGTTTGTTTGAAATATGACCTTTAATATGGATAAGAGAGTCATTAACTTGGAACCTTAAAACTAGAAAGAAGATTATGATATCATTGAAGTTGAAAATTGTAATGGTATCCTTCTTGTTTGCATGATGGACATTATGGAAGATTGGCTAGAATGAAATGAAACTACCGTAAGGAAGTCATAAGATATCCTAGTAACCATTGAGTGATCGCCCTATGACAACCATATTTGGTAAGGTGTATTATTATTTTGTTATGACTACTATATGGTACCTATTCATATGCCCTTGTGATTAAAATACTCTATGAGAACAAAGGGTAGCACCGAATGAGTATGATTGGGGAGCGACTCTACTTAAGTTGAGACTAGAATACAAAGAAACCCTTGATATTCATTAATCATGTGCCTACATGGGATGTATCATAGTTATACCCATTGGAAGTAGAACACCTTCCATCAGAGGAGGGTAGACTCTTATTTCTATGACTAGCTAATATGGTTTATGTCAGTTAATGCCTATTTAATTATGTGAGATACATTCTAGTGTTGGTGAAATTCTACAAAATGTAGGTAATGGTATGAGACACTATCTAGACTTTGCAGGAGTAGGCTTTTAATATTCTAGCATGTAGGTTCCCTAGGTCTCCTCCGAGACTAATATGTGAAAGTAATTAATTGTTGGATGTGTCTCAAATGGCCTAATGAACATAGCGACTTGAGTTAATGCATGCAAATAAAAAGGACACTTATGTACAGTAGTTTTGAGGATTTCATAGGTAGGCTTGAAGAGGGTGTATGGGCGGTCTCTTCATGTCTTACTTAAGTGAGTCTTACAATAATTATAGGTAGGGAGTTTAATTGATGAAATGAGAATAATCCTCTCCTAGGTAGTCTTGATGATCACATAAGTGTGAGTGAAGGGGTTGTATGAGCGGCCGCTTCATATCTCACTCAAGTAGGTCTTAGGATAACCTTTGGTAGGAGGATCTTATGCTTGTATGGTTTGGACAGATGTTCATGGGATAATGTGGATTACTTTGAATATGACTTATATGTGTATATGCTTAGTTGAAGTGGTTTCTTATACTTATGTTATGAAGTTTTTTTTATAAAGAGCACGTTTTATACAAATGTCCTTTAAGCATAATTTTAGTTTCATGTCACTATATGTAGTGCATTCTAATGTACAAATTCCATATATTTGGTCTTATCTCTAAAGGTGTAGGTGGCAATTTAGAGGAGCCATTGAAGTTAAGCTTTGACACTAGTATTCATTCAAGCAAGTTGTGGTATGTCCTGAATTGATTCGAGGACATAGTCATATTTAGTGTTCTTGTTAAAGACATTGTTTTAAACTTTAATATTTCTATTATGTTGATGTATGGGCCGTGTCCCAATGTATACGTGTCTCAAAGATAGCTAGAAGAGTCTTAGCCTTTTTCCTATGAGTTTCTCTAAAAGTTATTTTATGTATTTTTCGATTGTTGTGAAAAGTTTTAATTTCCACAATACTTTTTCATACATATATGCAATGAATGATGTCAAAGGGATTGTACAATATCTCCGAGAGGTCGAGTAAGTAGTTTCACGATTTTAGAATACTCTTCTTCTATAAAATACTCCCGGGTCGTGACAGTTCATTCTGCCATTTAATAGACATTCAACAATTAATGTCTTCAAATAATGGTCTCGGAGAAGACCTAGCGAACCCTCATCTTTTCATCTTCAAAGAGAACTTGTGCCATGTATAGATAGCATCCCATTCCACTACGTACATGTTTTAGAACTTTTCCAACAGTACGATGCATCCTACATGATGAGAATAGGCATTGACCGACATAGACCATACTACCTAGGCATGGAATCCAGAGTCTACCCTACTACGATGGAGGGTGTTTTACTTGCCATTGGTATAACTACAACACATCCCATGTAGGCACATGGTGAAGGAATATCAAGGGTTTCTTGGTATTCTATTCTCAACATAAGTAAAGTCAATACAACAAGTATACTCACTCGGTGCTAGCCATGTTCTTATAGAGTAAGTTAAATCACATAAGGACATATGAGAAGGTACCATAATTTAGTGATTTCCAAATCATAATACACCTTACCAAGGATAGGTCCACTGGTTCTGCCACTAAATGGTATGTAAGGATAGCTTAATGACTTAATTAGAAATGGTTTCGTGTCGTTCAAGCAAACTTATCCCTAAATCCATCATTCACACAACAAGGATACGATTACGACTTTCAACTTCAACGATATCATAACTTTCTTTCTGTGTTGAAGGTTCCAAGTTATTGACCTCCATTACATGTTCAAGGTCATATTAAAGTCATACTTAGAAGTCTACCACCTTAGGTCTACTAATCCTAGACTTCCATTCACATTCATTCATATACATACATCATAAAGGTGCTTAAGCCTATTAAGTCAAGAACTCACATTCACATTCTTGTATGTATCATGTAGAGGGACATAGTCTACCAATCAAGACACAGAACATCATCATCTTATAACATAATAAAGAAAATTCAAGCAACCTATAGAGACAACAAAGTCTACCTAGCCATATACACTAGCAACACATATAAAGACATCACCATAGTCTATCATAGCCACATATAACCAGTTAGGAGAAATCATGCTTTCATTTCATACACTTACCTACATCACATCCATATAGATCACCTATTCAAGCAATAACATGATAACATCACGATTCACATAATAAAGTCGACAAGTCCATGTTCTTAAAAATTATAACACATAAAAACTGCCACCATAAGTGTACCTGAACAATCAACACAATTCAATACGTATACTACACAATATAGTGAGATTAGGCCATCTTACAACCTTCCATCATCAACACCACCGATCCTTCGCATTTTCAATCAATTCACTTCACAAAGGCTCTTACCAATTGCCATATACACCATTCCAAATCAATAATCAAACCATACCATGATCCAATAAGATAAAATATGAAAATCATCGAATTAATGCAGCATATGTTCAATTCTAACATAATTCATACATATTTGAATTGTCCAACATAATCTACATAAGAATTAAATACTATTAAGACATGATCAAATCACCTAGATTAGAGCCAAAATTAGCATTTCATGAATTGCATAGGCTCATAGAGTTTTTTTATCTAAAAACATTCAATTAACATCAATACTATCATAAATCATTGAATAAAATATTTTATGCAAGAACCCTTGTCTTGAAGTCAAAATATAAGATTTCATCTTTTTGAACATCTGTGAAAACAATTGGAATTTACTCCTTGAAAGGAAGAGTATTCAAGGATGAAGCACCATACCTTAGTGACGAGAATTCACGAAAATGATGAGAATCAATTAAGACATAAAGCTCCTACACTCAACCTTGCTTGAAGTTTCAATGGATTTTAGAGGGTTCTATTTACGGTCTTGAGTTTTGTTTTTGAATAATGAACTGTAATCTTGGTTCTAGGATTATAAAGTAACTTAAAAAAACAAAAAACCCATAAATTAACCACCCAATATATCATTTGCATGCTAGGTAAATTTCCAATAATACCCCTTGATTGGTTGAGACACCTCACCCATTAATTTGAACTCAAACCAACACATAAAACATGTCAAGTCACACTAGAACACACAAGCATTTCTAAAGGCAAAATTTTCAACATCTTGGACGTTTCACCTCCAAAATCATCCAAATTTAAAGCACTGCCTTCTAACAATATAATTAACAATATTAAGTCCTTATAAACTCATGATACACATCTTAGTAACTATTTGTTTTAGGGATGTTACATTACTAACCCTAAATACGGTATCATTGTCAAGGACCACGCCCATTATAACGGACCGTGAGGGGCACCGCAGTTAATTTTTGTTCCTGTGTTTCCACCCTTAAAATCCCTTAAGAGACCAAGATAGGACCACATGACAACCCATTATCGATGGTCAAGACCACGAGTCGTGGTGATGCTTGTGGTCATGGAGGCATCATCTAGGCAAAGTTTCCTTGACTCCCTTGGAGCTAAGTGACAATCTAGACTAATATTTGATAGACAATCTAGGGCACCACGACTCATAGTGGTGCTCGTGATATTTGAGGTAGTAGCCTCCTCAACATATCAGTACACCTTTCCTAGATAAAGGCACCCAGCGAGCATTCCCGTGGTCCTTTGTCATAACCACGAGTTGTGAAGTAGCTTTTTAAGGGGTGTCTTGTCTTGGCACCTTCTTGCACACATTGTCTCCTCAACCAGAGGTGGCACCATGACTCATGGTGTCCACCATGGGTTGTGAAGACCTTCATGGTGAGTGTGAGGACTGTGTAGATTCTGTTTCATGCGCTATAGGCTCCCACAATTCCAAGGCAAGACCACTACACCTCTCATGGTCCGTGGTAAAGACCACGAGTTGTGTTGAAGGTTGTGATTCCTAGGTAGTGGCTAGGCGTTAATGTCATATCTCACACATTCCTAAGGCACCCTAACGAGCCTTTCACGTACCGTTGTCAAGACCACTGGTCATGAAAGTTGTTGAGGATCCTTGTGCATGTCTAGACAATTTGTGGAAGACTTGGTCCTCGGCGTAGGTTTGGACCTTTTATGCTTGGCGCTTGGCCTTCCACCTTTTACCAAACCTTAAAAGTTCTTCTAATCTTAGGGGTCAAGTACGTATTTTAACAATTAGTAACTAAATCCCTTATCTCGAGTGACTGTTTAAGCATACCAAGGGAACGACTAATGACTAGTAGCCATCAAGCATGTAATCAACAACATGATGTACCACTCAAAATACACCACACACAATGATCATCATTTCAAAAGGAGAGACTTTCACTCCGATTCAACATAGTGATATAAAAAATAAGGAAGTAGGAACTACATCTATAAACCCATATGCTTGACTTTATCAAGTTTAGTTATGTCAAGTTGGAAGTACATCTCCTATTCATAACATGCTCAACATATTATCATAGAGCTTATATGCAACTTTTTATTTTTAAATAGCAATCACTCAAGGAAGAATTTCTCAACTCCTTGCGAAAGCATCCATATTTCTTATTTTCATGAAATACCATAGATCACTTATAACAAATGAACTTCAACACGAAGGAAGAAATTCACACAAACTTATATATATTCAAAACACAAGTTTTCGTGGAAATGCTGCACAAATCACATCAATTCACATAAACATGGGAGGAAATACCTCCTCCACTCTCTAATGAATATTAACACCCCATAAAGTGCTAACCAGGCATTTCATAAGAGCACACCTACAGTCAAGTAAGTAATATTATAAATAATGCACAAATTAGGAGATAATTTCAATTTAAAACATACCTCATACAATATGAGAAAATAGGGACTACCACTACAAACTCAATATGCATGAAACTTAGACATATTTTATTTCATTAGAGGAATTTACTTCTCCAACTCAATCATGCTTATCATATAATCTTAAGAAAACAATGCAAATCCTTATTAAAACCACATTCAACCCATTCACCTCATGAATCACATAGGCTATTCACTATAATTGCCTATCAACATGCGGAACATGAGGCAACAACACTCATTGCACCTGAAAATAGGAATTCTCAAGAACATGTATATCATAAGGGAATCATGAGAACATATAAATCACACATGACTCCTAAAATTCACATTAGACCAACTAGGAACTCTTGGTCTCACGATAGAATAATAATGGAACAAAGAGATGCCGATGTTGAGATTTCATTAAGTCATGCTTTGTAAGCACACCATCCCCTCTTAAGGAGAAAGCCCTCACTAAAAACCTCACGAACATTATTTCAAGAACTCCTCAATACATAAACAAACTCAAATTTTCCATCTTTGAGAAAGTCTATGGTCCTCAACATCTAGCAATACCACACTCACAGGACACTATAAGCACTAAATCCTTAAAAGAAAGCATTTGTGCTAGATTTCCATCTTACTTAAAAAGTGATAACTAATACTTATCCAAGAGTCACATATTCTTCTAATAGTCAGGGCCCTATAACCAATGAAACACATTATGTATGCATCTTATCCATACTAACAGACATATTAAGGTCTAAAATGCTAAGTTCCACCAGGTCAACAAGAGTATTCTTAGGGAAGAAGGTAAGTGATATCCCCCATAAACCCTTTTTCTAACTTCAAATTATTAACCAGGGTAAAATATGAAATAGGGCTCTACTAACTCATCTGGAGAACTCTAAGCCTCATAGCCTTATTACCAATAATACTATATAAGGTAATCACGGAATATAATATAACACTTGCTCTCGCATGAAATTACCAACATTCTAATACCGTCATAAAAAAAAGTTGTCCCAGTCAACCATTGTAGCATCCCTTTCTAAGGACTTCACTAGGATATCAATAATTGTCTCAAATGTGTCTAGCACTCTGGGTATTAGTTTCTCAAACATACCAGACCACATAAGGTGAAAGTCAAGATAAACCTAATTCATGAACATCAAGGATACTTAACAACCTTATTATCTAAGGACATTATCCCACACTAAAGCGTAATCCTATACAAAACTCTTTACAACATCACTACTTTTAATTCTAAAATCGGACAAGTCATAACCAAACCTTCACACTCGTCACTTGAGGTGATTATAACAAAGAAGGTCAATTACACTTATACACTCATTTAAAGGAATTTATTCATGTATCATCTTAAGGCATCACTTAACACCACTATTGCTCATATCTTTTCAACAAGCCTCAAAATTCAATCATGACCTTCTATACATAACCATAAAGCAACTGATCCAACTCAAAGGATTTTATTCAAATATCACAACTCTTAAAAAGGAAAATCACCAAAAAAGCATTTCCACTTACTTCCCCCTATCCTCGTTTCTTGATACATTATCCCTTAAAGAAGTCACTATACAAGACCACCAGACACGGAATAAGAGAGTGATCTTAGGGAGTTTAATCCCTATGACACGACAAAAGAATAATGAAAAAAGTGACACTTCCTAACGTCCTATAGCCTCTCACTCATAGATGTGTCGTAAATTATACCGATGAACATGACTCTCGTAGCCTAGATTGTGAGACATAAACCCTATGAACCATACCATAACCTTATGCTCTGATACCAATATTTTCAACACCCGGGCGTGTCCCTAGAGATATCACGACATACTTTACACTAAAGGTGTCTCATACAAGACCTAATCATACAACATTGCATTGAAATAAGGAAAAAATAAAACTTTTTCTTTAATAATTGAAGTCCCTTTTTATAAAATAAAAAGAATTATAAACATTGTCTCTTTGTCCATCTAATACAATTGAATACTTATACATTTAGGGATACAAACCTTACAATAGTTCTATAATAAAACTACTAAAATAAACTACTACGAAAACAACTACATAAGTTGTTCTTCCTTACACTTGAGGACTCATTAACTATCTTAGAGGATAAGCTATTCCAAGGTTGAAAAAAGTTTACCATCTCTATAAGCCAACCCCATACATGTAGTAAAAGTAGAAGATATATGGGTTAGCACAAGAATGTACGAAGTATACTCACTATGTATGAGAACATTTAAAACGAATTAGAAAAGGGACATTTTAGTTGAAACCCATGCTATGCACTTTTGAACCTCTTTCTTGAAATAGATGGAGAACAGAAGTGATAAGCAACTCACATATAGTCCATCAAAGCACAAGGATATCAACTTTACTGTAAGCATAGTCATTAATTGTAGTCATAATGTACTTATAATATATTATATGACATAATACTCATGCATTGTAAACTATCAAGACCATAACATCATAATAGAACAGAAACATAAGTAACTCTAAGCTCTATTTGTGCAATTCATAGATAGGGTCCATTGTCCTATCTACAGTATGCATCACTTTTAGGCTACCAAGATCATACTTGTAACATATTAGTCTCATACATAACTAGTTCAAATAACAAAGAGACATTCATAATCACTTAACTCATGTCAAGTAAGTGTATATCATAACATATATTCAATAGGACATGCAACAACTCATAATCATCAAAATGTAGGGGAAGCATACAATGACAACTCTTGAAGACTACTCATTATACATAAGTGGAATTCCACACTACCCCTAACTCAAAGTAGGTACTCTGAAGAATTCAATACTCACAGTTCATGGTTTATAACAATATCTCATATACTGTATATCATAAGTAAACCACCCTCATAACCCCTTCACAAGTTCACTTGTGCAATGTACGTATAAATTTCTATACCTCCTCATATACTAAGACAACCCATCAACAAGTCATAAGTGTAATTCACATGTATATTTATTATCCATAGTAAGTAAAGTAATCTTTAATTCATACTTCATAAGTTTCCATACATAAGGGAATCTTACAAGAACCTCTCTTAGAGACCACTTGTAAAATATATAGGTGATGTCCCATACCAACGCCTACACTAAATGATACCCCTCAAGAAGCACTAGTTAGAGCTATATTCTTAATCATAGTTTATATTTATATCTTAATTCTTGTTCTTACCGTATAAGGAATATATGAACTTAACCGACATAGACCATGTTAGCTACATGGAATCCGGTGTTCTACCTCCACACCAAAAAGATGGTGATTCACTTGCGTAAGGTGAAATGAACATATTATGGTCAAAACAGATCGACTAGCTAATAACCTATATGTGCACATAGTTAAGGAAAATATAGATTGCTACTAGAAACCTGCAGTTGCTAATGTAGAAGGTCTCCATCTCATGAGTAAACATTCTTGGGAACCTGGACTTTCTAAAGGTAGAAGGAACCATGTAAAAGCTTCCATCTAATATATTTTGACTTGATTCTAAGCCTAATTCCTTAAATATTCATTAAGTCATTACTCAATTTCATATTTATTGAAAAATGCACTAGGCACTCAGACCATCATATATCATATTAGTTTGTAGATTAATTAGGTGAGAATTTTATTTCATCCTTTAGAATCAACATATATAATAACATGAGAAAACCTTTCAATGATATGCATAGTGTATTCTTGATAATAGTCTTTCATGCAACATATAATACTTCCATACTATCGATGTATCACGTGTAGTTATAGCATATCGTACATAGTCATATTATCATGGTCATGTACATGTAATGCATAATAATGTATATATATGCATATGAGAACTAGCCTTTCAATTGAAATCTTAGACACATCATATTCTTATTCATGCATGGAGTATTTGTGCGCGCATAACTGTCCTCATAATGCCACAAAAACAACAACTATAACATCATAGACACCTCCCTTTTCAAGGAGGTCACAACATATACACAACATCCCAACTCATGCTTAATTCTCATATATTGCATGTAAGGTTTAAGACCATGTAAATCACATATCTAACATTCATAAAATATACATGGATATATTAATCATTCATGTAGGTCTTTAATGACATGCATAGAATCATATATATATATATATATATATGTATATATATATATATATATATATATATA
>NC_028642.1:15931417-15966822 GCF_001406875.1 Solanum pennellii | reverse complement strand
TATATATATATATATATACATATATATATATATATAAGGGATTATGTAGGTAGGGCTTCCACAATAGCAACTCATACACTTAAACATATAGATCATACCTTGTTCATACCATATCATTCATATTCATAATGTATCATACTTTGTTATATCTAGGGTTATAGGTAAGAAGGACCTCATCTCAACACTACAATTCATATGGACAATTAAGTACCTCCACCATATGTGGATCAATACGCTTATACTCTTTAACTAAACACCTCAACCATAAGTGGATCACACGTAAATCTATCACAATTCTATATCATCAAAAATAAATCTCAACATAGATATCAAATATACTACAAGACATAAGACAATTGAAATATTTCTATAACCATTTCATCATGCACATAAGCAATTCAACAACAACTAATTCATGATTCCCTCTCTAGCTCATGATCCTCATATCATATCTATATCATAAATTCACAATAAGATATAAAAATGACGTGAATAAATAAATTAAATTCATATAAACACACTATTCATTGTACATCCATTATTAACCAATTTACAATCAATTTAAAAAATAAAGGTCTTTAGGGTAATCATGGATTATTAACTAAATTAGTGTAAATTTAACTTATTATCATCAATCAATCCTTAATTCATCAATATAATTGCTTTAAAAATGTCTTCTCAATGAACCCATGCTAAGATAAGAAAATAGGTTTTTGATCTTGGACAGACTTTGAAATCATTTTTCATTGGACTTCCTGAAGAATAGATTGATCAAGAATAACCATACATTTATAAAGAAACCTTGACGAAATTAATAAAGAAATCCTTTTTGATATCCTGAAGCCCAAGCTTCCATGTCTTCTTCTTCTTCCGTGAGTTTAGAGAGAGAAATATTGGAGGGTAGAACTTTTGGGGATTTTGATTTGGGGTAATTGAAAAAAATGAGTTAATGATGTGTTTTAGGATTTTAAACTATATATATTAATGATATAAACTATTTAAAGACAACCACAATTAGTAATTAAATTAAAACAAAATTACTAAAATATCATAAATGAGGCATCCCCTTTAGGGATTACACCCATCATAAAGGGTCGTGAGGGGGACCACGACTCATGGTGCTCATGTTGCCCCCTAGGGAGTGTGCCTCTCCACCCTCAAAATCCCTTGAGAGGCAAAGGGAGGACCACATGAGCTCCCATGATACATGATCAAGACTACGAGTCATGGTGAAGCTCATGGTACATTTCTTCACTTGGAGCTAAGTGGGATCTACACCCACTTTGATGGACCGTTAGGGAACCACGACTCATGCTGGTGCCTGTGGTCTTCAGAAAATATTCCCCTAAACTTAGCACCAAGGACACCCCATGAGCTTTCCCATGGACCATGGACATAACCTCGAGTTGTGAATGTCACGACCCGAAAGTATGACCTAGAATAAATGAAACTCTCCAATTGTAACACATAGTACTTGACCTCTTTGAGGTCTTATACAAACCCTTTGACAGCATTCACTGCATACATGTGTAAGGACCCCAAATAAATTAGGTTCAAATCGAGCCAGCAGAGTGTCATCATCTTTAATGTCCTAAAATTACTAAAATAGTGTTATGAGTTTGTAGGGGAGACGTCCAAGAACATCCAAGACGTTCAGAAGTTAGCCTTGAGAACGTGCTTGTGTGCATTTGTATGTATCATGAGGTTTTATGTAGTGTTTGAAGATCAAATTTGTAGGGAATGTTCCTAACATCTAAAAGAACATATTTGTTATGGAAACGTCTGAGCACGACATCCCAAGGAACACCCAAAGGGTCCTTGATGATGACCCAAAATAGGCAGCACATTGTCTTGGTAGTGTAATTTGACGACTTGCCATCGACGCCCCATAGTGCAGGCTAAGCCCCATCAATCGGAGGTTTCAAACCACACTTAGATGTGGAATTTGATCCCCCCAAATGCCTGCAGTACGATCCCTTTGTTCCATTGACGTACCGTCGGCTGTAGGCGGTGTTTAAACATGTAGTTCTGTCTGCTTTCTCTTAAGTAAAGGGGTGAATTGGGAAATTCAACCCATGTCCAAATAAAAGCATGGGAGGTTAAATTAGGTGAATTTAGGTATTTTATGAGTATTTAAACAATCATAAACCTTTTATACATTAAACTCAAATATCGAAACCTCACCAACTCAAAAACTCTCTCAAGAACAATATAGAAGAAGATGAAAAATTGGAGGCTGCTCTTAGGTCAAAATTCACGAAGGTTTCAATCTAGGATTGAGTCTCTAGCATAAGGTATTTGAATCTTATTCATCCATGGATTATTGTATTCATGGATTCATTAGTTGTTTCTCCATTTTACACGAAAAACCCTAATCTAGAGAGGGTTGTGATTGCATTGTGGTTAAGGCTTGATTATGATCCTAATCTAGTGGGTAGCATTCAATTATGTTCATATATTGATCAGGTGATGTTTTCATGAGGTTTTCATCGTGAATTGTAGTAATTGATGTTGAATAGCACCATGGTGATCTTAGGGAAAATAAAGGTTCTATGGTGATCTTCTTAATTTTATTGTATTATGTGCTATTTGATCATAATTGAATCACCTAGATATGAAAATTTAAATAGGCCTAATTGATATAGGGTGGTCTTCACTTGTAAATCTAGAATATAACCTATGTTATCAGTATACCTAGACTTACCTTCTAATGATCTAATTGAATGAAGTAAGCATTAAATTGAACATAGATCATAATGAATTGAAGGTAATTATTGACTATATGTTGTTATGCCATTGATGCTAGGGTTTTGAGGGTAAAGTCATTATGAAGAGATTGTGATGAAGTTCTCTTTCTCTTCTACACTTACAAATGAACATGATAGGAGAAGCAAGTTCTCTATATTAGATGAACTAGATAATCTTGAGATGATAGGTATCAAGGGTAGCTTGGGATAGTAAATCTCAAGGAGGCTTGGGTTGAAATACTTATGCTAGCTTGAGATGGAGGAAGTAAGCTCTCTCATGTTTAGCTTGGTCATGTGTTGCAACGATGTTTGTAACGACCAGGGAGAACCCCATAGAAGTAATATGGGTTACTTAACCTCTCGGAGGTCTTATACAAGCTCATAGTTATCATTTATCGCGTTGTCATGGGTAAATTTAGCGTTAAATTTAAAACTTTCATAGAACATCATATACTGGAACATCACTTCCATTATATATAAAATATCATAATACATAGTTAAAGACAGTAAGTCTCTTTGTCATCTTAGATCAATATCACTACAGTATATTAGGGTCACTACCCTTATAAACATATAATAATAACTAAACTATTAAAAGTCTTTTCATAAAACATGATATAGGAAATCCTTGAACTTTAGGATCGTTTTCTTGAGCATGGGAATCATATATCAACCCCTTCAACTTAGAGACATCCTTGAAGCATCCATAACCTACACTTTGTGTAAAAAGGTAAAGAAGAATGGTGTTAGTACTACAATGCACTAAGCATAGCAACCATGCAAAAACATGAATTTTAAAAGGGACATTTCACTTTGAAACCGTGCATCATGCCTTTTTGTGAAATCTTCATAAAACATTGATATCATAAGCATTATACAATTCACATAATTTATATAGGCATAAACAGAAGTCATAATATCACATCAAACTACACTAACTACCTTTCCCTTTACAGTAATCTCATTTTATTTATTGTAAACCCTTTTTCCCTTTACAGTAAGTTGTTTTCTTCTTAACTCCTTACTTCTCCAGTTACCCTCTAGTGATGCTTGGTGCAATGTATCAATAATGTCCTATTACACTATCAACACACAAGCACCTCCTTAAAGTCACGAGGTAATCATACATACAACCTTCATTAATCCAACAAAATCCACTCATAGAAGCATAACATATCATAAGACACATACTTCACATTTGACCCACATACTTTATGAACCACATAGAAGAACTTATTACACAACCACATACAAGACAAGAATTCAACATCACAAAGACATCATAGAACCATACTCATAATCTCATCCTAAGCCTACTAGTACAATGTATATGTAAAGTCTCATTACCTCACAAATACTAAGTAAAACTACATAGAGACTACAAGGTACTTCATACATCAACCATGATCCTATAGTCAAGTACATGTATATCAAGTAGGACCTTCATCATATAGTCAATAAGACTTACATTATGCATATAAGGCAAGACCACATCATATAGACTCATTAAGACTCATACCATGCATATCATTACAACAAGTAGACAACACTAAAATGTCATGCATATGTAACATAGACATGATCATATACGTTAGAACACCTTCCTAGAACTCTCTTCAAGATTTTCTTGTGCAATGCATAGGTATAGTCACATACCTTCACCTACACTAAGCAACATGCCTTAGGTTAGCCTAGTTACAGTCCATTACATTTCTTCCATTGTTCATTTTACTTTAGGGAAACTATAGCCTTAAACGAAACTAAGACCATAGGTGCTAATATGTAATTTTGTGTTGTAGAACCTTACACCAAGGGAAGGTGCTCTACCTTGCAAAAGTAGTACATTCACATCATTCTAGCATATTAGGTGATATCAGTTGCTCGATCCTATCGATAAAAAATAATATATGGAACTTTGAGGCTTATATGGAAGCACTCTTTATGCCAAATGAGGCAATGTAGATATCTACCTTTTGAGGACTATGGTGAACAAGTCTACCCATATTGGGGAAGGGGTGCTAAGCTATGTTCCCTATATTGAAAAGCCTTTATTAATTATTATTTCATAAAATTAGTCTTTAAGAGATTCACTACCCATATGCTTAGATTATATGTCAAAGATGAGAGTATCCTTTCATCAACATAAATAATGTGATAAAACCTTTCACATGGACATAGCATATTCAAGCACCATATAGTTTAGGATACCCTTGAGAGCACCTTTCAAGAGCCCCTCTATTGACTAGATCATCAAAGATGCATAATGGACATGTTTTCATGTGTGTGTTTACATATATGTGAGCAAACCTTTAACATAAACACCCTTAGACCACACATGTTCATAATTTAATTCATTCATGCATAAGTGTATAGGTGTAACTATATGAGCAACCCTTTAATATAAACACATTTAGATACTATGCATCATGTCCATGGATAACAAACCTAGGAACTATCTTGTCAAGGCAAACATGTGCAATGCATATACAAGGTCTCATACCCTTGTCCATACTAGTACACCTATCAAGTCCTCCTAGTTAAGGGATACATAACATACTTCATAGACATATAATTTACATGCATAGTAGTAGACATTAGTGCATATGAGAATATCCTTTAATTAGACACCATGAACCTAAACTACTTGTAAGCATATGTGAGTGTGTGTACATTGGTAAACATGATCACATAATGGATATCAAAATTACATTGAGGCATCCACCCTCTTAAGACCATAAAGAACATTCAAGCATAGACCACACATCACATACTAGCATAGGAGACAAGACAACTTCCACATTTGCATTCAAGACTCCTAACAATAGCTAATCACACATTCATATTAAGGTACATTGGTAGGGGTCATTAACCATTATTACTTAATCAATGGGAGCACCTAAACCTAAGCCTAACATAGTCATCTACATGCTTATAACATTAGCAATAGAACCTAGATCATATACTAGGAAGACAAGACATATGCTTCACACAGTATGATGATCATAACCACACACTCTTATAACATCAATTAGACTTCAAGGACATGATTAAAATTTATATACATTGACAAGAAATAAACATCTCCACCATAAGTTGAACACACCACACAATTCCTTTCAAGGCCAATTCAACTAGCAATTCTATAGGTAAGTAGAGGAATAGAGCAATTTTACCGATTCCCATCCTTGGTCATCATTGATCAATACTCATATTTTATAAACAATTCAAATATAGGGCAGTAACTACAGTTATCATAGCATAGGAAAAATCATGCTTGAATTTCTGTTTGATTCATGCTCACATTTGTACATTACATTAGAAGGTAGAAAAATAATAGGTCAACCTTACCAAATCTTCCAACATTGATCCATATCGATCACAAATCAAAAATTCACAATCAATATACACAATATGTAGTAGCTAACAATAAATTTATCATAATTGAATCTCATTACAATCATTCTAGCATCAAGATTACATTAACCATAACATAGGCTAAATCGAGATTTTGGAGGGATCATGGGTTCATCATTAAATTGGATTGAATTAAACATGAAAAACAGTAGCTAATCATCAATTTGAATTAAGAATTCTTTTAAAATCGATTTGAGAAAAAACACATGGCTAGATTGAAAGATACAAGGTTTGATCATGAATTTTCATTGAAAACATTGAAAGGAACTCCTTAGAAGAAAGGTTGACTAAGGATGAACGATCACCATACCTCATTAAATGAAAACACCATGAAATATTGATGAATAATCCATGTGAATCCAATCTATAAGTTGTTCTTGGGCTTAATCTCCAATGGATGTTTCTAGAGAGGTTTCTTTTGGAGAGGGAAGTCTAATTTTGAATAATGAATTGGGTATGGGATTTTGATCTTAATAACAAACATAATATACCAAAAAATAACCAAAATAACCGTCTAGGTTCCGATTAGTACTTTGGATGAATTTCTAATTCACCCCTTAATGAATTAACTTGTCTGGCAGCTAAATTCAGACTGCAAATACACCATTAATTGATGCCCAGTAAACCCATTGACGTGTCATACTAGAAACCTTCGTTTGGGTCTAAGGGTTTTTATTTGGGGGATTTATCTCGCAGGATAAGTGTGGAATGATGCCTCCCCATCGACGGGGCGTTAGCATGAATATTGGTCGTCGTTCATGGGCGTCGTTTGACACGTCCAAGTAGTGCCTAGGCTGTGTTTGGTGTCCTCCTTGATGGCCTTTTGCAGGGCTCTTTGGGAGTTGTACCCGGACATTTCCAACGAAAATACAATCATATACAAGTTAAGGACCTTCCTATCAATTTCAACCAAAATGAACAAGTAAAACACATCAAGACACACATGCACGTCTCAAGGTTAACTTTCAAACGCCATGAGACATTCTTAGAAGTTTGACCTCCAAATGACTTCAAATTAAGCATGCATACTGTAAGAGACTTAATTAAAATATTTTAATCCTTTTTAGACACATGTGAGGGTGTAAGCACCTTAATTAATTTTATGGGGCTATCAATATCCCCCACATGGGAACATCCGTCCACAAATGACACTTGGAACGTTTCAAACACCACAAGGACTTCAATGACCCATAGAGAATCTCACAACATTCAACAAATCTACAAATAGAAGTCAATGAACCAATATTGCAAGTAACTCCAACTTTAAACCATTTAGCATTCAATGCAACACAAGTAAGCAAAATCTTTATTCACTCACTATCAAAATGCATCAAACACCTAGGCTCTTGTTATATTCATAAGAGGAACATCATTCTCCTAATCATAACATGGTATTTACATTTCATTTCCTTTACATTTCATCATGAAACAACGTTTAAGTCACACCTAGGCAAGTTCAACATTACTCAAGAAGAAACTAAGCACTCATACTTCAATGAACATAAACTTGAGTCAAGTAAATCAACAAGAATCCTTATCATTTATACATAATGCCATCAATTCCATACTCAACCTTACAATGCTTAGTTACTTATGGAGGAATGTCCTTCTCCTCAACAGACTTACATGTCTCATCAGTTCATACACAAGCAATGCACAACGGCCAATTCATTTTAGATAAGAAGTTCTCAACTTTTAACCAAAGCATGCTCATATTTTCTTCCAAGTGAAGTCAAAATAGTAAGTCACACCGCACATATCACAACAATAGGAAGTCATTTCATATATTTTCATTTTCTACAATGAAACAAGCTTCCATAAACATGAATCATTTTGGGAAATTCTTGCAACTTATAGACACACACAAGGACACTAGCTAGACATGTCTTCACTTTTCCAGAGTGAGCCTAAATTAATACTTTCCAAACCATAAAAGTCACATAATTTTCAAGAGACTCATAATTTTTCATTTTAGGGACACTAAAATTTTTCATTACGAGGATAAACACCACACATTAAGAGTGACTTCAAACATGCTCCTTACCTTATCTCATGAAGTTAAATGCACAACTATCATATCAAGATTCACAATCAACACGAGAAAACATGAATTTGATCAAAAATTCTTTTTTATGCAATTTGGAATCTTCAAAACATGCTTAACATAGTGTCAATTAAGACATACATAACATATGAAGAACATGCAACTCACACTTTTATGCAAGACTCCTATCATGCAGAAACTTCTAGGGACTCTTTAGTTTCAAGCTCAAATAAGAATAGAATGACAAGATAGGGATATCTACCACCTTACTACTAATATCACCATCCCCCACTTAGGGTAAACCCATTTAAGAGCAATTCAAGTCAACCATGACCATTTATCTATGATTGATATCCAAAGGAAATCCATAAAAATAAAGTTAGGTCATACTACCCAACCACATAAGGTACCAATTTTGCCCAAAATACAAAGGGTCATACAAACCTTAGAGGAAACAATAGAAGAGACTTAGCCACAAGGCTTTCTTTTCTTTCAATACTAGGGTAAGGTGACATCTAGTTCATTCCAAACCACATCATAACCCTACAAGGTAAGGACACGACCATCACTTCTAAGACCAATCATATACAGAAGGCTCCGATCCATACAAGGAAACAATGATCCATCACACACATAATAAGGCAACATTAAACAATTTGACATATATAAAGGCGACATGCATATTTAGCTATTCACCACACTTCTCCGAAGACTTTCAAGCCTAACCCATAAAGTAGTCTATCATCATACAAAATTATATAACAACTTACAATTCCAAAAAGGAAGCTCTATCAACTATAAAAACTTCTCTACAAGCTCTAATCATACCATAACATTAATCTTCACATAACATGTCGTCTCACTTAGATCTCATATATTGCCATAAATGGCATCGCTTTATCCAATCATGCCAAAATTCACCTTCGCACATACTCATCCGACCATAAACCGAGATAAGCATCCAAACTCACCTTTTCTCCCTCAAGCATTGCCTCGCCCCGAGCTACCCTCAAGACACGAACACGGGACCTAGGATCATAAGTGATCCCAAGCTAACCTTGCTTGAATTATCATAGGCATACTAAAGATAATAAACTGATGCGAAAGCTAAATAGTAATTTCAAATAAAAAGATGGGGAATACCCATATTCTAAGACTGAGATATTTGAAATACTAATGTGTCCAATACTAAGAAAATATTAACGTAATACTAAGATGAAACCTAACTAATACTGAAAAAGCCTCTAACAGACTAGAAATGGTAGGACAGGCCCCAACTAAGTCTAGAAAAAATTGAAACTAAAAGATCAAAATACTAAAATATACTCATGAGTATTTTCCTTGGAGAATGAGGACTCCCTACTATTGCTGTTGAAAAGTAGATGATGAATCGATTTAAGCGTGATCTTGATGCTGAGAACCCTAACCTACATAATGAGATGATGTAGAGCATGTATGCGTCAGTACTTGAAAGTTTTTGAGCAAGAATGATTGAAGAAAGATGAAATAAAACATAACTAAACAAGCAAAAAAGCATGTATAATATTGTGAACAAGATATACTTAATACTGAGCGAACTTGATGTAATGACTAAATTTATAACATGCTGAGACTGAATAATTACTGAACTATAAATATGGTCAATGCAATAGAATTTTTGCTAATAACATACAATAAAACAATAAAAGCTAAATTTGGAGTCCGATGTTTATGCCTTATCAAGAGGACTTAATATACCCTACCTGAGGTATAAAGGCATGCTGGCATGATCACTAAACTGATGCCCATAGAGGGGACTTACAACATACTTGGCTAGTAGTTTTGTCACGCCTCAAATCCCATTAAGACGGACAGGCACCCGATGCCCTCAGGACCAGAGAGAACCAACTTGAAGTTTGTTCTTACTATGCATATAACAACAAAAATCGTGAAAATTTCATCAAGGACGCAGCGATAAAAACCTACATAAGTAGACCAAAAAAGTTATATTCAAGACTTGGCCGTTGAGGCCGCAAATCCTTAAGACACAACTGAACCATGTACATACGTCTACAAAGCCTTTAAAAAGATAGACGACCATGAGTAGGTTGGAAAAGACCCTGCCTTACCCTTAACTACGATACAATACCAATATGAATTTACCAAGAACTCAGTAAAGATCTTATTCAACCTGGAGGTCACCAAAAGTATATAAGTGTCGTATGATCCTATTGAGGAGCTCTAATAGCTGGATTACATGTGCCTGCATCATCAAATACAGCGTCCCCAACAAGGGACGTCAGTACAAAAAAAATTATTAATTATATAAGGCAATATACCATATGTAATACGAGGGCTCAAATGAAATCAAGTATCAACATATGAGTGCATAGATCAGGATAGAAAACTACCTTTGCTTACTCTTGTGAGATAATGTAAGGTACATAGTTTTCTTTACTTTTTTGTACGTTATAATTTTTGTAGGGCATGTGTTACAAGTGACCAGCTGATCAGTGGTAGAAGAGGATGACCCATTCTAGGCATATTAACCCCTCTGATGCGGTCCTCATAATTACACAATTTTGGATCGGCCCATGCTAGGATTTTTCCCAGAGCTGCCCCTGTTCTATTTCAATAGGGATCGGCCCAGGCTAGGCTTTCGCTTCTGAGCTGCCACCATTATGTACCAGTTGGGATCGACCCATGCTAGGCTTTCACCCTCGAGAAGCCATCCGTGATTATATAGATTTGTTTACTTAAATTCTTTAATATTTGAGATTGTTGTTTAACAATTAATAACTCTTTTCGTATCATTTTTTTTTATAATCGTAACTCTTGTGATATGTAATTTTTGTGGTCATAACCATATTGGAGATATGGAAGTACAGACAAGTAAAAGAAGACATGAAAATAATACTTCAAGGCAACAACAATGAAATAAAGAGCTCTGCAACATAAACACATTATTTAAGAGCTTAATGGCACAATTGACTTCAAACAACAAAGAGGAGGATTCACCAAACTTGCTTTTGTAAATACCATTTCTATACCATCATAGGGGGGTAAATAATTACACATTTATAAGATAGTGAAAATATAATGAAGTAGATCTATGCACTACGAAAAGGGAGGAATTTTTGTTAGCTATTTGGAGACAGTACACTTCCACTATGTTTCCATTTCTAGCAATAGAAATTATGAGATTCACTTCCTTGGTATTAATATCAAGTATCAGATTTCATGCCAAAGAGATATAGAATCGAATAGCCTTACATACCTTATGCTCAGACTGATATACTATCATGATTGAGCCTCCTCTTTTTGGTTTTAATCTACAATTTATGTCATGCCAAACTAAAATTAGCAGCTATCACACTATGAGTCTCGTAAAACATTAGCTAACTTTGAGATATCATGAGCACATGCATCCCTTGACATAATGTGTATGACCACACCCTCATTCTCTGTCAATCACATACAATATATATACTCTCCCTAAGATCAACCAAGCTGCACCAATAGTAATACACATAGAACAACCTCAAATACTCTTTATCATACAACCAAGTATTGAACTCACCACCCCCTTGAGTTCTTCAAGACAGCACACAACTAATTCCTCACTGAAACTCATATATAAGGAAGAAAAAAATGGAGTAGTCACCTTAACTCAATTTCTGCAACTTCTTCATATAACTTGATTTGTTTTAGAACTTCAGCTTCCCTTCACACTTAAGCCATAGAAGAAAGAAAGGTATTTTAATAACTAAGGAAATGAGCAGTAGCTAAAGGAAACATTTTGCCTTTGTAGGTATATTAGAGCATGAATAACATGTTTTCCTAATAATCCATGGTATAATTAAGCTAAATCCATGAGTTTTCACATACCTTGGTTTGTTGATATGAGGGTTTCTTCAAGAACCCTAGAAAACTTTAAGACTACTTGTTTAATATTTAAGACAAAAGAGTGAGAGAGAGATGGAGTAAAATCTTGTTTTTATGAGTTAAAATGGGTAAAGGATATATGCTAATATTTGATATACATGGAGCATTATTGAACACAAAAATATACCCTAGAACATCCTTTTTTGGGGGTTCATTTAAAGCTACAAATTTGTCAAGTAGGTGAAGCACCTGCTTATGCACATCAAGCAGCTCAAAAGGTTAGGCTAGGTGATGCACCTAGTTTTCTTTCACTTGGCCTTTATCTATATTGGGTCATGGAAGATATTGCTTCTGGAGTTTATTTAATTTTTATTTTCTCTTAGTAGGTTGGACTTCAAGTGAGCCCATTACAATAATTTTAAATCTGGTCCATCAAGCTTTGGCCCTTTAACAATATCCATATAGCTCAAGTAGGTGATGCAGCTTCTAGCTTAATAAAGCCAAGCAAGCAGCTCAATTGTTTTATTCCATTTTATGAAGATTACATCCTTTTACTTCAACATAGAACTGAACATTCAAATTTAATCTCAATTACCACCTTACTGTCTCTAGTTTAAATATATCTGGCAGAGTCCACCTACAGTAAACACGATGAAACGTGCATGACATGATACATCACTTTCCGGGTAGTTTAAACCAGCATTAATCATATAAGGAACATGGTCCCTCACTTACACTATAAGTCCAGAAGTATCACAACAATAGAACAATCATATGCTTAAGACAGGCTGTTACAACCTCTCCCCCTTAAAACATTCTTCCTCAAATGTTGACATAGTTATCCAGCCCAAAAAGATTCAAGCATAAGTTAGTACTACTATTAATAACATAATACATATTGACATATACTTACTTGTCGGCACATAAACTAAGCATTTTCATATTTTCATGGATCTGAATGAAATGAGGATACTTCAATTTAATTGCTTCTTTTGCTTCCCATGCAACTTCTTCTACTTGTTGGTTCCTCCATAACTTGTCGATCTAGAATAGCAATGGGTATTTCATCATAAGTGAGATCTCTCATTACTTGTACATCTTCAGTAGGAGTAATACGAGATGGGTCACCTACGTATTTTTTGTAGCATTGATACATGAAAGATCATGTGGTAACAGTAACTTATAGGCTGCTTGGTTGAATTTTTGAATAATATTATATGAACTTATATAGACTGGACTCAACTTTCCCTTTTTACCAAACGTCATTACCCCTTTGATTGGATACACCTTCAAGAACACCCAATCCCCTATAGAAAATTCTAGTCATGTCCTAATATCCGCATATGATTTATGTCGACTTTGAGCTATTTCTAGTTGCTGTTGTATCACTTTGAATTTTTCCATATCTTTATGAACAAGATCTGGCACAAATAAGGCAGTTTACCTGCTTCGAACCTGCCAATTGGTGATCTACAGTTTCAACCATATAAGGTGCCATTTTAATGCACGAATGGTAGCTATTGTTATAACAAAATTCAATAAGTGGTTGGTGATCATCCCATCTACCTTTGAAATTTAATATACAAGCTCGCAGAATATCCTCAAGTGTCTGAATTGTACCATCTGCCTTGCCATCTGTTTGAGGGTGAAAGGATGTACTTAAATTTACTTGTGTTCCCAATCTCATCTGGAATGAATTCAAAAAATATGCAGTGAACTGAGCTCATCTATAATATATTATAGA
Organism: Solanum pennellii; assembly: GCF_001406875.1. Taxonomy (NCBI): domain Eukaryota; kingdom Viridiplantae; phylum Streptophyta; class Magnoliopsida; order Solanales; family Solanaceae; genus Solanum; species Solanum pennellii. Next base: position 15,953,009 of record NC_028642.1, on the reverse strand, counting down.
GATTGGCACTCCATGTAGTCAAACTATATCTTTATTGTATAACCTCACATACTCTTCAACTATATAAGTAGTCTTTACCGGCAAGAAGTGTGTTGCTTTGGTGAGTCTATCGACTATTACCCACATGGAGTCAAACATCCTACATGAGCAAGCCAAACTAGTGATAAAATCCATGTTGATTATGTCGCATTTCAAAATAGGAAGTTTTATATGTTACATATAACCTCAGGGCATCTGGAGTTCTACTTTTACATGTTTACAATTTGAACATTGATCCACAAATTCTGCAATGCCCCTCTTCATGTCCCCTACCAATACACTTCTTTCAAGTCATGATATATTTTAGTTGACCCCGGATGAACAGAATATGTTGAATGATGTACCTCTATCATGATCCTCTTTGTTAATTAATCTACATTAGGTACATACAATCTGTTTTGACATCGAAGTACTCTCTCTTGCGAAAGGTCAAATGCCTTTTTCATACCATGCTGTACATTCTCCTTAAGTTGTAAAAGAATAGGATTAGTGTACTACTTCTCTTTCACTTCCATTACTAATGCGGATTCTGCTGCATTTTGCACAATAACTCATTGTTCTTGAGATTCAAGAAGGCGAACCCCCAAGTTAGCTAGTTGGCATAGATCCTTTGTTATTCGTTGTCGTTCAATAGACTGCCCATAAGTTCTTGGTAGTATTTTACGGCTTAAATATTCAGCTACTACATTTGCTTTACCGGGATGACAGAAGATATCAATGTCATAATATTTTCATAGCTCCAGCCACCTTTGTTGCCTCATATTTAAGTCCACTTGCTTCAAGATATATTGCAAACTCTTGTGATCAATGTATATTTCAACATGAATTCCATACAAGTAGTGGCACCACATCTCCAAAGCAACACAACTGTTGCTATCTCTAGATCATGGGTTGGATAATATTTCATATGTTGCCGCATCTTCCTTGATCCATAAGCTATAACTTTACCATGCTGCCTCAATACACAAATTAAGCCCACTCCCAAAGCATCACAACACACTGCATAGCCTTCTGTGCCTTCTGGAAGTACAAACAGAGGTGTAGAAGTTAATTTACTCTTAAGCTCTTGGAAGCTTCTTTCACACTCACCACTCCATTGAAACATTGTTTCTTTGTACGTTATCTTTGTTATGGGTGCAGCAATGGAAGAGAATCCTTCAATGAACCTTCTGGAATAACCTGCCAACCTAAGAAAAGTATAGATCTCTAAAGGCGTTGTAGCTCTTGGCCAGTTTTTCACGGCTTCTAATTTTTGGTTATCAACCCCTACTCCTTCCTCGGATACATATGACCTAGGAATGCCAATGATTTCAACAAGAACTTAAATTTAGAGAACTTTTCATATAGTTTACGATAACAGAGAATTATTAAAACCTTCCGCAAGTGATTATCATGATCCTCTTTCAATTTTGAATACACCAAAATGTCATCTATGAACAATATCACAAACACATTTTAAAAATGTCTTGAACACCTTATTCATCAAACCCATAAAAGCTGCTGGTGCATTTTTTAGCCCGAATGACATGATTAAGAACTCAAATTGGCCATACCGTGTTCGGAAAGATGTCTTGTGTATATCTTTGTCCTTGACCCTCACTTGGAGATAACATGAGCTCAGGTCGATCTTTGAAAAACACCTAGCACCTTGTAACTAATCAAATAAATCATCAATTCTGGGGAGGGGATATTTGTTATTAATTTTTACCTTATTCAACTGTAGGTAGTCGATACACATTCTTAATGATCCATCTTTCTTACGTACAAATAAAACTGGTGCTCCCCATGGGGGCATACTAGGCCTTATGAATCTTTTTTCGAATAAGTCTTTTACTTGATCCTTCAACTCTCGTAGTTCTTACGGAGCCATTCTATACTGAAGAATTGAGATAGGTTGAGTATTTGGAAGCACATAAATACAAAACACTACATCTCATTCTGGAGGCAAACTAGGAAGATCCTCAGGAAACCATCCGGAAATTCATTTACCACTGGAACGGATTTAAGGGTTAGTGGCTCTACATCTACATTTTTCACTTCGACCAGGTGACATATGTATCCTTTGGAAATCATCTTCTTTGCCTTAAGATAAGAAATAAAGTTACCTCTTGGAGCCCTAATATTACCTTTCCATTCGAGGACTGCCTCTTTTGGAAACTTTAAATGCACTATCTTAGATCGGAAATCTACCATGTCATAAATAGAATCTAACCAATCCATACCCATTATAACATAAAATTTTACCATGTCTAACTAAACAAAGTCATCCAATGTATCACGATCACAAATAGTTACAATGCAATTACGATAATATCTTCTGGCTATAATAGACTCACCAATTGGTGAAAACACTTCAAATGGCTTCATTAATAATTCTGGTGTTTTTTTAAACTTTCCAACAATCAATGGAGTAACATATGATTGTGTAGACCCCGAATCAACTAATTCATATACAATATATGAAAATATGGACAATTTAACTGTAACCACATCTGCCGGGGCTTCTCAATTTTTTCGACCCCCTAGTGCATATGTACGATCCTGACCTCCACTTGAACAAGTTTCTCCCCTAGATCCTCTACCACGACCTGTAGGCATCTGTAGGCCCCTACCCAAAGAAGGTCTTGATGAGTTTGATGCAATAACTGATCTAGTTGGCGGTGCAACGCCACCCACGCCCCTATGAGGGCAATTTCTCATCACATGCCCAGGTGTTCCACACCAAAAACAAACATCTGTCCCTAACCTGCATGTACCTATATGATTCCTCCCACACTGTTTAAAAGGATATCGAGGAGGCCTTGATTGTCTCGTACTTCCCTCTCTCGATGACCGACTATTTGTGAGCCTTGTCTTTCACATCTTTGCCCAAACTAATTACACCTAAACCCTTGAAGCTGTGGTGGAGCACTAGACGTAGAGTAGAAAGATAATGACCTAAGTTGTATGTTAGAGAACCGAGGCCTAAATTAACCTTGGTATGTCCTTCTTAGAATGCCCTACATCCGACTCTTATGTCCTTTTTGCCTTCGATCCTCTAACATTGCACAAAGGCCTGAATCCTTGATATATCCATACCTTTATTTATTGAAGCAATGGTACAATATATAACTAAATATGGGTCTATATATCCACATATCGAGGAAATATATCCTCCATGGCAGCTACTACATAGGAGCATATCGGGCCAAGGAATTGAATTGGAGACGGTACCTCTCCTGCTCATACTTCCTTGGTGGAGATTCAAGAACCGATCCGTACGGGCCTCTTGGATCTCCAATGGAAGATAATTGTCAAGGAATGCCTTTTGGAACTCTTTCCACATAGCTGAAGGTGCATTTGTTCCCCTAGATTTCCTCCAAGATTCATACCCCAATATAGCCACACCCTTTAAACTATATGCTGCTAACTCAAGTACTTCTTTACCACTTATGTGCATAATATCAAAAGTGTGTCGGATCTTATCTATAAAGTCTTCCGGATCTTCATTAGGATCTTACTCGGTGAATGATGGAGGTTTAAGGTTATAAAAATCACATATCCGTGTTCCAGCTGCTCTATCTACACCACTAGAACCTGCAAGTGGACCTTCTTCCCTTTGGCCATAATCAGCAACTATAGCAGTCAATAATTGGACTGCATTCCTCAAATCTTGCTCGGTAGCATTAATAGGGGGTTTGTGAGGTTCATTTTCCCTCCTTAGTTCTTCAGGAGATGGAGGCGCCGGGAAATCTGCAATACAGACTCATCTTCAGCCCCACTTTGTACATCTTGAATTCGTGGTGGTTGTCTTGTCGCTTCTTGGGAAGCCACATCTACTCGCTTACCAATACATTTACTCCTTCTCATAACCGGAATCTTTTCTATAACAAAACAATTTATAAATAAGGTATGATTCACCTACAATATTGGTTCTATCGCACGATCCAAGAAATCATAAATGAGACATTTCGTACATGTCATGTGGCCTCCTGTTTATGGATGTGGTGCGCGACACATCCATAAGCAAGACTCTACACAGACACGATTTTGTAGACTCCCTATGATGATCTGCTCTGATACCACTTTTATCACGCCTCAAATCTCATTTACATGGACAAACACCTGATGCAATAAGGCCTTGAGAGAACCTACCTAAAGTCTATCCTAACTATGAATATAAAAATAACAATCGTGACAAGTTCACAAAGGAAGCAGCGACGAAAACCTACATAAGTAGACCCAAAAAGTTATATACAAGGCTTGGTCGTTGAAGCTGCAAATCCATAAGACACAACAGAACCGTGTACATACGTCTACAAAGCCTCTAAAAAGATAGAAGACCTCGATTAGGCTGGGACAGACCATCCTTACCCTTAACTATGATACAATACTAGAATCAATTAACTAAGGACTCACTAAATCTCCTAATCAACTTGGATCTCACCAAAAGTATCTGAGTGTCGTATGCTCCTATTGAGGAGGACTACTAGCTGGAGTACCTATGCCTGCAGCAAAAAATACAGCATCCCGCCGAGGGACATCAGTACAAAAAAAGTATTGAATATGTAAGGCGATATAACATATGTAATATGAGGGCTCAAATGAAATCTAGTATCAATATATGAGTGCATAGATTAGGAGAGAAGACCACCTTTGCTTACTCTTGTGAGATCATGTAAGTTACATTGTTTTCTTTACTTTTTTGTATGTTACAATCTTTGTAGGGCATGTGATACAAGTGACCAGCAGATCACTGGTAGAAGAGGATGACCCATGCAAGACATATTAACCCCTAGGATGCGGTCCTCAAAAATACACAATGATTGATCGGCCCATGCTAGGCTTTCGCCCCTAAGTTGCAACCCTTCATTTCCAATAGGTATAGACCCATGCTAGGCTTTAGCCTTTGAGTTGCCACCCTTATGCACCAGTTGGGATCGACTCAGCCTAGGCTTTCGTCCCTGGGCTGCCACCTCTAATTATATAGATTTCTTCACTTAGATTCTATAATCTTGGAGATTGTTATTTATCAGTTCAAAATTCTTTTGGGATCGTTCTTTGGATAATCGTGACTCTTTTGAGATGTTATTTTTGTGGTCATAATTATTCTGGAGATATGGAAGTACAGACCTGTAAAAGAAGACAAGAAAATAATACTTCAAGGCAATAACAATGACATATGGAGATATATAACATAAACACATTATTGAAGAGCTTAATGAAACAATTTACTTCAAACAACAAAGAGGAGGATTCACCAGACTTGCTTCTGCAAATACCATATCTATACCAGCACGGTGTGTGTGTGTGTGAATAATTACATAAGTGTAAGATAGTGAACATATAAAGAAGTAGTTCTATGCACTACGGAGAGGGGGGAAATTTTGTTAGCTATTCGGAGACAGTTGCTGCTACTATGTTTCCTTTTCTAGGAATAGAACTTATGAGATTCACTTAATTGGTATTAATTGCAAGTATAAGATTTAATGCCAAAGGGATATAGCATCGAATAACCTTACATACCTTATCCTTAGACTAATATTCTATCACAATTCAGCCTCCCCTTTTTGGTTTTAATCTACAATTTATGTCATGGCAAACTAAAATTAGCAGCTTCACATCGTGAGCCTCGTAAAACAGTAGCTAACTTTGACAGATAATGAGCCCATACATCCCTTAACATAATGTTTATCACCGCACCCTCGCTCTCTGTCCATCACATATATTATACATCCTTTCCGCAAGATCAACCAAGATGCGCCAACAATATTACTCATAGAACAGCCCCAAATATTCTTTATTATACAACCAAGTATTGAACTCACCACCCCCTTGAGTTTTTCATGACAACACACCACTAATTCCACACTCAAACATATACATAAGGAATACAAAAATGGAGCATTCACCTTACTTCAAATTCTGCAATAACTCTTTATAACTTGAATTCTTTTAGAATTTAATCTTCTCTTCACACTTAAACCAAAAAAAAGTGTTTTAATAACTAAGGAAGTGAGAACTAGCTGCTGGAAATATTCTGCCTTTGTAGTCATATTAGAGCATGATAACATGTTTTCCTATACATCCTTGGGAGAATTAAGCTAAATCCATGAGTTTTCAGTTACTTGGTTTGCATATATGAGGGTTTCTTTAAGAACCCTATAAAACTTTAAGGCTGCAGGTTTAATCTTTAAGAGAAAAGAGAGAGAGAACTGGAGTTAATTCTTATTTTTATGTGTTAAAATGGATGGAGGATATCTGATCATATTGGATATATGGAGCTTTATTGACCACAAAAATATTCTCTAGAACCTCCTTTTTTTGTCGTCCATTTTCAGCAACTAATTGGTTATGTAGATAATGCACCTTCTTATGCACATCAAGCTGCTCAAAAAGTCAAACTAGGTGATGCACCTAGTTGCTTTCACTTGGGATTTATCTATGTTGGGCCTTGAAAATTTGGCTGGCTGCTGAACTTTCTTTCATTTTTATTTTCTTTTAATAGGTTTGGGCTTCGAGTCAGCCCATTCCTATAATTCTGAATCTGGTCCATCAAGCTTAGGCCTTTTAACAATATTTGTATAGCTGATGTAGGTGATGCAACTACTAGATTAGCAAGACTCTCTACACTTTTATTCCATTTTATGAATACTACACCCTTTTGCTTCAACTTAGAACTTAACTTTCAAATTTAAGCTAAACTACCACCTTATTATCTCTAGTTTAAATATATCCGTCGGAGTCAACTTAAAGTAAACACGCTGAAACGTGCATGACATGATACATCACATTCCGGTTAGTTTAAGCCAACACTAATCCTCGAATGTTACCATAGTTATCCATCCCAAACGGATTCAAGCCTAAGTTAGTACTACTATTAATCACATAATACATATAGACGTATACTTACTTGTCGGCACATAAACTATACTTCAATTGCATTTGTTCTTCCGCTTCCCACGTAATATCTTCTACTTGTTGGTTCCTCCATAACACTTTGACAGAAGCTTCATTTTTATTTATTAACTTCCTAACTTGTCGATCTAGAATAGCAATGGGTACTTCTGAATAAGTGAGATCTCCCGTAACTTTTACATCTTCAGTAGGAGTAATACGATATGGGTCACCTACGATATTTTCGTAGCATTGAGACATGAGAAACCAAATGAAATGATGAAATCTCTTGTGGTAGCTCTAACTCATCAGCTACTTGGCCGAATTTTAGAATAATCTTATATGTCTCTATATAGCGTAGACTCAACTTTCCCTTTTTAGGAAACCTCATTACCCTTTTCATTTGAGACACCTTCAAGAACACCAGAACCCCAATAGAAAATTCTAGTCCTCTCCTTTTAATATACGCATATGATTTATGTCGACTTTGAGCTGTTTCTAGCCGGTGTTGTATCACTTTTGCTTTTCAAAGATTGATGAACAATAAAGGTCTCAAATAAGGTTGTTTCACTTGCTTCTAACCTACCAATTAGTGATCTACACTTTCCACAATATAAGTCTTCATAAGGTGCTAATTTGATGCTCGAATGGTAGATATTGTTATAAGAAAATTCAATAAGTGGTAGGTTATCATCCCAGCTACCCTTGAAATCTAATATACAAGATCGCAACATATCCTCAAGTGTCTGAATTGTATGTTTTGCCTGGCCATCTGCTTGGGGGTGAAAGGTTGTACTTTAATTCACTTGTGTTCCCAAATGCTTTTGAAATGACTTCGAAAATTTTGCAATGAACTGAGATCCTCTATCCAATATTATAGAGATTGGCACTCCATGTAGTCGAACTATCTCTTTAATGTACAACCTCGCATAATCTTCAGCAGTATAAGTAGTCTTCACAGACAAGAAGTGCGCTGCTTTGGTGAGTCTGTCGACTATTACCCATATGGACTCAAACTTCTGGAATGAGCGAAGCAAACAAATGATAAAATCTATACTGATCATGTCCCATTTAAAAATAGGAAATTCTATACGCTGCATATAACCTCTAGGCCTCTGGTGTTCTACTTTTACCTGTTGAGAATTTGGACATTGAGCCATAAATTCTGCAATGCTTCTCTTCATGTCCCCCAACCAATAAATTTCTTTCAAGTAATGATATATTTTAGTTGACCACGGATGAACAAAGTATCTTGAATGATGTTCTTCCATCATGATACTCTTTCTTAGTTCATCTACATTTGGTACACACAATCTATTTTGACTTAAAGTACTCCCTCTTGCAAAAGGTCAAATGCCTTTGTCATACCATGTTGTACATTCTCCTTATGCTGTAAAAGAATAGGATCAGTGTACTGCTTTTCTTTCACTTCCACTACTAATGAGGATTCTATCACATTCTGCACAATTACCCCTTCCTTTTGAAATTCAAGAAGGCAAACCCTCAAGCTAGCTTGTCGGCATAGATCCTTATTTATTCCTTGTCGTTCCACACACTGCCCATAAGTACTTGCTAGAAATTTTACGACTTAAAGCATCATCTACTACATTTGCTTTACTGGATGATAGAATATATTAATGTCATAATCTTTTAATATCTCCGGCCACCTTCGCTGCCTCAAATTTAAGTCCTTTTCCTTAAAGATAGTTTACAAACTCTTGTGATCAGTGTATATGTCAACATGAACTCAATACAAGTAATGGTGCCATATATGCAAAGCTAACACAAGTGCTACTAGCTCTACCTCATGGGTTGGATAATTTTTCTCATATGGATGCAGCTGCCTTGAGACATAAGCTATAACTTTACCATGCTGCATCCATACACAACCTAAGCCCACTCCCAAAGCATCACAATACACCTCATAACCTTCTGTGCCTTCTGGAAGTACCAACACAGGTGTAGAAATTAATTTACTCTTTAGCTCTTGGAAGCTTCTTTCACACTCATCACTCAACAGAAACTTTGTTTATTTGTATCTTAGCTTTGATAAGGGTGTAGCAATGGAAGAGAATTCTTCAACGAACCTACTATAATAACCTGCCAATCCAAGAAAACTATGTATCTCTGTAAGTGTTGTAGGTCTGGGCCAGTTTTTCACGGCTTCTATTTTCTGGTTATAAACCATTATTCCTTCCTCGGATACAATATGACCTAGGAATGCCACAGATTTCAACTAGAACTCACATTTAGAGAACCTTGCATACACTTTACAAGCACGGAGAATTTGTAAAACCTGTCGCAACTGATTAGAATGATCCTCTTCTAATCTTGAATACACCAAAATGTCATCTATGAACACTATCACGAACACATATAAAAATTGCTTGAACACCCTATTCATCAAATCCATAAAAGTTGTAGGTGCATTTTTTATCCCGAATGACATGACTAAGATCTCAAAATGACCATACATATTGATAAAAAATATCATCTATAAACACTCTCAGGAAAACATCTAAAAATTGCTTGAACACCCTATTTATCAAATCCATAAAAGTTGCTAGTGCATTTATTAGCCCAAATGACATGACTAAGAACTCAAAATGACCATGCTGCGTTCGGAAAGTTGTCTTGAATATATCTTTGTACTTGACCCTCACTTGGTGATACCATGACTTCAGGTCGATCTTTGAAAAACTCCTAGCACCTTGTAACTGATAAAACAAATTATCAATTCTAGGGAGGGGATATTTGTTCTTAACTTTTACCTTATTCAACTTCCGGTAATCGATACACATTATTAATGATCCATCTTTCTTGCGTACAAATAAAACTTGTGCTCCCCCTGGGGAAATACTAGGCCTTATGAATCATTTTTCTAATAATTCTTTTAATTTCTCCTTCAACTCCCGTATTTCTGCCGGAGCCACTCTATATGGAGGAATTGAGATAGGTTGAGTATCTGGAAGCACATCAACACCAAACTATTCTTTTCGTTCTGGAGGCAAACCTGGAAGATCCTCAGGAAACACATCGGTAATGTCATTTACCACTGGAACGGATGAAAGGGTTGGTGGCTCTACATCTACATTTATCAGTATGACCAGGAGACATATGTATCCTTTGGAAATCATCTTATTTTCCTTAAGATAAGAAATAAATTTGCCTGTTGGAGTCACAATATTACCTTTCCATTTGAGGGATATCTCTTTTTGAAACTGGAAATGCACTATCTTAGATCGAAAATCTACCATGGAATAATAAGAAGATAACCAATCCATACCCATTATAACATCAAAATCTAGAATGTCTAGATGAACAAAGTCAGCAAATGTATCACAATGACAAACAGTTACAATGCAACTACGATAAACTCTTCTACCTATTATAGACTCACAAATCGGTGTAGACAGTTCAAATGGTTTCACTAATAATTTTGGTGTTCTTTTGAACTATCCAGCGATCAATGATGCAACATATGATAGTGTAGACCCGGGATCAATTAATGCATATACCATATGTTAAAAGATGGATAATGTACCTGTAACCACATCTGGCGGGCATTTTGAATTTTGTCGATTTCCTAGTGCATTTATGCGATTTTAACCTCCACTATAACTATCTTCTCCCGTGCCTCCTCTACCGCGACATATAGGCATTTGTATCCCCATACACAAAAAAGGTGTTGATGAGTTTGATGCAACAACTGTTCTAGTTGGCTGTGCAACGTCACCCGTGCCCCAATGAGGGCAGTTTCTCATCGTATGCCCTGGTGTGTCACACCAAAAACAAACATTTGTCCCAAACCTGCATCCACCTAGATGATTCCTCCCACAGTGTTTACAAGGCTGTCGAGGAGGCATTTATTGGCTCGTACTTCCCTTCTCTTAGTGACCCACTATTTATGAGCCTTGTCTTTCACTTCCTTGCCCAAACTGATTGCCCCTAAACTCTTGATACTATGGTGGAGCACTAGATGTAGAGTAGAATGATGATGGCCTAGGTAGTTTGTAAGAGAACCGAGGCATAAACTAACTTTGGATGGTGTAAACTACCCCTTGATTTGGCCCTCTTAGAATGCCTTATTTCCGACTGATGTGTCCTTCTTCTTTTCCTTTGATCCTGCAACTTTTGCGCAAAGGCCTGCATCCTTCCATCAACCTAATTCATGTGAGAATACCTTTCACATAGTCATAGAATATCCATGCACAACCTCATTTAGAGTACAATTTAGTCTACCTCTCAAGAGACTCCCTTTTTACTAGAATATCATGCATGATTCATTATATACATTCATGTGTGTGTATGTTTACTTAATTGAGAAGACCATTCACATAAACACATTTATACACTACATGCTCGGACTTCATTATATAATATTCTTGACATCATTACATATATACTCTACTGTTCATAACTTAGGCATGCATTCATATTCATGTACATAAAGATACAACCATAGGAACTATTCTATCAAGGAAGACATGTGCAATGTATATGCAAAGTCCCATACCATTGCCTATATTAGTACACCTACCAAGTCATCCTAGTTAGGATACATTTCATGCTTCATGGTCACATATACTTACATTCATAGTAGTAGACATTAGTTCATATGAGAATTATCCTTTCATTAGACACTATGAACCTATACTACTTATAAGCATTCATGAGGTGTGAGTGTGTGTACATTTGTCAACATGATCACATAATGACTTTCAACATTATGTTGAGGCAGCCACCCTCTTAAACCACAATGCACATTCAAGCATAGACCACACACCACATAATAACATAGGACACAAGACAATTGCAACATTTGTATTCAATACTCCTAATATTGGCTAATATCACATTCATATAGGGGTACGTATGCAGGGGTCAATAACCACTAGGACTTCATAAATGCAAGAACATAGACCAAAACTAACCCTAAAAACTTCGTCTAATTGACATCACATCATCAATGTAACCTAGATCATGAACTAGCATTAGAAGACTAGACATATAGCTTCACATTGTATGATCATCACAACCACACATTTATACGACAATTTCCTTCAAATATATGATCACATCACATATAGAATGACAATAAGATAAACACCTCCACCATAAGTGGACCATACCACACAATGTCATACAAGGCCAAACATCTAGCAATTATATCGAAAAGTAGAGAGAATAGGGCCAACTTACAATTCCTCCTAGCTTTGATCATGATTGATCAATTTCCTTAATTCAACATCAATAAATGTATCAAAAACTGTAGCTAAAGGTACCATTACATAAACGAAATCATACTTCAAACATCATGGTTTCAAGATCACATTAGGTACTCTACTTCATCAAGTATATAAAAAAGTAGAGGAATATAAATCAATTTACCCAATCCCTAAACATTGATCATCATTGATCATTCATCAACAATTCATTATCAATTAAAATAAAGGAATATAGAACTAATCAATTCATTACAATTTAAACATAATTCAATCATCATGTAATCAAGATCAAAAGATCCATATTATATCATAATTTGATAATTTGGGAGGATCATGGGTTCTTCATGGAATTTGATTGAATTTCATTTCAAGATCATTAACTAATCATATATTCATCATTAAGATGCTTTTCAAATCAATTTCACCATGAACCCATGGCTAGTTTGAAAGATAGCAATTTTGATTATGAATTCTCTTCAAAAATCCTTGAAGAAACATCTTAGATGAATGGATACTAAGGATAAAGGATCACCATACCTTAGTACAAGAGAAGGCTACGAAAATTGAATAAGAAATTACGAAAATCAGCCCCTAGATTGAACCTTGAGTCTATCTCCAACGGAGCTTTGAGAGGATTTGGAAGAGAAGAGAGATATGGGATTTTGATTTCATAATGGGTGTTGGGGTTTTGGCATGGGAAAGGGGTCAAATAAGTAATATAACTAGTTTATACCCGTCTCCTTAAGTTACCAAAATACCCCCATACTTATTGGGACTTTTAGACATGTAAAAGTTTACTTTTAAACGACGCAACCAAATCCGTGAAGTGGCTGCGTGTCGCAAAGGAAGCCTCTGATTTTTGCCTCAAATAATTTTTGAGACAGTGAACCTCGTGTAGGGTGCGCAAAGCACAGGCACACTGAATGCCAGGCACGCGACGATTGACAGGTTACCAATCTTGTTGCTGCATGATGCCTTGGGCAACTTCTTTGTTCAACGTTGGGATCCTTCTTGGGGGCCCTTAGGGTGGTTCTCAGGGATTCGTACCTAATACGCTCAAACTTACTTCTCAAATAAGAAGTAAAGCGGTCTTATCAAGTCAAGAACCCAACTAATGAGGTTGGGATCATTCCTACAAGGAAAATAGTTCAGACTTAACTTCAATCAATTATTACTACTACTTAGTCAATTATTTCCTTGGAAAGCAAAGACAATAAAAGGGGGATTTTTATTTCTAAATGAATGAAAATAATTAGCTAAATCAAAGTAGACCACTAACAGATTCAAATGTTGGAGTTTAATCAGTTAATAAAAGTAACTAGGGTTTAAGTGTTCCCCACAGGTTCCTAACTTGATAATTCTAACTATAACAATTCTCTCCTAGTATGTTGCATGTAAAGTGATAAGTTATGTATTTCTAAATCCTTGGTCCAGCATCTAGAAAATTTCACTCCGCACCTTTGTCCGGCTACGTGTGTTGCTATACTAACCCTTACCTTTACCTCATATTAAGCATCGTATTCGATATTTGACTAAGTTATTACCTCGTACTAATCAATACTAGCCTATTAGATAGTATACACGAAATCTATGTTGATAATTCTTTTCCTATTGTCTACCTCCTTTGTCCGGCAAGTAGCATTAAGGCGAGTTCTAACGTCGGTCATCAGTTAAAAAGACTTCTAAGCGAAAGAATTATCGATACATGCAAGACACTATACTAGAATTGTTATTTTAGTTAGGTTTTCCCTCATAATTCGCCTATGGTTCCCACAACCCTAGTTATATAGTTTAGTTACCCATAGTCATATTCACAATATTCAAATATGTAGGATAAAATTCATGCACTTACTTCAATGAGAAAGAATAAAATCCAGAAGTTCACTTGATTAATCAACAAAATACTAACAATCAAATACTGAAATTAGTTGAAGACTAAAGATTCTCCAAAAGTGTAATAATAATCACCAAGTCTAATCCACAAAAGAAGCTAAAATAACCAAGAGTCTTACTATAAGAGAGTGTAATCACCAAAGAGTCTAACCCAAAAAACGAGATTTTTCGATCTATTTATAAAAACACAAAAACCTAATTAAAGAAGGACTCTATTTGCTGGAAATCTTTCAAAACGCGTTGGGTCGACGGACCTCGTGACGGGTCGTCATGGTCACGACGGGCTGTCATCGACTCTGTCGTCCCATACTTTGCAAATTCTTCTGCTGCTCTCTTCATTATCCTCGACAGCAGGTATGACGGATCGTCACAGGCACAACAGTCCGTCGAGGGTCTCCATTCCATAACACTTCTCTGATCTTCATGACGAACCAGCAGGGCGGACCATCATGGCTACGACGGTCCGTCACGCACTCTGTAACCCCACACTTGGTCAGACTTCCCCATTTTCCTTCAGCATCTTCACTACGATGCCACCTACGGACCATCACGTGCACGACGGACCGTCACAAGCTCCGTAGCTGGTACTTTTCTGCATTTCTTTCTCAAAAACCTCCACATTCATGTTCTAGACAGATTTCCTGCAAATAAAGAGAAACTTACATAAAAATTAATACAAAAAGGCTTTTGGACACCAAACTTAAGGAGAAAGAATTAAAAATACCGTGAAACTAGTGTATATCAGTACCCCAAACATTTTGACCCTTAACATGTCTATTAAGGTGATAGTGTTACCCCTACTGCTTTTCGACTTCAAACTACACATAAAAAACAAGGCAAAAATACAAGGACACACTGGCACATCTAAAGACCAACTTTTGAATATCTCGGACGTTATTGGACGTTAGACCTCCAAACCTCTTAAAATCAATTATACAACTTCTAAAAAACTTTATTAACATGTTGTTAAACTGTATAGACATGTGTGAGGCTCTATATATCTTTGTTCATTTTGAGAGACCTTACAATATCCCCTACTTTGGAACATTCTTCCTTGAATGACACTTGGACCAATTTTAAAAAACTTTATAGGATTCAATTAATTATAGATCAGGTCACAACATTTAAAACATCATTAAGTAAAAGTTAATGCACCAAACATACAAGGAACACCAACTTCAACCCACATTGCACTCAATGCAATACAAGCAAGTAAAACCTTTCTTCACTCATTCTATAATGCATCAAGAAAATAGGCACTTCTCATGTTCATAGAAGGAACATCCTTCTCCTAATCATAACATGGTCTTTACATATAATTTCATTAAGATCACATTATGCAACATCTTTTAAATAACATATAGGCAGATTCACTCCACTCAAGAAGAAAATGAGCCTCATACTTCAATGCGCATAAACTTGAGTTAAGTACACCGACAAGCCTTGTTACGATTTAGACATAACTCCATGAAGGCCATACTCAACCTTACAAGGATTAGTTATGTTTAAGGAGGAATGTCCTTCTCGTCAACAAACTTACATGCCTCATGAGTTTATACACAAGAAATTCACAAAGGTCAATTTTTTTAAAAAATGAGAAATTCTATACTTTAAAACCACATAGGGTCTCAACTATTCCATGACTACCAAGGGCCATGAACACCATAAGGAAAAAATAGAGGAGACTTGGCAATAAAGGCCTCTTGTATTTTTTAAACTCTAGGCAAAGGTAGATTCTAGGTCATTTAAAACCACATCATCACCTTTTGGAGGAAATTTCCAACCATCTACACCTAGGTACAACCTAAGAACTCCCTCGAATGGTCATACTTAACATCAATCTTAATAGACATCTAACCATTTCACAAGTAGGTCACCATCAATTCTCTTCTTCTCCATAGGGATTACGAGATACATACCTCTTTCTAAGTCAACTTAGGGCAAACATAATTCCATCATACGGAACAAAAACTCTTCTCTTCCCTTGTTCCCCACTCTTAGAATAGCTTCACATATGTAATCATTAACTAATCATAAGGGTTCTCTCCTTAAACAACATACTCCACCATCACCTTACAAGGTAAGAACTCTACCTTCACTTTTAGAATCAAGTATATACAAAAGAAACTCAAATTTATTCAATGCAACTATGAAGAATCACACATATACAAAGGCAATATTCACCCTTACTATTAAACACTTTTATTTAAAGCATTTCTAGCCTAAGACATAACGTTATACTATAACCATACAAAACCATCTAGCAACTTGCAATTCCAATAAAGGAAGCTCAATTCACCTATAACATTATTTAGCAAGCTATATCCATACGATGACATAAATTTTCACATAACATGTCATTTCTCATAAATCACATATATAGCCATAAATGGCATCACCTCATCAAATCATGCCAAAATTCACCTTCACATATACTCATCAAGCCATAAAACTAAGATTGGCATCAAAACTCACCCTATCTCCCTCAAGCATAGAGATACTATCTCGTCCAAGCAGTCATATCTATAAGACAACCATCAAAGAAAACATAAGAGAGATATCTTATAGAGTTATGTTCTATGGAACAACATGATAATAATGAAGAAGGGAAACTCTATCGTCCAATAGCATGTCGCGACTCACCACCAATGATCAAGAATCCACTAGACGTTGCAATATGAGAACTTGGACCCTAAAATCACTTTTTATAACCTCATTCTTTGATACCACATATTTAATGACTGGGGAGCACCCCTGAAAGTAACATGGCGTAATTGACCTATCGAAGGTCTTAAACAATCCCATAGTTATCAGTCATCGCATTGTTATAGTAAATTTAGCGAAAAATTTAAAACTTTTCATAGAACAATATATTCTCAAATCATCAATTCATATATTTTATAAAATAAGTCATAATACATATTTATGCTCTAAGTCTCTTTTGCCATCATAGACTCAACATCATAGAGTAGAATTGGGACATGATCTTTATAATTATAATAAAATATCTAAGCTATAACATATACTTTGAATAAAACATAATATAGGAAATCCTTGTAACATAAGGATCCCTTTTGTTAAACTTGGGGAATAAATCCAAGCCCTTAACTTTAAGAGACATCCTCTAGTCACCACCACCTGCACTTTGTGAAAACAGATGAAGAAGAATAGTGTTAGTACAAGAATGTACTAAGTATGGAAAAAATACAAAAACATGCATTTAAAGAGGACATTTTACGTTGAAAGCATGCAATATGCCTTTTGAAAGAATCTTTATAAACGTTGTAAAAAATACACAATACAAACCGCACAGTTCAGGCATATACACTATCCATGTAAACAAATCAAGTTACGTGTATTGCTTCTGAAGAACATCAACCATGTTCATAACATTATCTTCTTTTACCTCAACTCATTAACTCCTAAGTAACCCTTTAGTGATACTTGGTTCAATGCATGAATAGTATCCCATTACACTATCTACACTCAAGAATCACCTTAAGGCCATCACGGTAGACATTCATCCAACCTTCTTTTACTTAAACGTAGGCATTCATAGGAACATAAGATATCATAAGACACCTACTTCACATATGAACCAACATTTCTCATGAACCATATATAATACTCACTTCAAGACCACATACAAGTCAACAAAACCAATAACATCATAAGAGGTAATATTCAATAATAACATATTCATAAGGACAACACAAGACCTTAAGCCTACTAGTGCAATGTACATGTGAAGCCCCATAACCTCACACATACTAAGTAAACTCACTAAGAGACCACAATCATTATTTACTTCCTATATCAACATGGCAAGTATATTTAACTTTAGACATGCTAAGTAAAAGCTTCATATAGTCAATATTATGTGTATAACAAAATATAACATCAAATAGACACCAAAGCGTTCATACTATGCATATTATCATAACAAGTATGTTAATACCATAATTTCATGCATAAAAAACATATACATATACATATAGAACACCATCATAGGACTCCCGATACTTGTGCAATGCATAGGCAAAGTCTGATACCCTAACCGATAGTAAGCAATTTCTCTTAGGTTAACCTATTTAGAGTTCCTTACTTTACCTCCATTTTCAATTTTAATTAGGGAAATCCTAGCCTTAACCGACAATAAGACCATTTAAGACAAACATGGAATTTGGTTTCATCCCCTCACACCAAGATAGGGTATCTTACTTACCAAGGTAAGATAAGAATATCATTCTAGCATTTTAGGTGGATCCACTAGATAGGTCATATGGGGCAACATAGTTATGGAAACTTGGAGGCATATATGGAAACCCTCTTTATGCCCTTTGGTCATTGTAATTATCCACCTCATGAGGACTATGGTGAACAAGATTTCACATGGACATAGCATATCCAAGCACAACCTAGTTTAAGAGTACAATTACGAGTAGCTCTCGTTGTATTTACTAGATCATCACGCATGCTTGATTATATATATTCATGTGTGTGTATGTGTACTTACATAAGAAGACCTTTCACATAAACACATTTAAGTACTACATGATCATACTTCATGATATCATATTCTTTACATCATAACGTATATGCTTTCATGTTCATAACTTTGGCATGCATTCATATTCATGTACATAGAGATACTACCATAGGAACTATTTTATCAAGGTAGACATGTGGAATGTATAGGCAAAGTCACGTACCATTGCTTATACTAGAACTGCTATCAAGTCATCCTAGTTAAGATACATTTCATGCTTCTCAGTCACATATACTTTACATGCATAGTGGTAGAGTGGATATGAGAATTATCCTTTCATTAGACATTATGAACCTATACCCCTTATAAACATGCATAAGGTGTGCGTGTGTAAATTGGTAAACATGATAACATAACGGATGTCAACGTCATATTGAGGCAGCCACGCTCTTAGACCACAACACACATTCAAGCGTAGACTCTACACCACATAATAGCATAGAAGACAAGGCAACTTTTAACATTTGTATTCAATACTCCTAACAATGGCTAATATCACATTCATATAGGGGTTCATAGGTAGGGGTCAATGTTGACACCTAATTTTGACCTCCCCCGATGTAAATTAATTAACGAGCTTCTCAAATTCTAAACTATTTGAAATAATTAGATTTTTAAAGTTTAAAATTATATACAAAATGAAATGGTTTACTTTTATAAGTTTTACGAAATATATGTTTACGTAATTTTGTATGCAATTAACACTTTTTATATACATTTCAAAAAATCATCTTAATAGATTTTAGTAGATAATTTATTAAATCAGTTTATCTGAAGTTATGGTTTTATTTTTGTTTTGAATCACTAGTTTATAATTAAATTAATGATTTTTTTTGTTTTTGTTTCGTCAAATCTAAAAATCCCGTTAGTTAATTATACTAACTCATCTCATCTTATTTTAGCTGATTTCAACTTAATTTGGCTCATTTAGTTTCACTTGGCTATGCAAAGACCGAATGTGGTCCTTTGTAATTTTCTTTTAGCACCCAGGACTTGCAAAATCTCAGGCCCAAGGATTGAACTTAAAACCCAGCCCACCATAGAAAATTTCAACCCAATTTCCCCAAACCGCCCCAGTGCATTCAGTTGACCCGGCCCAAAACCTTCTCTTCCTTAGCAGAGAGTCCAGAATAGCCTGTCGTTCCAAGACTTCTCCCAAAGTGCCAAATGCGGACAACAACGAGGAAGAACGACACGCGTGAGTAGAAAATGCGAAGGTCCCATTGATGGCGTTACATGAGAAGTATTAACAGCACCAACGACGTGTGATCCTCACGTCCCAATGTATTCTTCCTCTATCCCATTTAGTTATGCAAAGTACTTTCGGCTGAATCTTTTTTACGTTTCTAGTTGCTTGCTTCATACCCCTCAGTGCGAGATCATGCTACATCGATGTCAAGGACGGGAGATCGATCTTAATCGTTCATTCCCCTTTCCCTTTTAAGAATAGAGTTAGAATTTCAGAAAAAGGTTGATTATCCAATTTAGTGAATGTTTTTTTTCTCCTCGATAAGTGTTAAGAAGAGGAAGCCAGTTAAATCAAAAGTTCTTGGAGATATTCCTTTAATCTCAGTTTGGTTCACTCTATTTCATTCATCCAAGTCTTCTCAGAGTCCCTCATTGAGTTTGGAAGTTTTCCCTCATTTAAGCTCGTTTTTATTTCAGTTAGCTGCCCGGAAAAGGTAATTCTTCCCTTGTAAAAATGATTCATATCACATTTTATTTCATTTCAAGAAGTTACGTCATTTGACATGTGGATGTTTGTGGTTCTTTATGTCTAACTCGTTGATGCTTCAATATAACATACTTATGACTATGCGACTTAATGATTTGGTCATGCCTAAGCTTGTGGATTTCCATCTAGTGTTTGATATTGTAGATTATTCTTCTAGTTTCTGTCTATTATTTCTCTGTTTAGTCGACTGCTTAATGACATAGGGTGGTCCTTTTCGTTCATAAGTAATGAGGCACTGTGTGTGATTTTAATAACCTTTAATGTTTGTATTAATGCAAGCACGAACTCTCACACTTTCTTATATTGTTAGCATGAATGAATATTTTCTTGTTTTATTATGATACTTTAGTTTTATCAATTTCTAGATTTTCTTATATATGTATTTTTAGATTATTTTTGTTCTGTTGCCAGTAAGATTTATCCGTTAAAAGTTTTTTTTTTCACTTTTCAAATTTCAAACGAAAATGCCTACCTTCTAGTAGAGTCAGATTAAATTGGAGTTTTCTTAGTCGCGTTTTGTTGGAGTTAGTCTTTAAGAACGTTTGAAACCTGATGTCGATTGGTATTATCTTTTCATGTTTTTAGTCGAAGACACTGACTCAATTTGTGTAATTTATGATCCCTGTTTCCGGAACAGTAGGGAACCAACTCTTCTCTTGCATTCAATATTAGGTATTTTGTGTTTATATGCAACATGATAGTTTAAGGGAAAGTTTGTTTAGCTTTGATGATTTATCGTTAAATTTCACTTCCCTTCAAATGATTTGGCAAAGCCCCTCCCCTCTCTTTTCAAACTTTGTTTAAAGATTGAATTTAGCACCGTAAGATCTTAGTAATTGAGTATGTTTATTTGATAAAGTTTAGCATGTTTCCCTTACATGTTTTAAATTTAAATGTTGAGCAACAGTGAGGTATTCCCTGTTGGGCTTTGTGGAGGCTTGTGAGCCGGCCCGACCCATTACTGAAACCCTAGGTTAACCATTTGGCTTTCCTATAAATATGATCCTTGTATTTGTAATTCCACAGCAGCACAAGTGAAATAAAAATCCTCCTGTTACAGTCGTGGAGTAGGGAAATCGAACCACGTTAAATTCTTGTGTGTCCCGTTTGTGTTCCGTTTCTCTTTTCTCTAGATTATTTGTGTGTGTTGTGTGTTTAATTCCCAACAATTGGTATCAGAGCGAGGTTTCAACAACATTGTAACACAAACTGTGAGAAATTGTCACCTAGGGTTCTTGTGTGAAGAACTGTGTGCAGGGAGGAGTAGCCGCC
>NC_028642.1:15916254-15929064 GCF_001406875.1 Solanum pennellii | reverse complement strand
ATTGTTGGGCTTTGTGGAGGCTTGTGAGCCGGCCCGACCCATTACTGAAACCCTAGGTTAACCATTTGGCTTTCCTATAAATATGATCCTTGTATTTGTAATTCCACAGCAGCACAAGTGAAATAAAAATCCTCCTGTTACAGTCGTGGAGTAGGGAAACCGAACCACGTTAAATTCTTGTGTGTCCCGTTTGTGTTCCGTTTCTCTTTTCTCTAGATTATTTGTGTGTGTTGTGTGTTTAATTCCCAACATTCCCCTGTGTATGATGGATTCCTAGGCATATAAGCATGCAAGTGTGTGCTACTGGCTTAGAGTCAAACTTGTTATAAGATTTGCAAGCCTTATTCTTAGTTCACTCGGGTTTCGTCTTTGAATACATTTATTTTGGTCTAGTTCGAATCTCTAAAACAGTTGACATCCTTTATTTCCGTTTTGTTCAAGATACATTTTATCATTCTATCGCTCCATGAACTAATCCATCATTATATTGCATGTGAAACTCCTCTGAAGTCCATTTTGGGACTCCCTCTTCATCCTTGCATCGTTCGTTTGAGCCACGAAAGCTTGAACCATTATATCCCCGTCGTAGACCCCCTCAAAACTCGTGTACAGGTTGAAACACAACAAATATGTTGCAGGAAATTGATTTTTACAGATTTTGAGTAGGTTGTATACTATTGTATACACACTATATTTATCAATATACAGATCCAAAACATGCATATGAGGACCAATTTGAAAAACAGGTCGAAGAGTAGCATTCGCTTGCTGAATTTTAATTATTCAGGCCCCCAAAAGGTGAAGAACAGATCGATAAACCAGCTGTATACGCTGATATACAGTCAAAATATATAGTATACAGGTCAAAACGTCTCTAGTGCAGGGTAATAACGCAAGAAATGAAAAATTCTCATGAAATGCATGCTGAAGAATCAAAATATCATCCATATACATTATGTATATGTCAAATATACACTTGGTGTATATCATGGAAAATAAGGGAAAAAAGGAGCCAAAAGCCCAAGGTTTTCTAGGTCCAGCAACTTGGGCCCAAGTTCATTTTGTGGGTATTTCAGTATAAGACAGGCGGGCTGAAAGCCCAATTTCATGGAATTTTGGCAAATTGGCCCAAGTTCAAATTGTAATCTTCAATTCCCTCATTATTTATGTATTATTATTGACTAACATGTTGGTTCCAATTTAATTAGTTCCCAAACAATAGTCATTTCTCTTTATTTTTACATATTTAATAATATACAGAGACTTATACATATAGATTTTGCTTAGTCTTTATTCTTTTTATTAGTTTTGTCAAAGGTCTAAATTATTCTCTATAGAATAACCCTTTAGTTTAATTTTCTATTTAAGATAATTAATTTTAGGAAAATATAATAATAAATGAGTAAGTAAAATATTGATTTTATTTAACTTAGTTAAAAAAATTTAAAATTTTGTTTTAAGAGTCAAAGTCATTTTTAGTCAAATCGCTGGTCAACCGTGAGTTAGGGGACATTCTGAGGGCCTAACATCTTCTTGGAATGTACATTTGAACTCCGAACACTTTTCCACTGATTTTTATCCATTTTAAATCTTTTGAAAAATAATTTTCAATTTTTCTTGATATTTTACTGAAAATCAAGTGGTGACTCTTTTAATTTGGAAAATTGATTTCTCTAAAATCATACGATAAGTTGATTTTTTGAAGCTTAATCATTTTTACTTTACTGTATATTTTTGTAAAACAGAAATGATGACTCTGGTGGGGATTAATTAAGCTCTACCGAAAATGATTTGACTATTTGAACTAAGTTTTATTATTGAATTGTTTATATGTGATTAAATTGCTTAAATTATAAACTGACATTGTATATCATGGCATATTTCTGAAATATATTGTGTAGTATATTAGAGGACGTTTTGCGGAACCACAACTGGACTTTTTTATGCTCGCCTTCTTTCGGAGTTAGCGGCAATTTATTGTTTCGTTATTCGTTCAATGGTTGTCGCGAGTTCCAGCCCAAATTGTCCGTTTGGGTTCCTGATCTTTTCAAAAGCCATTCCTAGTGAAAAAGCATAGAGCCGAGCCAAAATCCCAAATTTAGGAGCACTTGACCAAGGACGACCCAACACCCAAGGCGTGTGGGGCCCATAACAATTCCACCTTTTGTCTACTTGGCCCAAATTGCAAAAAAATAGACAGTCATGCTTATGTGATAATTGAAGGATGTATGTGTGTTTTTAAAATGATTTGTTGTCTATGGGGGTGGGGATTAACTAATCTTTGTCTTCTATTTTTCCGACACACGAACCTTTGATAACAAGAATGGTTACCGTCCCCGATTCCTTTCTAAAAGTATGGTCGAGGTTCATGAACAACGACGACAAAATGATCGTTCAGAAAAACATAGGTTAACTCCCGTCACTGCTAGAGATTAATGCTTGGTCTGGCCTAATTGGAACAATGGTGAAATTCTTGGATAGCGAGCATAAGGTCTTTCAATTTGAGGAAGTGGACTTGACGCCATTAATAAAAGAAGTCATCACGAGTTACGAAAGCGTCTCCATGTGCAACAAAAGGAAACGACATTCAGATACAGATCTCCTAAATCCTATAATATGGGATTTCGCCAAAATTGGAGAAAAACTGTCATTGGTTAAAACCGAGTGGATGGAAAATCTCCCCGGCCCAAATATACCTTTCAGAAAACTACATTATCGGTTCAGACGTGCAAGGGCTTATGAGAAATATAAAGATGAGTTCATTTCAAAAGAAAAAATAGAAAGAGATGCGTCCCCTCGCATTTGCAGTATGTTTACTCAGAGCGATGGTTTCCCTCAAGGGCAAAAATACACTATTCATCCTAGTGTGTTTATGATCACTCATGCCATCCCCTATGGAGTAGACTATAAATCATCAACAAATTAGTACAGTTTAGCGCCTATGATTTTGGCCGACATCTATAGGGATTTAGACAAATGTTAGAGCGGAGAACGCGTCTTTCAAGGGTGTAATCTGATACTATAGTGGTGGATGATGCATTATTTGATCAAGACTCATAATCCAAAAGAACCAGATCCCCTAAAGCGGTCAGATGAGGTACATGGTCATGATTGATGGTTGTACCACAATTGTTGCAATAAGACAGGAGGAGAAACTTTTTGGTATCCGAGGCTTCGAGGGCTGAGAGAAGAAGACGTACAATGGTCAATAGAAAGTTTGGTGGTAACTAAGAATATGGTGGTTCAAACAGAAAAAGTCCCTTACTTGGTATTTGCTAGTTAAGATGGACTAGACCATATTCTCCCAGTTGAGTCCTAAGGCAACTAGGAGGGAACCAAGGAGCTCGATTGGCGAGAGATCATCTATGGGCGAACAGATATGCTATGTGGGAAGAGGTCAACATCGCCAAGAGGACCAGACTTGGCGAAGGATCAAAGGAGTCTTGAATTTTATTTACCATCCACTGCGTGGGACTGCTTTATTTGTACTTTATTTTGTAATTTTTTTTTAGAACTATTTCTTTGTTTTATGTTTATCAGACATTTCGGATTTTATCAATGAAGTATTGGGGATAATAAATCGGGTATAAAAATAATATACATCCTTCAATTTTTTAGGCCTGCCCTTGGTATAAAAGGGTCACAAGCATGTTTAGGACGTGATAAATAATTTTTAGCGATTTATATGATATGTTGCTATGAATGTGGATATCGTAAACCCACTCCTACCAGAAATTCCCGGAAATATACAAGTCATTATCACAAAAATGACCGACCTAAATTTTCCTAGTCTTAAGTTTCTCACTCAAAGACATCTCATATCCCAAATTATAAAAAATTACTCTACTGTCTCAGGAAAAGCCAATCACTGTTATGAATAAGGGTAAGAATATCCAGGTGGAGCTCACTAGCGAAGAGTTCCAAAGAAAGACCGAAAAAATCACTCAGGAAATTCAAGAAGCCAAGAAGGAAGGGATAAGAGTCGGCATGGCCACCACAATTTACAAAGCTGCAATCGTGACGCTGGATGAGGATCTGGCATCACAGATGAAGAGAAAGAAAGATGTTCAGACGGATACAGAGACTTGCGTGAGAAGTTTGATATGATTCGGTTGAAAGTGAAAGAAAGAAAAGCGAGAGAGTCGAGGATAGAATCGGAGACCGCCGCTCTGTTAGCTAAAAGCATGTTACTTGATGAGGAGCTAACAGTGGAAATGGAAGAATTCGCCTCCATGAGAAAAAGGAAGGCCGCACTGAGGAATAAGAAACAAAGCCTTCCATAGAAAAATGATCGATAAACTTCAGAAAAAACGCGGAAAATACCCATTCCATGAGCAAGGAGTTAATAGTGGTCCAGATAACGCTCATCCTGGAGGTACTGGGGAAGACGACGATGAGGAAATCGTCTACAAACCTCCTTTCCTGGTCGTCAGAAAGAAGGAGACTAATATTGCAACAAGAAGGAAAATGACTAACGTGTCGTCATCATTTAATCTTTAAAAATCTCTATTGTTGACCTTTAATTCCTTGTAATCCAATGAATGAATGAATGAAAATATTTTGTTTTGTACTCGAACTATGTTGGGCCTGAATTCTCCTTGTTAGATACAAAGGCAGCCTTCCCAGGCCCGGCCCCTATCTTTAAAAATTTACATTCTCCCCCTTTATATTATGAGAAGATACGAAGGCCAGATCAACGGACATCAAAGAGAAGCTGTAAGAAGACCTTAGCTCAATGTGATTTAGCCTTTCTGAGATATTGTCAAAAATAAAACAAGCAAACTCTTTCTTGTTAAAAAATGTGTTACCGTCCTTACTTGTGAGTTGAAGATATCCTCAAACAAAGAAACTTGTGTGTTTATCTGCTCTCTGTGTGATATTTTACATTTTGTATTCTGAATCTACACTGACAAATCTTCCTTTGAGTTGTTTTCCTTTACAGGTACTTTGAAACTTATCTGTGTCGATCAAAAGCTGGCAGATCTTCCCTATTTAAGTTTTACCGATGTTGTGGTGTCTCAACCCACCATAGTGGACCAGAATGAGTTGATTCTGCAGCTGATGCAACAGATTGCAAAGATGAGGGTAGAAATGCAAAGGGGAAAATATCTGCC
Organism: Solanum pennellii; assembly: GCF_001406875.1. NCBI lineage: Eukaryota > Viridiplantae > Streptophyta > Magnoliopsida > Solanales > Solanaceae > Solanum > Solanum pennellii. Next base: position 15,923,950 of record NC_028642.1, on the reverse strand, counting down.
TCCACCAGGATATGCTGCTAACGCTGTTGATGGGAGACCTCCAATCTACTTCCCTTCTTCAAATATGGATCAATCCCAGAACCAACAATCTACACCTGCTCAGAATCCATCGGTTATAGATCTTACTACCCAAAATCCCTAATATGCTTCCTCATCCTACCAAACTTCACCTCCTCCTCAAAACAATCACCACTAAATGCCACCCCATCCTCAAAATACCCACCATCAAACCGCTCCACCACTGCTAAATCAAAACTAAAATACTTTCAATCCTTAAACACCCCAGCACCACTTAAAGCAGAATACAAATATGCAGACTTACCCAAAGAATTATCAATCCGCTCAAAATGCCCAGAGTCCCTCTATAACTTCACCCTTACCCAAAATAACAACTTTCCTTATTCCGTCCCTGCCAAGCACGATGTGCATGGTTCTGAGCTGAACTATTATGAGGAACAGGAAAGAGAGTGGAGGGCAAAGGAAAAATCAAAGGTCGACATAAAGGAAAATTTCAAGAAAGACATGAAGGAGCTCCAATGCGTCCCTGATATCACTGGGCTTAGTTATGAAGACTTGTGTATTCATCCAAAATTGGACCTTCCCAAAGGGTTCAAAATCCAAAAATTTGATGCTTTCGGAGGAGTGGGGAACCCTATGGCTCATTTGAGAGCCTACTGCGACCAAATTATTAGAGTTTGTAGGGATGAAGATCTATTGATGCGGCTCTTGAGCCGAAGCCTGTGTGGAGAAGCTCTTGAATGGTTCACCTTGCATGAAACCAGGCAATGGCCCAGATGGAATGCGTTGGCCAAAGATTTTATCGTGTGATTCGCTTACAACGTAGAAATTGTTCTAGATTGATACTCTTTGAAGAAGATGAAGCAAAAATTGACCGAGAGCTATAGGGAGTTTTCCTATAGGTGGAGAAAAGAAGGGGCAAGGGTGAGACCGCCCATGTCTGAAAAAGAAATTGTTGAAGTATTCGTGTGCGTGCAATAGCCCGAAAATTATGATAGAATTATGTTGCTCGTTAGAGAAAAGTTTGCCGAGATAGTCAAAATTGGGGAGACTATCAAGGACGGTTTAAAATCAGGAAAGATAGCCCGTGTTGTCGCATTTCCTTGATCTTCAGGGTTGTTGAAAAAGAAGAGAGAAGACGTGGCAGCTATTTCATATGAGGGCAAGAAAAACCCAAGAAGATCTTCGTACTTCCACTCCAAAGGTCGTTCTCGACCTTCTCAAAACTCTTACCAGGCTAGTTAGAAATATAATCCACCTCCAATTTATCAAAATACCTCTCCCACTTACAAAAATCCACCCCCAATCTTCCAAAATCCAACTCCCACATGCCAAAATCATCCTCCACTTTACCAAATTCCTTCTCCTTATTATCAAGGTGTTGCTCCCAACCGTGCTAACGTGCAGTCGAGCTATAGAGCACCCCCTCCATTTTATCAATTACAAGCTCCACTATACCAAAATACCCCTCCGAATTACCAAGCTCCATCGCCGAACTACCTAAAAAATCTATATCCTAGAAGCCAAGCTCCCTGTCCAAATACCAGAAGTTATCAACAGGTGCCTCCTCCCCAACAAGGCAGTTATCATCCTCCTTGATCTAGATTCGAGAAGAAGCCTTCAAGGAACTTAACTACGCTCGCTAAAATCCGAACAAAGTTGTACGAGCGATTGGCTACGGCCGGATATATCCACCCCGCGGGGCCCAAACCGGTGGATACTAGTTCTAAGATCTATATGCCTTATCAAAGGTGTTCTTATCATTCCAACAGTGTTGGACATGATAGTGAAGACTGCATAAACGTCAAGCGTAACATTCAAGATCTTATCGACCAAGACGTGGTCTCTCTTAAAACAGCCGCGCCTAATGTCAACACCATCCCTTTCTCGAATCATGGTGGCGTCAATATCAACATGATAGAGACAGACGATGATTGGTATGTCACTGAGGTGATAACTCCAGTGTGCATGACGAGCTAGAAAAGGTTGTGGCCTCATTAGGCGTCAAAGTGAAAAAAGAGTTCGTGATCCTGACACTCGCAAAGGTTGTTGCCTTGGTGCCGTAAAAATTATTATCAAGACAAAATTTTTGATTGAGACTGTTGCTTCACAAGGGATGACCCGATCTGAAAGATGTTATACTCCCGCGGAGCTTACTCTCAGAGGTTAAAAGAAGGATGAAGCTTAAAGGCCAATAAGCGAGGGTCAGGTAGAGGAATTCTGGAGAAGAATGTAGCCGAAAGATTATTTTATTGTCAAGCATTCGGAGAAGACTCCAACCCAGATTTTCATATGGGCCCCGCTAATGAGTTCTCAATCGCACAGGCAGGCTTTGATGAAGGCTCTTGATGATAAGTATGTGACCGTCGGCACAAGCAGCGATAATGTGGCCGCTATGATTAACCAAGTTATCCGAGGGCATCAGATTAGTTTATGCGATGATGAGTTGCCTTTTGAAGGGAGGTCACACAGCAAGGCATTGCACATCATTTTGTATGCCATGAAAGGGTCATAAATTACATCCAGGTGGACGATGGATCCGGTCTGAATTTTGCCCATTGTCAACATTAAGGCAGCTAATGTTTGACCTGGGAAATATGGAACAAAACCAAGTCTATGTAAGAGCCTTCAATGAAAAACAGAGAGATACATTGGGAGCGGTGAATCTGATCATCCAAATGGGTCCAGTAGAATTTAGTGCACAGTTTCATGTCTTGGACATCGATACCAGCTATAACCTTCGTTTAGGAAGGCCTTTTATTCACATGGCTCGAGCTGTGCCTTCTACCTTACATCAAATAATGAAACTCGTTTAGAGAAAGAAGAGCTAGTCATTCATGGTGAAGGTAATCATTCTGGAAGAGGGGAGCCAATTATCGATGAAGTCTCTAGAGGTACTGATTTCTACACTGTGGAGCTTGTAAATTCAATCGGTGAAGACTTCGCCCCACAGCCTCTCATGCCTTCTGTGTATAAGATGATTGCTACGGTGATGTTGCAAAGTGGATTTGAACCAGGTTTCGGATTAGAAAGGAATTCCCAAGGAATTAATGATCCCATTCACATTCCTGTAAAGGGGCAATGTATGGATTGGGGTACGTCCCCACAGATGATGATGAGTAGACAAAGAAGAATAATGATCAAGCATTGTCCAAGCCAATTACTCATCTATATCAATCGTTTCCAGTCCGTGAATATGCCGAGCAAGAGGACCATGCCGAAGGAATGTGTGGACATTTTGAAGAAATCAATGATATCATTGAAGATGAGGTCGAGCTGATCAGATTCTGTGATGCTGAGCCATGAGAGGTGCTGAAGAACTGGACCTCCACGCCCATCCTGATTCCCCAAACTCCTTGGTAGAAGGGCATCGTTCTATGCATATTTAAATCGGTGGTAGTAAGGAAGAGGCCCGAGACTAACCATTTTGCACTTTTCTTATTTGTTTGAATTTTTAGTTTTCCATCGTGATGTTTAAAAAGGCAACATGGACCTATGCCATAGCCAAAGTATTCACCATTTTTTCCAATTTGAATAAAAGCCTATTTTATTTAAAAGTTCTTTTGTTTACTCATATGTTATACTTTGTTTTCCTAACTTTGATTGTTTATGGTTTCAGTAATGTTAGTTTTAAACCTACCAATGTCATGTCATGTCACGAGTTGAATGAACAAAATATGGCAGGTGATGACGAGGTTGATGGTTACGAGGAAGAAAGTGAGGTACAAGAATATGTTGCTGAAGAATTTCTACTGTTTGAAAACCAACTAAAGCCGAATTTAGAGGAAACTTAAACTGTAACTCTGGGAGATTAAGAGTGTGTCAAAGAGGTCAAAATCAGCGTCCACTTGAATTAATATCAAAGAGAGGGTCTAATCATTTACTCAGCGAGTACATTGATGTGTTCTTCTGGGAATTCAGCGACATGCTAGGGCTGAGTACTGCTGTTTTGTGTCACAAATTACCGATTAATCCACGGTTCAGTCCGGTAAAGCAAAAAACTAGAAAATTCAAGCCTGAGTTGAGTTTAAAGATTAAAGAACAGACCACCAAGCAGATAGAGTCTCGATTGGTGGAAATGACACAATATCCAACTTGGTTGGCCAATGTTACTTTGGTCACTAAAAAAGACAGGAAGATCAAAATTTGTGTCGACTATAGAGATCTCAATAAAGCTAGCCCTAAGGATAATTTTCTTGTTGCCAAACATTCACATTCTGATCGATAACAGTGCTAAACATGAAATGCAGTCATTTTTGGATTGTTATGCAAGTTATCATCAAATTATGATGGACGAAGAAGATGCAGAAAAGACAGCTTATATTACACCTTGGGGTGTATATCATTTAATGGGTAATGCAATTTGGCCTCAAGAATGTTGGTGCTACCTATATGAGGGATATAAAGACTATATTTCATGATATGATTCATAAGGAGATCGAGGTGAATGTGGATGACGTCATAATCAAGTCCCGCGAGAGTTCGGACCACTTGATGCACTTGAAGATGTTTGTTGACCATTTGCAGCTTTACAACTTAAAGTTGAATTCCTCCAAGTGTGCTTTTCGAGTGCCAGCCGGCAAGTTGTTGGGATTCATAGTCAGCAGAAGGAGTATCGAGCTCGTCCCTTCAAAGATTAAGGCGATTCAAGAGTTACCTCCCCCGAAGACTAAAAAGGAGGTGATGATCTTCTTAGGGAGGTTGAACTACATCAGTCGATTCATAGCTCGTGAGAAGATATTCATACCTTGAAGAATTTATTCATCACGGGAAGATTTCATACCCCGCAAGAAATTATGCATCGCGAGAAGATATTCATACCTCAGAGAATTTATGCATCGCGGGAGGATTTCATACCCCGCAAGAAATCACACAACGTGGGATGATATTCATGCCCCGCAAGAAAGCATGCACTACCAGAAAAGGAATCGTGCATCTCAAGAGAAATATTTACCCCTCAACATCAACTGCATTCTTTACTTTGATAAAAGTTAGCATCAACAAGAGCATCGAAGACGAAATCAAGAGAAATATCAGCACTACATCAACTTTTATTTTTTTCAACAACGAATTAAAAGTACATTGAAGATAGATATTGCAAAACATATGACATAAGATTTATTTGCTTTACGTCTAACCGATCGAGTTGATATCAAATGCGAAGGACAGCAATTATGTGTCAACACAGTAAAAGATACTATCTCCTATTTGAATTGCAATTTTATACTAATAAGTTTTATCTCAACCTTTTTCGAGAGCATCCGAAAGGATGAATTCTCCAAAAACAAAACCAAAGGTGCGGATGACATCAAAAAGGATGCAGCACAATGTGAAACTTTTTTTTAGCAGCAAACTAAGACATAGTCCAAAGAGGATTATTAAATTTTTAGGACGCGAGCAGAGGAGCGATTTCCACCACAATCAAACCACACTCCTATCATAAGGCATGTGTTTTTTTTTTCGGTTTGTAAGTTTTGGTTACGCATCCGGAGTTTTGGTTTGGCGGAAGCAAGTTTCCAATCCGAGTTACAATGCACCAAGATCTTGGGAAATTATGTCCGTGTAGGTTTTTATTTATGGGTGTGAACTGCACCACATTCATGACTAAGAGATTACAAGCCTCCTTTTCACACTCGACTTAATTTGTTACTCTTTTAGAACCAACAGTTATCTAGCATAAAAGATTTCCTTTTCAACGGGTCGAGTCGAACTACAAAAAACCTAATTACTAAGGTTCAAAGATATGCAGGCTAGCTCGATGTCTAGAGCTCGGTTGTATCCTAACATTTGCTCTTGAATCCCATTCCAGAGTATTTCGATCCCTTTCATAATCCGGTGTCGAGATGACTTTTGAAATCTTTCAAAAAAAATTTAATCAATAGTATCGAACTACGTGTGGTCTGAATAATCATATAGCCTGAGATAGGTAGGAAACCTTTTTCCGGGGCTCGGCCATGATTCGTAAAGTCCGTACAAAATTGTCAGAAATATTAATTTCTGGTCGGTCAAAATCTGATTGGCCAATTTCATATTCCTTGAACTTCTTACATCAGTCCGAGTCAAACGAGGGATAGTTTTTGACACCTAATTATGACCTCCGCCGATGTAAATTAATTAACGAGCTTTTCAAATTCTAAACTATTTAAAATTATTAGATTTTTAAAATTTTAAAATATATACAAAATCAAATTGTTTACTTTTATAATTTTTACGAAATAATGATTTACGTAATTTTGAATGTAATTAGCACATTTTATATACATTTCAAAAAATCATCTTAAAAGATTTTAGTAGATAATTAATTAAATAAGTTTATTTTAAGTATTGGTTTTTTTTTTTAATTACTAGTTTGTAATTAAATTAATGATTTTATTTTTTGTTTTTTCGTTAAAGTTAAGAAGCTCGTTAGTTAATTATACTAACTCATATCATATGATTTTTGACAATTTCAACTCAATTTGGTTGATTTAGTTTCACTTGACTATGCCATGACCGAATGTGGGCCTTTGTAATTTTCTTTTAGCACCCAGGTCTTGAAAAATCTCAGGCCCAAGGATTGAACTTAAAACCGAGCCCACCATAGAAAATGTCAACATAATTTCCCCAAATCACTTAGCATATGCCTTTTTAGTTGACCTGGCCCAAACCCTTCCCTTCCTTAGAAGAGTCCAGAAGAGCCTGCTGTTCAAAGAATTTTCCCAAACTGCCAATGCAAAAAAAAAGAGGAAAAACGACACGCCTGAGTAGGAAACGTGAAGGCCCCATTGATGGCTTTACATGGGAGTTATACAAAGCAGCAATGACGCGTGATCCGCACGTCCCAACGTCTTCTTCCTCTATCCAATTCTATTTTGGACAGTACTTTCGGCTACATCCTTTGTGCTTTTCCAACTATTTGCTTTGTCCCCATAGCACGAGATTATGCCACATCATAGCCAAGGATGGGATACCAATCTTAATCGTCCATTCCCTTTCCCTTTTCAGAATAGAGGTAGAATTTCAGAAAAAAGTTGCTTATCCAATTTAGTGAAAGTTTTTTTTTCTCCTAGCCAAGTTTTAAGAAGAGGAAGACATTTAAATCCGAAGTTCTTGGAGATATTCCTTTAATCTCAGTTTTTTTCACTATATTTCATTCATCCAAGTCTTCTCGGAGTCCCTCATTCAGTGAGGAAGTTTTCGCTCTTTCTAGCTCATTTTGGTTTTCGTTAGCTGCCCAGAAAAAGGTGATTCTTCGCTTGTAAAAATGATTCATATCGCATTTTATTTCATTTCAAGAAGTTACGTCATTTGACGTCGGAAAGGCCTTAATATGTGGATGTGTGATGTTGTTTATGTCTGACTCATTGATGCTTCAATATAATAATATCATGCCTATGCGACTTATTGAGTTGGTCATGCCTAAGCTTGTGGGTTTGCATCCAGTGTTAGATACTCTAGATTACTCTTCTAGTTTCTGTCTATTATTTCTCTGTTTAGTCGACTGCTTAATGACATAGGGTGGTCCTTTTCGTTCATAAGTAGTGAGTCACTGTGTGTGATTTGGATAAGCTTTAATGTATGTATCCATGCAAGCATGAACTCTCAAACCTTCTTATATGGTTAGCATGAATGAATATTTCCTTGTTTTGTTATTATCCTTTAGTTTTATCCATTTCTAGAATTTATATATATATATATA
>NC_028642.1:15846987-15915606 GCF_001406875.1 Solanum pennellii | reverse complement strand
ATATATATATATATATATCTATATATATATATATATATATTATTTTAGATTAATTATTTTCTGCTGCCACTAAGATTTGTTCGTAAAAGTTTTTCTTCTCCACTGTTCGAAATTCAGACGTAAATGCCAACCTTCTAGTCGAGTTAGTTTAAATTGGAGTTCTCTTAATCGAGTTTTGTCGGAGTAAGTCTTTAGGATCGTTCAGAACCAGATGTCTATTTGTATTATCTTTCCATGTGTGTAGTCGGAGACACTGACTCGATTTGTGTAATTTCTGGTCTCTTTTTCCGGAATAGTAGAGAACCAACTCTTCTCTTGCATTCCATATTAGGTATATTTGTGTTTGTATGCAACATGATAGTTTATGGCCAATTTTTTTTTAGCTTTGATGATTTATCGTTAAATTTCACTTCCCTTCAGATGATTTGGCAAAGCCCCTCCCCTCTCTTACACTTCAAACTTTGTTTAAAGATTGAATTTAGCACCGTAAGATCTCACCAATTGAGTATGTTTATTTGATAAAGTGTAGCATGTTTCCTTTACATGTTTTAAATTTAAATGTTGTGCAACAGTGAGGTGTTCCCCTGTGTATGATGGATTTCTAGGCATATATGCATGCAAGTGTGTTCTACTTGCTTTGAGTCATATCTTTTATAAGATTTGCAAGACTTATTCTTAGTTCACTCAGGTTTTTCCTTTGAAGCCATTTATTTCGGTCTAGTTCGAATCTCTAAAATAGTTGACATCTCATATTTCCGTTTTGTTCAAGATACATTTAATCATTTAGCGCTCCATGTACTAATCCATTATTTTATTGCATGTGAAACTCCTCTCGAGTCCATTTTGAGACTCCCATTTCATCTTTGCATCGTTCGTTTGAGCCACAGAAAATTGAACCATTATATTCATAGTCATAGACCCCCTCAAAAGTATTGTAAAGGTCGAAATATATGTTGCTGGAAATTAATTTTTACAGGTTTTGAGAAGGTTGTATACTAGTGTATACTAAACATATACATCAATATACAGATCCAAAACAGGCATATGCGGACAAATTTGAAAAACAGGTAAAAAAGCAACATTTGCTCGCTGAAAGTTAATTATTCAGGCCCCCAAAAGTTGAAGAACAGGTGGATATATCGGCTGTATACACTGATATACAATCAAAATATATAGTATACAGGTCAAAACGTCTCTACTGCAGGGTAAAAACGTAGGAAATATAAAATCCTCATGAATTGCATGCGAGGAGTCCAAAAGTAATCCGTATACATGATGTATACGTCAAATACACACTTAATGTATATCATGGAAAATAAGGGAAAAGAGGAGCCAAAAGCCCAAGGATTTGCAGAGACAGCAACTTGGGCCCAAGTTCATTTTGTGGGCATTTCAAGATAAGACAGGTGGGCCGAAAGCCCAATTTCGTCGAATTTGGGCAAATTGGTCCAAGTTCAAATACTACTCTTCTATTCCCTCATTATTTATGTTTTGTTAATTACTAACATTTTGGTTCCAGTTTAATTAGTTCCCAAACGATAGTCATTTATCATTATTTTTACATATTTAATAATATACAGATACTTATACATATAGATTTTGCTTAGTCTTTATTATTTCTATTAGTTTTGTCAAATATCTAGATTATTCTATTTAGAATAACTCTTTAGTTTAATTACCTCTTTAAGGTAATTAATTTTAGGAAAATATAATATGAAATGAGTAAGTAAAAATTTGAATTTATTGGAAAATATAATATGAAATGAGTAAGTAAAAATTTGAATTTATTGGAAAATATAATATGAAATGAGTAAGTAAAAAATTGAATTTATTTAATTTAGTAAAAAAATTTAAAAATTTATTTTAAGAGTCAAAAGTATTTTTAGGCAAATCGCCGGTCAATCGCGAGTTACCAGACATTTCGAGGGCCTAACACCTTCTCGGAATGTACATTTGAACTTCGAACCCTTTTCATCTAATTTTTATCTGTTTTAAATCTTTTGAAAAATAATTTTCGGCTTTTGTTGATTTTTTACTAAAAACTCAAGTGGCGACTCTGTTGATTCGGAAAATTGAATTCTCTTAAATCATAAGATTAATTGATTTTTTGAAACTTAGTCATTTTTACTTTACTTTTATATTTTCGTAAATTATTCAATCACCCATTAGGAATTCATTAATGGCGGCACATGGACCAATCCTTACCCTAACAATTTCATTCAGTTGACATCAAATCATCAATGTAAGCTAGATCATGAACTAGCATTGGGAGACTAGGCATATAGCTTCACATTGTATGATCATTTTAAAAACACATTTTGTAAAAAAAAAAATTCCTTCAAGGCAATGATCACATCATATACAAAAACTTATTTATAACAAATTTCCTTCAAGGCAATGATCACATCTCATATAGAACGACAATAAGATAAACACTGCCACCATAAGTGGACCATACCACATAGTGCCATACTAGGCCAAACATCTAGCAATTCTATAGAAGAGTAGAGAGGATATGGCCAACTTACAATTCCCCCACGCTTTGATCATCATTGATCAATTCCTATACGTCAACATCAATACATGTATACAACAGTATCTAAAGGTACCATTGCGTAAACGAAATCATACTCCAAATATCATGGTTTCAAGATCATATTAGGTACACTACTTCATTAAGTATATAAAAAATTAGAGAAATATAGATGAATTAACCGAATCCCTATACCTTTATTATCATTGATAACTCATCAACAATTCACCATCAATGGAAATAATGGAATATAGAACTAATAAATTCATTACAATCTAAAGATAATTCAATCATCACACAATCATGACTAAAAAACTCACATTATCTCATAATTTATGAATTTGGGAGGATCATGGGTTCTTCATTGAATTGGATTAAATTTCATCTCAAAATCAGTAATTAATCATGTATTCATCATTAGAATGTTTTTGAAGTCAATTTGACAATGAACCCATGGCTAGGTTGAAAGATAGCAATTTTGATCATTCTCAAAACCTTTGAAGGAACTGCTTAGATTAATGGATAACTAAGGATGAAGTATCATCATTCCTTAATACATGAGAAGAACACGAAAATTTAAGAAGAAACCATTAAAATCAGCCCTTAGCTTGAACCTTGAGTTTTCCCTCCAATGGAGGTTTGAGAGGATTTAAGAGAGACTTGGGATTTGGATTTCTCAATGGGTAATGGGGTTTTGTCTTGGTAAAGGGGTTAAATAAGTAATAAAAACAGTTTATAATCATCTCCCCAAGTTACCAAACCACCCCCATACTTAATGGGACTTTTAAATATGTAAAACTTGATTTTAAAAAGATCCAAATGAATATTTGAAATGGTAGCGCGTCGCGGAGGCAGCCTTCGATTGGGACGCACATAGTTTTTGAGATAGTGAACCTTGTGTAGGGCACACGAAGCACAGTTTCACTCAGTTCTAGATGTGCGACGCTTGACTTTTTCACAATTTTGTTGCTACACGCTGCATTTGGCAATTTCATTGTCTAACAATTGGGTCCTCCTTGGGGTCCCTTAGGGTGGTCCTCAGGGTGTCGTACCCAAATCTGTTTACCCTTAACATGTATATTAAGGTTCTAGGGTCATCCCTTCTTTTTTTCTGACTTTAAACAAAGCATAAAAAATAAGGCAAACATACAAGGACACACTAGCACGTCTAAAGACCAACTTTCGAGCGTCTCAGACGTTTGACCTCCAAACCTCTTCAAATCAGTTAAACAAGTTCTAAAATATTTTTTTAACCTCTTTAGTCATATATGATATCTAGCTATCTTAGTTCATTATGAGAGTCCTTAGAAGAACTCCCTTCAAGAGCTACTTGTGCAATCCATAGTTGAAGTCCCATACCCTCACCTACAATACGAAACTTCCCTTAGGTTATTCTAGTTACAGTCCATTACATTACTTACATTTTCCATTTTAATTTAGGGATAATATAGACATAACCAACACTAAGACCATGGGTGCTAACATGGAATTTTGTGTTGTAGAACCTTACACCAAGGGAAGGTGTTCTACGTTGCCAAAGTACAACACTAACATCATGCTAGCATATTAGGTGATATCACATGCTATATTCTATGGGTAAAACATAGTTTATGGAACTTGGAGGCTTATATTGAGACCGTTTTTATGCCAAATGGGGCATTGCAGTTATCCACCTCGTGAGGACAATGGTGAACAAGTCTTCCCAAATTGGGAAGGGCACCGCCTCATCTTCAAGCTCACTCGGTGCTAATCTAAGTTAACTTTATTGAAAAGCCTTTATTAATAATTACTTCATCAAAGTAGGCTTTAGGAAATTGACTCCCCATATGGTTAGATCATAGGTCATAGATGAGAGTATCCTTTCATCAACTTAAATTATGTGAGAAAACCTTTCTCACCAACATAGCATATTCGAGTACCATTTAGTTTAGGATACCTTTGAGAACACCTTTCAAGAGCCCCTCTATTGACTATATCATTATACATGCATAATGGACATGTTCCATGTGGGTGTATACATATATCTGAGCAAACCTTTCACGTAAACACCCTAAGACCACAAATGTTCATACTTTACTTCATTCATGCATAAATGTATAGGTTCATATATATGAGCAATCCTTTCATATAAACACATTTAGAAACTATTCATATTCATGTACATAGATAACAAACCTAGGAACTATCGTATTAAGGCACATATGTGCAATGCATAGACAAGGTCCCATAGCCTTGTCCATACTAGTACACCTATCAAGTCGTCCTAGTTAAGGGATGCATAACAAACTTCATACGCAAATACTTTACACGCATAGTAGTAGACATTAGTGCATATGAGAATATCCTTTCATTAGACACCATGAACCTATACTACTTGTAAGTATGCATGAGGTGTGCGTGTATGTACATTGGTCAACATGATCATATAATGGGTATAAACATCACATTGAAGCAGACACGATATTTAGACCATAAAGCACATTCAAGTATAGACCACATACCACATACTAGCATAGGAAACAAGAAAATTTCCACATTTGCATTCAAGACTCCTAACATTAGCTAATCACACATCCAAATAGGGGTACATATGTAATACTCCGAATGTCTAAAGCCTAATATACAGACTAACATGAGAAACTAAGAGTTGTAACACCATTTTTATTCAATTATAATGTATATAAGTCAATTAGGAAGCTTTAGAATTAAAACGTTAAGGAACATCCATGATCTTCGGAAACTACTTCAAGAGTTTCTACTGTGCGTTAGCATATTTGACTTATTTTTAGGATTCGAAATTCAATGAAATTTGGTGGTAAGGTGTATAAAAAATATTAGAGTTGGTTTATAGTTGAAATTTCCTGGTGCGACTCCCCAAGGAAAAACCAAGGATCCTTGAGGAGGATAATGCATTTTGGTAAAAACTTGTCAAGAGGCAGTGACCATTAACGAATTACAGGTGATATGGCATTGCTGAGTATATGGGGCGTCGATTCCTCGTTCTACCAACACGTAGACATTTTTGTCTAATTGTCCATTTGTACCAGTCTCTGACACAAATGATGGGTGTGGAGGACGGAAGGGGTCATGGGTGTAAATTGAACTACGTCTCGTTAGTCGGGGTCTCGTAGGTCAGGTCCCTGTGTGGATTGTTTTGTTTTAAGTATCTATTTAGTTAATTAAGGGGTTAGTTAATTAGTTAGGGTTTAAATAAGGCCTAATACAATTAGCTAATGAATTCTTTAAATTCCCTAAATTTAATTAAACTAAACCCAACTCTTAAAATTCCTAAAGCCAAATTACTCTTCCTTCTCTCTTCTTTCTCTCTGCCAAAGAAATTCCATAGAAGACCAAGTAAAGAGGGGTTCTAGGGTTGCAAAGGATCAATTTTTCTCCATCAAACCACCCATACACCCTATCTAGGCACACTTAAATGATCCTTAAGACCACCTATAATGAGATCAACAAAGACTTAGAAGACATCATACACCTCAATATGAGATCCTTTTACCAAATGTGTTTCTAAGTCTCACTTGAGTGAGTTGTGAAGCAACGTCCCATACAATCATTTACACACACACCAAAGATATCCTATAGACTACCTAAGATAGGATCATTCTCATTTAGTACATCAACACGCATATAGTATGAAATTCTATTTCCAAAGGCTATCATAGGACTTACTTAAGTAAATCTAGAAGATAACGTCCATGATTAACCTCTTCAAGACTACCTAAATAATCCTTAAGACTACCTAAGGCTTAGATCATGTCCACATAATCAACATCTTCCCTAACTAGAGTCATTCTTAAGACTTATCTAGGTAAGATACGAAGTGACCATTCCTATGCCCCCTTCACACCTTAACTAAAAACCTTTAACTACTCTAGGTAAGTACTTATTCATTTAACATTCTTTCTTACCTTAAGTCAGTACATTCATTTGTTCATTTAAGACTCATTCATCACATAAAGACATTCAAGTAATGGTGTTGTAGAAGACCTAGGGACCCTAAATTTTTTCAAAGCCTATTTTGCTAGTAGGTATCCCATATGATTAGAATAGGCAATAACCGACATAGACCATCATAGTTAGACATGGAATTCGGAGTTCTATCGTACTCCGATGAGGGTGTTTTACTTGCCAATGGTAGAACTAGGACACATCCCATGTAGGAACATGGTTAAGGAATATAAAGTGTGCGATTTATGCTCTTGTCTAATCCTTTAACAAGAGCTACTTCCCATACCATATTCACTAAGTGCTAGCGTTTTTTCTCAAAGAGTAATTTACATTAAAGGTTCACATAACATGGTTCCATATCAAGTTTATAACCCAATCACATTTACCTTACCAAAGAGGTCCACTAGGGCTACCTTACAATGGCAACAATAAGATCATAATGAATTTTTTAAGGTTTGATATGATGCAGTTTCAACCAACCAACATTAAGTCTATCATTCCTTTACTTGAATGATACCATTACGCCTTTCGACTTCAACATTTATAACCTCACTACTAGGTTTTAGGTTTCACATAAAGGACTCTCTTAACATCATTTAAGGTCTCATGTCATTCATACATAGAATACTAAGAGGCTTTAGCATCCTAAGTCAAGACATCTTATATTCACATTCATACATGCATCAAGTAAGAAACACAAGTCAACCAGGAGAAGACACAACATACTTCACTTTAACACATATTACATGTCACGACTTGAATCCAGACCCCAGAAGAGACCGACATCGTTGACCTCTCAGAGGTCGCAGACAAGCTTACATACGTTATCCATACTTCATCTAGTTTAATTTTAGTGGAAAATTTGAAATTTTTGTCTCCTTATTTAATTATACACATTTTAAACCTAACATCATAGGCATCCATAAACCAACCATCTAATATATGGATAATTAAATGAAAGAAACAGTTCATAATTTCATTAAACGTATTTTTTTGCCAAAATGGCACCAATACAAAGTCTGAAATGAAAGTGGAAAGAAACGGTAGTGGAACACGCTCCACTATCAAAATCCTACATCTAAGCTAGATTATAACAGTAGAAATCCTCAAAATCATGAGGGCGTACAAAGTCCGGATGAAAAATTCCACGTCCAAATAGCTGCAACGTCAACCTGTGAGCTCTAGCGTCCACTTGTGCCTGCACCTAAAAATATAGAGTTGTATGGGATTAGTACACACTTGTACTAAGTATGGTTATATGGAAGCACACAACAAGGACATGCATGAGTAAGGATAACTCTTTCCTACCAACATGATTATGGAAAGACAAGTCAGTGGACTTTCCAAATTGATATTAGGAAAGTTAGTGAACTTTCCAAATTTCGATAAGAAAAGTAAGTGAGCTTTCCAAATTTTGATTAGGAAAGTCATGCCATGAGAATAACATGTATCATCATACTTATCATATTGCACACAACAAATAACATCTTACACTTAGCACATATCATATTACATATAGAACATAACATCTTTCATATCATTCATTCATATGCCATGAGAGCTTGGAATCATGGACTTAATATTAAGACTTTCCAGAAATGAGGGCTCAACATATGGGACCTCAACTAGGGAGTCTGCTTTAGCAAACACAGAATCTGCTTCGTTCATTCATGGGTACTCCCTTTAATTTCATTCATGGGCCAGTGTAAACACCAGCTATACCTCGGATGTAGTTTAAGACTTTCATCGGGTTGGTTGTGCAATGACTAAGAATGACCTAATGTCATTAACTTAATCTAACTCACCTTTTAATTGTCCTATCCTACCACCTTTGGTATCATTCATTTAATTATGTGCACCATTTGAGGTTGGCCTCACTTCATTCATTGGGAACTTTAACTTTTACCAACATAGATCATGTGAGCGTCATGAAATCCAGCGTCATGTAAGTCCACACCGAAAATAGGTGGAATCACCGGCAAATGTGACCCAAAACATGCTAGCGTACATCGGAACTGAATCCCTCCAGATCCCTATATTGGCAATATAGATTTGAAGACTAGGAGATATAAGAAGACCCATACTAGGCATGCCGGAAAATCTTATCTCATCAGAGTTACGTGAACCTCTGCCCTTCCCAAAATAAGGCATCACCGATCATAGCTAGTCCATTGGTGCTCATTATAAAGTTCCATTACATTCAACTCATACGTCATGGAAGTTGGCTTCTAGTATGAGGACATCATATCTCAATATATGATTTCTCATCTCATCATTAGTATTAAGTGTGTTAATCTCAATACTTTCATTAGAGTGTTTATAGAGAATGGTCTCTTAATTAACTTTACACTCTCATAGGTGAGTACGTCTTTGTAACATTTACTTAGTCTCATTTAAGATTGCTCTAATCTTTTACATTAGCCTAATATCATGTTGTCACCACATTCATCAACAATAGCACATTTACTCTTCATAATTACTCACCCCTTTTTACGTGAATGTCTATTTCATCATATGCAATGCACTTGGCCATTTGTGTGTTTCACACTCTTACTTAACCCTTCTAGGGTTTCATCATTTCAATACATAATAATAATTTTATCGTATGCCAATGAACTTGGCCATTTAGTGTGTTTTAAACTCGTACTTAACCCTTTTAGGGTTACATCATTTCATTACATACATCTTAGGTTCACTTATTTTTAAACGTATGCTGGACATATGGGTCTATATATACAAGCCACGAGGCTTCATTTATAGTTCGTTTAAGTGATTCATATCTTCCTAAGATTATGTAGTACAAGACTTGTGCATCTTGTATGTATGCCAATATCTCGATTTCTATCTAAGTAGGCAACATTATTCTTGAAGATTTAATTCACGTATGACTTATGCATCTTTACAGGCAAAGGGACCCAATTTTGAATACCTTAGACAACACTTACTGTTTTTTTATTAATTGTATTTTTGTCCACATGACATTGGGACCCTAGATCGAGCCCCAAAATCAACGTTTCCTCTTTATTTTTCTCCTTTGAGTAATCTCTTCCTTTGCCGAGAGGTTGTGGGATCAAACCCCGACAGCCCCTTTTATTATTTCTTTTCTATTTCTCCTTTTCTATTTCGAGTTGACTATGAGGTTGTGGGATGAAACCCCCACAACCTTTATTTATTTTTCTTTTATTCTCCTCTTAAATCTTCCTAAGAGGTCGTGGGTTCGATTCCCACACGCCTCCCCCCTTTATTTTTCTTTAATTCTCCTCCTTAAATATGCTTAAGAGGTCGTGGATTCGATTCCCACACGCCTCCCCTAAAATTTTCTTTTATTCACCTCTTTAATCTGCCTAAGAGGTCGTGGGTTTGATTCCCACATGCCTTCCCCTTTATTTTTATTTTATTTTCCCTCCTTTAAACTTCCTAAGAGATCGTGGGTTCGATTCCCACACGCCTCCCCCTTTATTTTTCTTTTATTCTCCTCCTTAAATCTTCCTAAGAGGTCGTGGATTCGATTCCCACACACCTCCCCCTTTATTTTTCTTTTATTCACCTCCTTAATATTCCTAAAAGTTCGTTGCTTCGATTCCCACACGCCTTCCGTTTAATTTTCTTTTATGTTACATTTTCCAGCCAATACCATGGTTCGAATCCCCTTCACCACATTCCTTCTAACTTCTTTATTTTCATGGTGTGTAACATGGTGAGGTCACGAGTTCAATCCTCCATGAACTCACTTGTTTTAATTCATTTTTTTAAACATTTTGAACCCTCTTTGCTGACCGAAATTCTTTACTAGAAGGTGGAAATTTTCTTTTAATTTTTCAGCATCCTTTCATCAAGTTACACCTTAGTTCTTAAGGGAATTTCTTAATGCCTCAAATAAGCCACATTTCAATTCATATGAACATCACATTTACGTCAATATGTGCATATGAATATAAAGAACTATCATTCCATTTCAAGTCCTAAACCATGAACTATACCCACGGCAACACGTTGTTACATTTTCGGAAACATCAACATAAGTCACACAATTACAAACATACATATAAACACATAATCATCACGAAAACACGTTTTATCCCTAGTTTCTACCAGCAAACATAACCATCCTATGATTCAATGGGAGCTAGTGACAGGGACATGCACAGGGAACAATCCTAGTTTTCGGAATGAATATTCTGAACCTTAAGGGGTCTCTAGGGAAAGGGACAAACAGAGAAGAGATCATACCTCTTTGAAGTTCAAACCTCGACTTGCTGCCCAAAGAACCCCTCCAAACACATGTTCACATGACGGAAAAATCCTCTCTTTGCCTAACGTGTTTGATTAGTTGTTTGTTTATAATTTTCGTTGTGAGTTTTTCAGGTGTGAAGAACTTTGGTTTACCTACTGTTTTTGTAAATTATTTGTCAGAGAAACACGTGAGTTATAGTGATAGAGACGTGAGAGATAGAGATGAGCGTGGGAGAGAAGCGTTTTCTCAGGATTAGGAGTCTAGTTTAGGACTTAGTCAAATAAGGTTATTTTTAATTATTAAAAAACTTATTTCCTTTTATTTTAAATCATCTAACAACTAATAAATATGAATAATTACATTAATTTACCAACTTAAATTAAAAATAATTTAATTCATTGCTTCCACATAGGTTCGACCCTGGGTGGAGCAAGACTTCACTTCAAGAGCCCAATTTCGGCCCTCTCTCCCAAAAATGCCCCTCCACCTAATTAATTAAATAATAAACTATATATTTAGGATGATTACGATACTACCCTTAGCCTAGAAAATGACCATTTTACCCCTAGAACCTCCAAACCTAAGATTTCTTCTTTTTAAGTTCGGTAAAGACTCCTTTGAGTAAATATTAACATTCGAGAGTCCTACATGGTTGGAACAAACCTTTCCTAGATCGAATAACTCACCAAGTAGTTGGCTTGGATGAAGCAAGTGTTCTGAGGTCTGGTTCTACGCGCATCAATCCGTGTAAACTCCGTCTAATCGTTGGCATTTTAGACACATTAAGCATAACTTAGCATATCCATTTTTAGGGTTGTTACATTATCCCCCCTTAAGAACATTCGTCCCAGAATGACACTACTATTTACTAACAATAAGTAAGTCATCTATAGAATGTATGCAAACATAAGTAATTCAATACTCTCCATCGGTGAATATCTAATTCACATATAAACATGATGGTGCACATCCTTGAAACCTACTAGTAGCTTCACATTAATAGACTAAGGAACTCTTTCCTAAACAAGTCTCATCGAAGCATACAACATAAGTAAACATGTGATTCATACAAATCAGAAACCAACATGATGACTCAAAAAATATTAACATCATACAAGTGCATAAACACCATGCACAGTAAAATACATGAAAGACTAATTAAGGCTACGCACCCGAGACATCACTTGAGGTGCCTTCCCCTGCACCCCTAGACATGAGTGCAAAGAATCGTTGCCTCCTTGGAGACTCTTTACTTGGACCATTAGGTTGAACTCTCTCCTTCCCTTGTTCTTGACTTCTCCTATACGGACAATCCTTCACAATGTGACCCAGTTTGCTACAAATCTAACAAGCATTAGAGCCCCTCATACACTCTCCTCCATGAAGTTTGACACACTTCCTACTCTTAACTCTAGGATTGGAATCCCTATGATAGCGATCCTTGGACGAACTTGACTCCCCTTGGAGGGAGAGTACCTTCTTAAACCTGGGCTGATCCCAGATTTCAGTACTACTCTTCCTTGAAATATTCTTCTCAGCTTGTCTTGATCTGTTCCCTGCCCTAGTATGCTTCCTATTCCTGTTTTCCTCCACTTGCTAGACATGGACAATAAGCCTGGAAAGGCCCATGCTGGCATGCAACATAGATGTCGTACACTCGTGCTCGAGATTCTCAGCAATCTTAGATCCATTGTAAATGGGAGGATTCATCCTCGTGAAGTCCATTAACCTGCTAGCCATGGTGCTGGAAGGTGGGTTCTCCCTAGGAACACCTTGTTCCTCTCCCTTCGTTTCTCCTTGTATTCATCTTTCTGAATCTGAAGAGTTGATGTTAGATACACTCTTAACACGAAGAAACAAACATTAGAGAAGGCACGATAACATCAGAAGAAGGGAAATTTTCCTACGGACCATGCAGTCTCTAATACAGGATAGTGGTGCACGTCACTACCATGACTTAGAAGCTACTCAATGAGGTTGATGTGAACTTATTATCTTTGGAATTTAACCTAGGTCTCTGATACCAACTTTGCCTTGATTGGAATCTTGACACTTGAAGAGACCGGCGTCGTTGACCCCTCAGAGGTCGCAGACAATCCTACATACGTTATCCTAACTTCATCTAGGTTAATTTTAGCGGAAAATTTGAAATTTTTGTTTCCTTATTTAATTATAAACATTTTAAACCTAACATCATAGGGTTCACAAATCAATCATCTAATATAGAGATAATCAAATGAAAAAAACAGTTCATAATTGCATTAAACGTATTTCTTTGCCAAAACGGCACCAATAGAAAGTCTGAAATGAAAGTGAAAAGAAATGCTAGTGGAACATTCTCCACTATCTAAAGCCTACATCTACACTAGATAATAACGGTAGACATCCTCAAAAGAAAAGGGCCTACCAAGTTCGTATGAAAAACTCCACGTCAGAATAGCTGCAATGTCAACCTGTGAGCTCTAGCGTCCACATGTACCTGCACCTTAAAATATAGAGTTGAATGGGACTAGTACACACTTGTACTAAGTATGGGTATATGCAAGCACACACCAAGGACATACATGAGTAATAATAGCTCTTTCCTAACAACATGATTATGGAAATCCAAGTCAGTTGACTTGCCAAATTGAGATTATAAAAGTTAGTAAACTTTCCAAATTTTAATTTGGAAAGTGAGTGAGCTTTCCAAAGTTGGATTAGGAAAGTCAGTGAGCTTTCAAAATTTGTTTTAAGAAAATTATGCCATGAGAATAACATGCATCGTCATACTTATCATATTTCACACAACAAATAACTTCTTACACTTAGCACATATCATATTGCATATAGGACATTACATCCTTTATATCATTTATTCATATGCAATGACACCTTGGAATCATGGACTTAACATTAAGACTTTCCAGAAATGAAGGCTCAACAAATAAAACCTCAACTAGGAAGTCTACTTTAGCAAACACAGAGTCTGCTTCGTTCATTCATATGTACTCCATTTCATTTCATTCATAGGCCAGTGTAACCACCAGCTATACCTAGAATGACCTAATGTCATTACTTGAATCTAACTCGCCTTTTGATTATCCTATCCTAATACCTTTGGTATAATATATTTCATTATGTGCATCATTTGAGGCTGGCTGCCTTCATTCATTGGGAACTTTAACTTTTACCGACATAGATCATGTGAGAATCATGAAATCCAGTGTCATGAAACCCCACACATAAAAGAGGTGGAATCATCGAACAAATTGACCCAAAACATTCTACCGTACATGGGAATCGAATCCCTCCAGATCCCTATATTGGCAGTATAGGTTCGAAGACTAAAAGAAATAAGGAGACCCATACCCGACATGCCGGACAGTCTCATCTCATTAGGGTGACGTGAACCCTACCCTTCCCGAAAGAAGGTATCACCGGTCATAGCTAGTCCATCGGTGCTCAGTGTAAAGTTCCATTACATTCAACTTATACTTCATGGAAGCTGGCTTCTAGTATGAGGACATTATATCTAAATAGATGATTTCTCATCTCATCATTAGTATTAAGTGTGTTAATCTCAATACTTTCATTAGAGCGTTCATAGAGACTGGTCTCTTCATTAACTTTACACTCTCATTGGTGAGTATGTTTTGGTAATATTAACTTAGGCTCATTTGAGATTGGTCTCATCTTTTACATTAGCCTCATATCATGTTGTCACCACATTCATCAGTATTAGCACATTTGTTCTTCATAATTACTCACCCCTTTTTACGTGAATGTTCATTCATCATATGCCAATGCACTTTGCCATTTGTGTGTTACACACTCTTACTTAACCCTTTTAGGGTTTCATCATTTCATCACATAATAATCATTCATCATATGCCAATGCACTTGGCCATTTAGTGTGTTTTAAACTCGTACTTAACCCTTCTAGGGTTACATTATTTCATTACATACATCTTAGGTTCACTTATTTTTAATCGTATGCTAGACTTCTGGGTCTATACATACAAGCCATGAGGCTTCATTCCTAGTTCGTTTAAGTTATTCATATCTTCCTAAGATTATCTTGTACAAGACTTATGCATCTTGTATGTATGCCAAGATATCAATTTCGATCTAAGTAGGCAACATTATTCTTAAAGATTTAATTCACGTATGACTTATCCATCTATACGAAATTTGGGCAAGGGAACCCAATTTCGAGTCCCTTAGACAACACTTACATTTTTTTTCCATTTATTTTATTTTGGTCAACATGACATTGGGACCCTAAATCAAGCCCCAACATCAACGTTTCGTCTTTCTTTTTCTCCTTTGAATTACCTCTTACTTGGATGAGGGGTTGTGAATTCAAACCCCCACAACCCCTTTTATATTATTTTTTTTTCTATTTCTCCATGTTTAATTCGAGTTGACTATGAGGTTGTGGGATCAAACCCCCACAACCTCTTTTTATTTCTTTTATTCTCCTCCTTAAATCTCCCTAAGAGGTCGTGGGTTTGATTCCCACATGCCTCCCCTTTATTTTTCTTTTATTCTCCTCCTTAAATCTTCCTAAGAGGTCGTGGGTTCGATTCCCACACGCCTCCCACTTAATTTTTCATTTAATCACCTCCTTAATCTTCCTAACACGTCGTCGGTTCGATTCCCACATGCCTCCCCATTTATTTTTCTTTTATTCTCCTCCTTAAAACTGCCTAAGAGGTTGTAGGTTCGATTCCCACACGCCTCCCCCTTTATTTTTCTTTTACTCACCTCCTTAACCTGCCTAAGAGGTCGTGGGTTCCATTCCCACACGCCTCTCCCTTTATTTTTCTTTTGTGTTACATTTTCCAGCCAATACCATGGTTTGAATCCCCTTCACTACATTTCTTTTTACTTCTTTATTTCATGGTTTTTAACATGGGGAAGTCACGGGTTCAATCCTCCATGACCTCATTTATTTTAATTCATTTTTTTACAACATTTTGAACCCTCTTTGCTGACAAAAATTCATCACTTGAAGATGGAAACTTTCTTTTAATATTTCAGCATCCTTTCATCAAATTACACCTTAGTTCTTAGGGGAATTTCGTAGTGCCTTTAGAACGTTTTAGGTGCGTTTTCATGGATTCGTTTAGACAAGAGATTGTCCCTCAAATCAGCCACATTTAAACTCATATGAACATAACATTAACATAAACATGTGTATATGAAATGTAAAGAACTATCATGACAAAACCATGAACCATAGCCATGGCAACATACACATACACACGTAGTTAAATTTTCGGAAACATCAACATAGGTCACATAATTCAAAACTTACATATAAACACATAATC
Organism: Solanum pennellii; assembly: GCF_001406875.1. Classification (NCBI taxonomy): domain Eukaryota; kingdom Viridiplantae; phylum Streptophyta; class Magnoliopsida; order Solanales; family Solanaceae; genus Solanum; species Solanum pennellii. Next base: position 15,899,558 of record NC_028642.1, on the reverse strand, counting down.
ATCACGAAAACATGTTTCATCCCTATTTTTATACCAGAAAACATAACCAACCTATGATTCAACGGGAGCTAGTGACAGGGACATGCAACGGGGTACAATCCTAGTTTTCGGAATGAATATTCTGAACCTTAAGGGGTCTCTTGGGGAAGGTACCAAGAGAGAAGAGAACCCATAACTTTTTGAAGTTCAAACCTGGACTTGATTCCCAAAGAACCCCTCCAAACACACGTCCAAATCAAAGAGCTTCAACACCAACTTGACGGAAAAACCCTCTCTTTACGTAACGTGTTTGAATAGTTGTTTCTTTATAATTTTCGTTGTGAGTTCTTCAAGTGTTAAGAAATATGGTTTACCTACTGTTATTGTATTTTATTTTTCACAAAAAAACTTGAGTGATAGTGATAGAGACGTGAGAGAGAGATGAGCGTGGGAGAGAAGAGTTTCCTTAGGCTTAGGAGTCTAATTTAGGACTTATTCAAATAAGGTTTTATTTAATTATTAAAAATCTGATTTCCTTTTATTTTAAATCAGCTAATAAATAATAAATATTAATTAATTACATTAATTTACAAATTTAAATTAAAAACGATTTAATTTATTGCTTCCACATAGGTTCGAACCTGGGTGGAGCAAGACTTCACTTCAAGAGCCCAATTTCGGCTCTCTCTCCCCAAAATGCCCCTCCACCTTATTAATTAAATAATTAATTATATATTTAAGATAATTACAATACTACCCTTAGACTGGAAAAATACCATTTTACCCCTAGACTTTCCAAACCTAAGATTTCCTCTTTGTAAGTCCGGTAAAGACTCCTTTGAGTAAATATTAATATTCGAGAGTCCTACATGGTTGGAAACAACCTTTCCTAGCTCAACTAACTCTCCAAGTTAGTTGGCTTGGATGAAGCAAGTGTTCCGAGGTCTTGTTCTACGCGCATCGATCCGTGTGAACCGGTCTAATCATCGGCATTCTAGACACATTAAGCATTACTTAGCATATTCATTTTTAGGGTTGTTACATTACATGTCATTCTAGAAGCACATAGAAATAAATTTTATCTTCTTTAATTCATCCAATACACTACTATATAACTATCGATATGACAATAATAGACTCATATTGTCAAGTAGGAATAAATGTGCGTAAACCCTAAGACTAAACACACAAAGACATAGTAATAATCTAACATGATCACCTTAATAGCATCAATAGAAGAACACATATACTTTCAAATTAATTATCATGTAAATAGATTCTATAAAACTTGAGATAAGAAATTACACCGATCATCAAAATAGTTCAAGTAGTGTTGACAAGATCATGATCATCATATTACATAAAGTAACGCCGACAAGTTCACTTCAATTGCAAGTAATGCACATAATACCGCCACCATAAGTTGACCATACCAATCACAACATAATTGAAGTCTAATTAACATAAAATAAATTGAATTATGTCAGCATACCACCACTCAATCCTCAACACTACAATCCAAAGCTAAACCATCCAATTCAATATAATAAGTCCCTTACCCATGGACATAACAAATAATCCAATGCAATTATTACAATACTCAATGAAACTAGGTCAATTCACTACATATTAATAAATCTGATGCATCCTAGATATCAATTCAGTATAATTATCACATTATTCAATAGCCCATAGAAAAGTAAACTAGAATTCATAAGCATTAAGTCCAAATCACTTAACCAATAAAGTTGTAAAAAAAAAGGGATCAACAATTACATGGGTTTATAGGTTAATTAAGTTAAAATCATGTAATTCATAACAAATCAATCCATATACAATGCTTTAAAACCTTTAATGCAAGAATCAATGGATAAATCATGAAATTTGACAATTCATCTTTGAAAGCTTTAGAAAACTTCTTTGAATGTTTGGCTAATTGATGAATAGAGTATCAAGGATAAAAAATCATATCTAAATAAACCTAATTCTCCAATTTTATGAATTATATCCACTCAATTCTCCAATTCAATCCCTTACTTGAGTTTTGGCTCCAATGATGTTCTAGAGAATTTCTAAGGGAATTTTGGTTTTTTTGAAAAATTATATGTTCTAAGTGTTTTAGATTTATATACATGTTTAAAAAATCCAAAAGTCCCTTTAGGAACCTCCCAAAGTCTTATTTTGACATGGGGTGAATTTACAATTTCACCTTTTGAAGTTACAGTGAACTGCGCAGAGACAGATCCAATCGACGGTTGCCCATCGATGACTCGTCCCTTGACCAACAGACCGTCCTATTGGTTCGTGGTATGGGACAAAGTCTGGTCTTTCGCCTATCATTCTCCAAGCCTAACTATGAATACATGACTCCTCACTTACGGGGCGTCGACTGACCCACTGGGCGTCGATTGCCTCCATGGTTTGGGCTGTCTGGGGAAGTCATAGACAATCATGAAGGGTACTTCCAGAAGGACCCTTGGATTGTCCTTGGGGATTTTTGCACGGAAGTTTCCAACCCGAACATGATAGTATAAAATTTTAGGACCTATCACATGAATTTCATAAGAAACAAACATGTAAAAATCGACGAAACATGCCAAGATACACAAGGTCGTTCCAAGGCAAACCTTTCGAACGTTATGGACGTTCTTGAACGTTTGACCTCCAAAATTGAAGAAACTTTACACACTACCTATAAATGCTATAATAACTTATATTAATACCTCATAACCTTATTAATTACACATAAACACATAAAACCACATATGAGGCACATATATGACTTACTCGTCGATCTTCTTGATCGTCCCTGGACGTTTCACTTCCAAATCAACTAAAACTCAACACACTGCCTCAATAACACATCACAGACAATTTTAGGACCTTAGACCATAATGATAACCATGTAAGTCTCTAGCTTCACCTATGTCATTTCAGAGGTATTACAATCTCCCCCACTTGGACAACATTCGTCCTCGAATGAAACTTCCCACTCTCCGAACACTTACAAGAATAGAGATTCAATTAGTAACTCACGACAAAACCATATAACACATTATACAATACAAAAATCTAAGAGAACATCAATTTCATATAATCATGAGAATAACAAAACAACAAGAAACTAGAATAAGTTTTATAACTTATAATGCCATAAAACTAACATGCTTCATTCCAAATAGAAAAAAACTCATTTTATGATCAATATCATACTAATATACAACAGTTTTAAAAACATTAAAACAATTTTAGACCAAAGAATGAATTAGTCAATTTTGAAATTTTTTTTACAGTGACCAGGCATGCCTTATAGTAATTTTGTAAACATTTTTTTAAAATGCAACTTTTAGACAATTCATTATAGAAAGATATAAATATGCAATGTAGAACCACATACACACATATTAAAACATAATCATGTCTTTATAAAATGCACAATGCAAGGAATCAGTTAAAATAAATTTCAACAAGTTTTATAACTTATAATGCCATAAAACTAACATGCTTCATTCCAAATAGAAAAAAAATCATTTTATGATCAATATCATACTACTATACAACAGTTTTAAAAACATTAAAACAATTTTAGACCAAAGAATGAATTAGTCAATTTTGAAATTTTTTTTACAGTGACCAGGCATGCATTATAGTAATTTTGTAAACATTTTTTTAAAATGCAACTTTTAGACAATTCATTATAGAAAGATATAAATATGCAATGTAGAACCACATACACACATATTAAAACATAATCATGTCTTTATAAAATGCACAATGCAAGGAATCAGTTAAAATAAATTTCAACAAGACCCCTAAAATTAATTCACATGTAACATACTTCTATGACATTCTACTCTCAAACTAGAGTTAATTAGAAGAGATAAAAAAAATCAATCAACAATTCAGTACTCACCATACTCCCCCACTTAGATGTAACTCATAACACTAAATAGATACAAGTACTAACCATCATTATCCTCCTCATCCAACTTTGCTCCTCTAGTCCGAAGTGTATAGAAATGCCTCTTATTTGGAGCATCATCTTTTGGAACATTAGGAGCAACTTGTTTACCCTCTCTCCCTCTAGCCTCAACGGTAGTACAATCCATCACCTTCTTTCCTTCTTTACCACAACCAAAGCAACTCCCCTTACCCTTTAGGCATTCCCCATAGTGCCTATTTCCACAAGTGACTCATGTAGGTTTTCCATTTTGTGAACAACCTCCTTTCTCCAATTTCACCGTATCACTCCTAGGTTCTTCTTGGATTTGATCCCTCTTTTTGATCCTAGTTTGATCTTTGTCACTAGAACCACTCCTTTTCAAGTTTCTAGATATCCTCTTTAGTTTGGAGTCTTCAATTGATTGGTTATACACGTCATTACTAGAAATTGAGTCAATAGAAATGCTTTCTTCGAAAAAGTTATTGGACTTTTGCTATAGATAGATATCACATAAATTATTGACCGTTGTGAAAAATTCTTGGTTCTATTAGAATATAATGTAATGAAAATGTTGCCTTAGCAAAACATCTGTTGTTGTAGAGCACCTTAACACAACAGTAGTTTCAAGTGTTGCAATAAATCCATCAATAACAACGCCTTTTAAAAATTTTTATCTACTGCAACACTTGTCTACTCCCTCCATATTTTCCCTCTTTTAATTTCACAAAAAAAGGTAAATATTTAATCCCTAAAATTATATCATCTTTATGTCTTTTAGAATTTTAGGTCATACATTATCTTCTCCATAGAAGTGAGTAACAAACCTAAACAATCGAAAGATTCTTGAACAAGAATCTGGGTACATCTTGAATTTTTCTTTCAGCTTTTCTCATTGTCTGTTCACAACAAAACAAAGAGAAACCTCATTCAGATGTAAATTGCTCGATCTTCACATCTTGGTTTTTAGGTATGTATCGATTCTTTTTTTCTACATAGGAGCATATGTGACTTTTTTTGTTAGGGTTCGAATTTTTTATGCAATTTGAAAATTTAATTGTTTTCTAAAAAAAAAAATAAGGTATGCATATTCTTAAATTTTTTTCTATCTTTCATCTTTAGGATTTCAAATTGCATATGTCCATTGATGTGTGTCGCTTGTGTTTTTTCTGTTTTTTTGTTGCGTTGTGTTCTTGTTGGTTTTCTGAATTGAAAATAATGTGTTGGTTCGTACCTTGTTAGAGTAATTATTTGTGGAATATTTCATTAAGACTATCTGTGTACTGAATGTACTCTCCTTGATGGAAATAAGATTTTAATGTTTAGTGTAGAACCATGTTCAAATTCTCAATTATCTAGTATGTAATATGATTGTTTCTGTTTTCATGCTTTATATGCACTATTGGGATTGACATCTTACATCAGTTATAATATGACAAATCGTCTAATTTACTGGACTGGCTACACAGGAAACTTCATATACTCTCTTTTCTCATTTCTCTAAATATATTAATACGTACAGATCGTGTAGATTATATTAAACTTCATGATTTTGTTGTGTTATAGGGATAATGTAAAAGCTGCTCAAGACTTTGAAAATCGGAATAAGTTGTCACCAAGGATATAAGATCAAATTTTTTTCTCGTATCTGTCTTAAGATGCAAACTTAATGATTGCAATAAAAAGAGACCATGAATGTTCTGCCAAATTGTATAAGATCAGGCATTCCACATTACCTATTTTTACCAATAGTTCAAATTGTTAGTGTATTCCGAGGCGTTTCCAGGTGCCTTCTTTTCCAACTGGTAATTTCTTGTTCTACATTATTCTGATCCCCTTCTAACTTGGCGTATAAAACATATATTCAATGGCTTATTTACTTCTTGTAAGATTCCTGGATTGGAAGTTGAATACTATCCTCCTAAGGAAGATGTGATTTTACAGTATGAGTCTCAAACAAATTTTTACTTAAATAGTCTCAAGATTATTGGTAAGTTAATATGTTTTGAACAGTTAGTTGAACACATCGAATTTGTTTTGGGTGTTATAAATTAGTTATGTATACTATTGCAGGATTTTCTAGTAGATGCCGATGAACGTGAACAAGTAAGTACAACAAATTATATCATTTTCAAACATATTAGACTTATTTTTCAGAAATATGTTTAAAAAAATCATTAGAAAGGCTGTTGCTGGAGAATCATTTGGAGAAATTGGTGGTTTACTTGGAAGGCCACAACCATATACTGTTAGAAAAACTGAAATTTCTCAAATTTTATGTCTGAGTAGGAAAACATTTCTGAACATTCTTCGCAACAATTAAGAAGATAAATGGATTATAATGAGAAATCTTATTCAAGTATGTGTACTAGGATATGATCACAAATTGTGCGACATAGAATTACAATGAGAAAAGTTCTAATATACACTCAACTTTCTTTGATCCTTTTATTTTTGATAAATAGAACCTGCAATGATTTGGAGTCATTGATAATGTTGACGAAAAAAGAACTTCAAGTTTGGTCTTCAACAACTATTCTCATGTTTCTAAGCATGATACTCTAACCAATCTTATCTGAATAATATAAATATATAAACATTATAAGATAGAATCAAGAAACAAGTTAATAATAAAAGTGAAAGTTATGGACGTGAACACCAAATAGTTCTTTATCATTATGTAGTTCTAAGGGGCATATTGAAATGGCTCCTACTCTACCAGAAAGAAGGTGGAAACAGTATCAACTCTATACAGAATGTGAAGGAAACAAAAGCATCCATAAGGTCCCCTTCTGTTCTTATTTAGGTAATAGATGTCAAACTAGTGCAAAGGGGAGAAAATACATCAAGAAGAGAGTTACTATTGACATGGGAAACAACATCAGTTCATTGCAAGAGGAGAACGGGAAGCTAATATATTACCTGATAACTAGAAGAGTTATTCATAATAGTCATAACAAGGAGAACTAACAATGATTGATGATCTTGCAGCTGCCACTTATAAGCTTGACTTTACGACAATTTCCAACATATGGCCGAATCTCTATGTGGTTATATTTGAGAAAAAAATACTATTGATGAATTATCAACATTTTGTAGGTCAATAGTATTGACTATGGTTCCTAATCTACCTTTAAAAATCTCACAAGGAATGTAATAAAGAGTTTACAATAATTGCAGCTTCTTAAGATTGGGTCTGAACATATTTATTGGCACTTCAGTACTGATAGATATAGGATCATAAATTATTGTTCTATACAATTAAATCTTTCTTTCAAGATCGGACAATAAGGAGAGGGATAAGATTTTTATAATGATATCAGTATGTTATGCTTGATGAACACTATGAGATATGAGTGTGACTCTTTCTCTCTATGCTTCATAAAAAAAATGGTCTAATTTATTCTTTAATTATCCAGGTGCAGCTAAGATCAACCCTTTGATTTCATCTAGGAGATTTCACTAGATGAGAAGGAGGAGGAGCAAGAAAAAAGGATACTTTCAGTGAATGAAATCATTAAAGGTGAACGGCCATATCCTAAATGGAGTTTGTACTGCAAATAGAAGGAAGAAGCTCTGAATTTAGGATATTGCTTTAAGGTAGTTTCTTTTCACTACTTTGTTCATTTTGTTTTATTGGATTGTTGATGTCCAGACCAATATGTTTTTCTTGACTTTTTTATCGTCTGTTAAGAGGTTTGTCACTACTTTATATAATTTAGTATTTATAATTTTCATTCCTAAAAAATTGATAATGTAATCCACGATGCCGAAAACACTTGAATGTAGTAACTTAAACTAATTCTCTTGCTATTTGATGGAGTAAATTTCAGTAGGAAATATGAATTCTCTTTATGGTTTTGTGGTTCCGTTTATGTTACACACTTGGAGGTCATGCTTTGAGACACAATGATTTGCTTCTACTACACATTTTATCGAGAAAAGATTTGAGGTCTTAGGATGAATTTATAGTGAGTTCTTTAGCTTTACAATTTTAGATTTCTATCCACAAGAAATAATGATTTTAAGTACAAATTACCTTTTGATAAATATGAGACTGTTTGTTTAATTATAACCCTAAAGCATGCTCGAGTTTAATGAATCTCTCTTTCTTTTATATTTAGACTTTCATAGTTAGAAAACTTATTTCTTTATTTCAAAATAAAACATATGCCTAGTTTTAATCAAAATATAAATTGTCCAGATTTTTGTTTTCTAAAATTCGGTTAACATCTGATAACATGTTTTTATCCTGTTTGAAAATCTAGTGATATCCATATTCTACATAGAGTACACCTTGACTGTATCAATTCAGACTCTTGAAGAGAAAAAAAAATTAATTTCAAAATTGTCAATTGTTGTATTTATCCATGGGTCAGAGTTTGAGTTCTCTTGTATTTCAAGATATACATGGTGTGAGGTTTATTTGTGTTTCCTACTGCATCTACATGAAATTTTTTTAAACTAACGAAGTTTATATATTTCAATTAACTCTTGCATATCTGGCTTCACATAAGATTTTGTTTCACATAAAGTATGCCTACGAGACCTATCCACATGGCTGTCTTGGACTAACTAGAATAATTCAGCTTTAATTGTATGGATGAACAAATAGATTGTTCAGTTTATTTCCACCCTCGTTTAAATTTTTGAGCAAAGTGTTTACTCTATTAAATTTATTTAGGAATTACAATTTTTGTTTTTAAAATTTAAATTGTTGAATACATGCTTCATTGTATAAACTTATTATTGGTGCAGATTCTTATTTGGATGGCCATGAATTATGCATTCTAGAATTCGTAAAAGCCTCGACGATAGGTGATCAATGAGCAAGTAAAACTGGAGTTCAAAGTATAAGTATTTTGTCATTCTTAATAGTATACATAAATGTAAAAATATGTTATTAATAGAAGAACGGTATAAATAAGGTAACTATATATATAGAGAGGATTTGAACAGGCTTGTTGGGGGAGCTAGTTATTTGTTGCTTTGATTGTAACTCTTTTGATTGTTTTTTTGGATTTTTGTTTGTTGAACAAATAATAGATTACGTTAAGAGTTGTATAAATTTTTATGTGCTATATTTTTATTATATATAAAAATAATTATTATAATAAAATTAATATAATTCGGTATATTGAACCGTTGCAATATGCCATTTGTTTGTTGCAATAGCCTACTAAACTATTGCAAATGGTTCAAATAACCATTGCTATATGCAAGTTGAACCGTTGTTATAGCTTCAAAACTGTTCCATAAAATGTCAACACAACCCATTAGAAATCGTTACATTAGGCTAACAATTTATTGCTATAGATTGTCCTATGGTATCGAGTTCACATGTGTTGCAATAGATATAACTATGGCAACTATTTTTAAATCGTTTCACAAAATTGTTGCAATAGACCGATCATTACACGATAAGATGAAACGGTCCCTAAATTGTTTCCATAGGACTAATGCAACATTTATCTTATTTGTTGCTTCAGTTTCAGAACTGTTGCCATTAGCCTTTTCTAGTAGTGCACCATGAGTGTATCTAGGGTCATATTTTCATTTAACATGGCCCTACCGCATTCCTCCCTCACTAGATCCGCGACCCTGGTCACAAATCTACTCATCTCATCCCTCGGATTAGACGAACGGAATAGGAAATATATAGATAACATGGAGAATTTCAAAGAGTACTCCTCAAAACTCATATTGTCTTACTTTAGATTGATAAAATCTTCTTCTTTAAATTCCCTTCTCTCATGGGAAAAGTACTTTCAAAGAAAAGCTTCCTTAAATTCTTCCTACTCAATAGGACCAGACTCCACCGGCCTATTATCCTTCCAATGAGTGTACCACACTTGAGAGACATCCCTCAATTGATACGAAGCTAACTCCGCCTTCTCCCTAGATGTAACCCCCATAGCACTCAACACCTTGTACACACTATCTACAAACACTTTGGGATCCCCTCCTACCTTAGAGTCAAGAAATATAGGATTATTCATCCTCACAATGTCTCTGAACCTAGACGTCATAGTACTCTCCACAACATTAATCCTAAGCACCATACTCAAATTCGATTGAGTAGTCATGGCTCCGGATAAGCAAGAAAAGACTATCCAATATCACTATTACTCAACTCTGGGGGAACGACCGGAACATCATTACCTTGACCTCCAATAGGGACTAAATCACCTTGATCACCTTGAGGAAATTTCTTAACTTGAGGAGGAATCTCCTCATGCACATCAATATCCTCAACTCGCCTACTCGGTGTCCTCAACGTATTCATCTTCCTAGAAACACACGGAAAACCATAAGAAAATAGTACTCAAAACTTTTACTCTACAGCACGACATAGTAGTAGAAAAGAAGGGAAACTCTATTGTCCTATAGCCTCTTGCCCATAGATGTGTCACGACTCACACCGACGGTCAATACTCTAATAAACATGACTTGATGAGACTTTTTGATTCCTAAGACTACTTTCATAACCTATGCTCTGATACCAAGCTTGTAACATCTCGAAACCACACCCTAGACGATGTGGCATTTTAGGAATGCAAGCGTCTTACTGGACCTCTCAGAGGTATTGTACAAATCTCTTTTCATATCGTTCATTGCATATACATAATTAAAAGTAGTGCGGGATAAAAAATTTTAACATGAATATATTAAAACATCTTTTCCATATAAAATCATAGAAATGCTAACTCTAAACATATGTCATCCTTAGACTCAAGTTTACTTGGGACACGACCCATACAACACGAATATAAGAAATACTTAGTCTATTATAACTCTTTGAAATAAAAGACATAAATGTATGCCCTCTAGTTAATTGAGGAATTACTTCACTTCACCTGAATGATGCTACGATCCAAGTCTTGCTTGCCATATGCTCCTCACCTACCAACCACTATAGAGATAGATCAAAGCATAGAGTTAGTACAATGTACTAAGTATGACTTTATGCATAAAATTATGAAAACACACATTTATTAGAAATATGCAACTTTTTGACTTACATATTCGTAAAAATAACATTTAACAATTTAGAAACATGTAAAATAACATTTAAACATTTTAACACATTTTTAAGATCACTTTACAGTGAACCTATTTCACAGTTACAATGAAGTCCCTTCACTGTACAATGAAGTGCCTTACCTGCAATTTAGAGACTTTCTAGCATGTAGTTCCCTCACTAAAAGCTATCCTAAGACTCACTTAAGTACCACAAAGACAGAACGCCCACACACCCTCTCTAGGAACACTTAAATGATCCTCAGACCACCTATAATGAGATCAATAAACACTTACAAGACATCATACACCACATCGACACATAGATAATATTACATTCTCCTTCCAAATGCAATCAAAAGAATTACTCAAGTAAATCCAGAAGATAACTTCCATGACTGACCTCTTCAGGACTACCTAAATAATCCTTAATGCTACTTATGGCTTAGATCATGTCCACATAATTAATCAGTTTCCCTAACTAGAGTCATTCTTAAGACTTATCTAGGTAAGATACGAAGTGACCATTCATGTGCCCCTTTCACACCACAACTAGACGACCCTTAACTACTCTAGATAAGTAATTATTCATTTAATATGATTTCTTAAGTTAGGTCATTACATTCATTAGTTCATTTAATACTCATTAATCTCATAAAGACATTCTAGTAATGGTCTTGTACAAGACCTAGGGACTCTAACTAACACCTTCATAGCCTATTCTGCAATGTCAAGATAGTGTCCCATACCACAACCTAACTTTCATAGAACTCTAATGCTAGTAGGTATCACATATAATGAGAATAGGCAACAACCGGAATAGACCATGATAGCTAGACATGGAATCCGAAGTTCTGTCCTACTCTAATAAGGGTGTACTACTTGCCAATGGTAGAACTAGGAAGCATCCCATGTACGCACATGGTTATGGTATATGAAGGGCGTGCTTTATAATCTTGTCTCATCCATTAATATAGAAACTTCCCTTACCTTACTCACTCGCAGCTATCATTTGTTCTTATAGAGTAATTTACATTAAAAGTTCATATAAAGGGGTTCCATACTAAGTTCATATCCTAATAACATTTACCCTGCCAAAAAGTTCCACTAGGGCTACCTTAATGTGGTGACAAGAAGCTCATAATGACTTTCCTAAGGTTTAATATGATCTCATTCCATCCAATCAACCTTAAGTCTATCATTCCTTTACTTGAAGGATACCATTACGACTTTCGACTTCAACATTCACAACCTTACCACTAGGTTCAAGGTTTCACATAAAGGAATCTCTTAACATCATTTGAGGTCTCATGTCATTCATACATACAAGACTAAGAGACTTTAGCATCCTAAGTCAAGACATCTCGTATTCACATTCATGCATGCATCAAGTAAGGGACACAACTAAACAAAGACAAGACACAACATACTTCACTTTAAAACATATTGTGTCATTCTATAGGCACATAGAAATAACCATTATCATTTCGAAGCCATCTTATACACTACCATATCATAATCAATATGAACATCATAGACTCATATAGTCAAGTAGGAATAACATGATGACCTAAAAAGCATCAATAAAAGAAAACATATACTTTCACATTACTTAGCATATAAATATATATAATCCAACTTCACATAATCAACTACACAAATCATCAAAATACTTCAAGTAGTGTTGATAAGCCCATGATCATCATTTTACATAAAGTAACTTCGACAAGGCCACATCTGTTGCAAGTAAAGCACATAACACCGCCACCATAAGTGGACCATACCAATCACAACATAATTGAAGTATAGTTAACATAAAATAAAGGGAATTATGGCGGCGTTCCACAAATCCATCCGCAACACTTGATTCCAATGATAAAGCATCCAATTGAATATCATAGGATCCTTAACCATGGACATAACCAATAAACCAATGCAATTATAACTATACTCAATTAAACTAGGTCAATTCAGTACATATTTATAAATCTAATACAACATCGATATAAATTCAATATAATTATCACATTATCCAATAGCCCATAGAAAACTAGACTAGAATTCATAAGCATTAAGTCGAAATCACTTAATCCATAAAGTTGTCAAGAACAAGGGTTTATCAATTACTTGTGTTCATAGGTTTATTGATTTAAAATCATCAAATTAATAAAAATTCAATCAATATACAATGCTTTAAAACCATTAATGCAAGAACCCATGGATAGATCATGAAATTGGACAATTCATCTTAGAAAACTTTAGAAAACTTCTTTGAAAGTTGGGCTACTTAACGAATAAAGTTTCAAGGATAAAAAACCATACCACAATAAACCTAATTCTCTAATTTGATGAAGCATCTCCACTCAATTCTCAAATCCAATCCCTTCTTTGAGTTTTGGCTCTAATTTAGTTCTAGAGAATTTCTAAGGGTATTTGGGTTTTGATTTTGAAGAATAAAATCTTCTAAGTCTTTTAGACTTTTATACATGTTTAAAATACCAAAAATACCATTTAGGAACCTCCCAAAGTCTTATTTTTACAAGGGATGAATTTACAACTTCATTCCTTGAACTTACAATGAACTGCGCAGAGACAGACCCAATCGACGGTTGCCCATCGACGTGCCTTTCCTTGACCAACGGAACATCCTGTCGGTCAATGGTTTGGGACTGAGGCTGGTCTTTGTCGTATCCTTATCCACGCCTAATTATCCACCCACGACATCTCACCTACAGGGCTTCCATTTACCCACTAGGTGTCGATTCCCTCCGTGGTTTGGGCTGTCTTGTGCAGTCATGGGCACTCATGCCTTCTTCAAGGACCCTTATATGGTCTTTGGGGATTTTTTCCCGGACGTTTCCAACCCTAAAATGCTTGTATACAAGTTTATTACTTCTCAGATGAATTGCATCCAAACCAAACACCTAAAACTCAACGAAAGATGCCAAGACATAGAAGGTCGTTTCAAGGCAAACCTTTCGAACTTCGTGGACGTTCTTGACCATTTGACCTCCAAACTTCATGAAACTTGACATACTACCTATAAACACTATAATAATTCATATTAAGTCCTCATAATCTCATTAATCGCACATAAAACCATTAAACCACATATGAGGAACATAGATGACTTAGTCGTCGAACGTCTAGGTCATCACTTGATGTTTCACTTCCAAATCACCTAAAACTCTAGAAACTGCCTCAATACCACATTATAGACCATTTTAGGACCTTATAACATCATGAAAATCATTTTACTCTCTATATTCACCTAATTTATTTTCGAGGTATTACAAAAGCAAATACCCATTCCAACCAAGCCTTCTCCTACGTAGCCTTTTCCACTCTTGGCACAACTAGGCTTCTTGTTTGATGAACTAGTATTCCTTCCATTCATATACTTATGGTTAGATACCATATCTTCCCTAGCCTTACATAACTTGGAAGGAACATTATTAGAGACCCACTTTTAAACCTAGGCTTGTCTTATATCTCAGGCCTATTCTTTGCAGAACCACCATCATAAGATCTTGCCCTCTTAGCATCTCTAATCTTCCTCTTATCCCTTGACTCTTCTAAATGTTGGTAATGAACCATGAGGCGGGAAATGTTCATTTTGTCATGTAGCATAGCCTAATGACACTCCTCATGCAAATTATCTGACACCCCCGTCACAAAATGACTCATACCATCTCTAGGATTTGAAACCAAAGAATGAGCATATTTTGACAATTTAGTGAATTTCAAGGAGTATTCATGAACAACTCATACCTCCTTGGCGAAGGTTGATGAGCTCCACCACTTTAGATTCCCTCTTCTCCCTTGGAAAGAACAGATCAAGAAATCCTTCTTGAACACTTCCCAAGTCACCGGTCCTCTCCTTAACGACCTATTGTCCCTCCATTGGACATATTAAGCTGGAGTCACATCCTTGAGGTTGTATGTTGCTAACTCGGCCTTCCCACTAGTAGACAACCCCATAGCATGAAGGATATTGTAGATTTTATCAATTAACCTTGGACCCATAGAAATAAGGAGGGTTCATCCTAGAGAAATCCATTAGACGAGAGGCCATGGTAGCAACTTGTTGGTGTGCTCGGGGTACAACCTCCCGATTAGCTTGGGTTGTGATGGCTTGGGCTTGAGTAGTTACGGCTTGTGCTTGGGTAGTAATGGCTTGGGCCATTTGGAAGAGAGTGGCCCTTATGTTCTCATCCGTCAAAGGAGGAGGATTCACCGGGGCTTTGTCATCATTCACATATTCCTCAAGAGGAGGAACTTGATCACCACGGGGAGGGACCCCCGCATAGGCAATCTCTTCGTCAAATTTTCGTGCCACATTCCTTCAAGGATTCATGGCCTATAATCACAATAGGAGGATTAGATGCAAAAGAACATACAATTAACACTCCAAAGGCACGATATTGGACTTGAAGAAAGAGTGAGTTTCCTAAGCATCATACGGATTCCTATTCATAAGTATGGCGCGCTTCACAATTATTAACGAACCTACAAAGACGTGGTTGAGAAAGACATTGACTTAAAGATATTTAACCTCATGCTCTGATACAAAGTTTGTCACATCCAAGAATATTCCCTAGGTGTAACCGACATCTTCGTCCTCTTTGAGTACTAAAAATAGCATCTTAGCTTACATCATTGCATTCATAGGTCAAATTTAGCGGAAAATTTTAAACTTCTTCTTACATCTACTNCCATACATCAAAGTAAGAATGCCTCACATGGGCTATACAATGTTTCATACTAAATGGAAAGAAAGAAATATAGAAATCTTAAACTCAAAACAACTCCATTAGCTAGATAGTGGCATCGCCCTCAGAAAGTGAGTACTTATCCTACTTTAATGATCAAGAGATTCAAGCCTTCTTCAAGTCATCTTCAAAGGCATTTCAACAACTGTATCCTAGAATGTTGAGGAAAAAGAAGAATTGGGGTTAGTAAACCATTTGTACTAGTATGAGACCATATGCGCACAAACTTGAAATCATACAAAGAAAAGGGATATTTAATAAAGGTATGCAATTTATTTTGAAAAACCCATATGCATATTCAACAAGACTATACCATATCACTTAAGCATATTCATTAAGTCATGGGCAAGTACATCACTAGACCAACAACATCAAGTCTAGGCAAGTCAACATGCATAGCATATAGTTGTATACATAGCCAAATAACTCTATCATCCTTTCATAATAGTAATAAGCATGAATAAGAGTACATTTCAACATAATCAAATCAAGACGTAACCTACGAACCCCTATCAAGTCAACAAGTGCAATGACTAACAAAAACTCCATAACCTTCCTCAATCAAGTAACCCAACAAGAATCATGACTAACATCCTACTTCACATGGCATGGTGTTTAAGAGTATATATCATCTTACTTTTACCATATAGACCAACATATATTCATAAGTGAAACTAATCATCATATAGTATCAACAATGTGAAAGTTCATCATAAACATATCATATATCATCATCATCATATTCGTACATAAGAACAACCTCCTAAGGTTTTCCTCAAGGAAAACTAGTGCAAGGCATAGGTAGAGTCCCATACCCCCCCCCTAGGCTAAGTCAACCTCTGATGTCACCCTCGTTGGTTTGTACTTCATTACTTCATTTTTTGTTTAGGGAACCCTTGCCTTAACCGAAATAGACCACAACAGCTAAGCATGGAATATGGTGTTGTATAACCTTACACCGAATGAAGGTTCTTTACGGACCAAAGTAAAAACAAACATAAATGTACCTTTCTAGGTGGATCCATTAACTAGTTTCCTAGGGGGGCAACATAGTTCAAGAACTAAGAGATAGGTATAATCACTCTACATACAACTTGGCTTTTGGGGCCTTCACTCATGGGAATCCATTGGGTGAGTATCCCTCATTGGGGAGTCAACACTACATGTGGAACTATAGGGTGGATCTTCCTCTATGGAAAGTTGTCACCTCCCATTATCAAGTTCACTCGATGCTAAGCTAAAGTCCCTTTTGAAATGTCTTTAATGTCTTTATTAATCAACATAACTTATTTTAGGTAACAAAACATAACCCTTGTATATTTATTTTAATCATAGCTAAATAAGAATTGCTTGAGTATTATCCTTTAATTACATTCATATAGGTGAAGTTAGCACATTAACATCTTCATATCATGATAAGGCACATTGGTAAATAATTCACCATCCTTATAAAATTTACATCTTAAGCCAACACCTTACAAATCATAGTCAAGACAATTCAATTCAACGTCATACAATCCTATAAATCCTAATACAAGACATACTCCAATACAACCTCATGATTTAATCATAATTAACAATAATTTGAAGTAGAAAATAGAGATAACAAGACTTACCAAGTATCCTTCATAATTTATCATCAAGGTCTTACCATCAATCCTTAATTCAACCCAATTAGGGTATAACATCATCATAATTCAATGAACAACATGATATCAAGGCTAAAAGATTCGCTATATCACAATTCAATACTAAATGAAAGCTTAAGACAAGATACTTAGTTCAATTTGCAACATACCTCATAACCTAGATCATCTTCTCAAGAACTAGCATGAAAGACTACAAATCACCCTAATTCATTTATTATTAGTGTAACACATAACCTAGTAGTTATTCAACCAATAACCAAGTCAATGGAACCAATACAATGTAATTCATATTAAGATCATAACCGAGGGTTAAGGGGAAACAATTAACTTCAATAATATAGACCAAACCATAAATATATATCATAATTAAGTTAGAATACATGTTAATATATTCATAATATCCAAAATAAATCATAAACAAATCAATTCATAACATCAATTTTGAGATTTGATGAAACCCACTTAAAAAATCAAGTTTTGGAAATCAATTTGATGGAACCTTTGAGGAAAGAAGACTCAAAGGTGAATTATATCCCAAAAATTACTAATTGTTAAATATTAATGGTGAAGTTTGAATCTTTGAAGCCCTTAAACCCTCCCCTAGCTTGGTCTGCAATGGTGTTCTTCACTAGAGAGAGAAAGAAGAGAAAAGGAAGAGAGTTTTATTTTGTGAGTTATGATCAGTCTAATAGTTTTGGGGTATTTATATGGGTGGTTAATTAACTTAATTAGGCTTCCCTAATCCCCTAACTAACTACCTAGCCCCTAAATTAATTAATTAGAACTAATTGAGACTTGCAGAAAATAATAGTGACCACAGATGACACCACGATCAACGGATCGTGGATCAATCGACATTCACTGTTACTTTCCGCACTACACATCCGTCATCTTAGGCAGAGAATATGCAGAATGACCCCTCCAGGATTTTCCTAAGTGACCATCAACAGTGGCATCGATGCCCCGTCAATTAACCAGTGGCCCGTCTTTGGAATCCGTTGGTGGCACTGTCTTTTTATTGCTTGAGCCCTCTCTTGCAAGGGTCCTTCTCAAGGACCCTTGGTTGGTCCTTGGGGAGTCGTACCTGGAATTTTTGAACATTAATCAACTTAAACACATGTTAGATACCCTTGTACCAATTACATCATTTTCTGACTTCTAAAAGCTTGTCAAATTGTCTAACGCACGCTAGTACCTCCTTGAACAAGTTTTCGAATGGCATGGATGTTTAAGTTTCTAGAATGACTAAATGACTTATAATCATTAAAATGGAATTTAATGTAGTGTCTAGACCTAAGGAAACTTATATTAGGATCTAGAACATGTCTTGAATTTTCAAAGTGTTACAGTATGGCCCACCTTTAGTGGCAGTGCCTACTTGAAGTATATGAATATATATTCATATTGTTATTGTGAGTATAGACTTGAAGGCATCATATGAAAATAAATTCATGATGTTGATATTCTTATTGATATGATTAATGAGACATGAATTGTATAGTTTGTATAGATTATGTCTAAATGAAGTATGGGCATATATGAAGCATGCTAGTGTGTGAGATATGTTAAATGAAGGTATGGGCATGTTTAAGAGTTAATGTTATAAAAATGGTGATTATATGAAATATGTACTCACACACACACTTTAAATGAATGAATGAAATTGATGAATGTGAATGGGGGATTTTAGGGTGGACACTCTTCATAAGCTGAGGTTAAGTGTTTAGACCATCCCTACTATCCCTATTGTATGAAAAAGGGAGTTTTTGGGTGAACACTTTACGTGAGTTGAGATGAAGTGTTTAGTAGAAACCTTTCTAATCCCAAGAGATTTCTATGTTAGGTTTAGGAATAGATACTCTTCGTGAGTTGAGATGTGGTGTCCAATAGTTACCCTTAACCATTAGTAATGAATGCTTACTACTCCGTGGGGGAGTTTTGCTTAGAACCGAGAGGATTTGAAGAATGGGTGGGTAAACATCGTGAGTAGAGATGATGTATCAAATGTACTTCTTGAAATGGGTTCTCCTTGTTAGTAGATTAATGAGTCAATTAGAAGCAATCTCCTTATCCGTTAACAATGTGTCCACATAGGAGTAGCTATTCGAAACGCCATATAAGTATCAAGAATGACCCTACCTTAGGAAAGTGGGGATCCCTCATCCATTAGGGGTTTATAATGGGATTCCATGTCTAGATCTCATGTTTGGGTGATGTTCTGTCCCATCAGGGTAAGGAGGTGGACCCCACGAAGACTGAGGTTGTTAAGAACTTGCCAAGACCTGTTATTCCCATTTATATCCATAGCTTTCTGGGATTGGCTGTTTACTACAGCTGGTGCGTGGAGGGTTTTTCTTCCATTGCTTCCCTACTAACATCTTTGACTAAGAAGAAAGCCAAGTTCAAATGGGCAGAGACTTGTGAGAAGAGTTTCTAGGAGCTTAAAGACAGACTTACTTCAGCCCCAGTGCTTACGTTGCCTAAATGTGGTGAGAGTTACACTATTTATTATGACACATCTATGGTTTGTCTTGGTTGTGATCTTCTGCAAGGTGGTAAGGTGATAGCCTATTATTCCATACAACTCAAGGTTCATGAGAAGAATTATCCCACTCATGACCTAGAGTTGGCAGCTGTGGTGTTTGAATTGAAGTTGTGGAGGCATTACTTGTACGGGGTGCATGTGGATGTGTTTACGGACCACAAGAGTCTCCAGTACGTGTTCACCTAGAGGGAGTTGAATAAGTCAGCAGAGATGGTTGGAGATATTGAAAGACTATGACATGAGTGTTCACTACCATCGAGGGAAGGCACATGTTGTTGATGATGCTTTGGGAAGGTTGATGATGGAGAGTACAACCCACATTCATGATGAGACGCAGGATTTAGTGAAGGATGTATACAAACTTGCCAGACTGGGTGTGCGGTTGATTGACTATACTAGTGGGGGTGTTTCAGTTCATCGTAGTTCTGAATCATCCTTGGTAAATGATGTCAAGAAGGGTATGCATCTTTATCCTGTGTTGATGGATTTGAAGGACTTAGTTCTAGTAAAGATGAATGAGTCCTTTTCTTTGGGAGGTGATGGTATACGTAGGTATCAATACATGTTGTGTGTACCTGATGTTGATGATTTGCAGACCAAGATAGTTGCAGAGGCCCATGGTTCCAGGTATTCTATACATCCAGGTTCCACCAAGATGTATCATGACCTCAAGCAGATCTACTGTTTGGATGGCTTGAAAAGGACATTGCTGAGTATGTGTCCAAGTGTCCGAATTGTTAGCAGGTTAAGGCGGAGCACCTTAAGCCTAGTGGTCTCACTTAGATGATTGAAGTTTTGACTTTGTAGCGGGAGGCAATTAACATGGACTTCGTGGTTGGTCTTCCGAGGACTAGGAGACAACATGACTCCATATGGGTTATTGTGGACAGGATCACTAAGTCTTGCCACCTTATCCCTATGAAGTCTACTTATAGAGCTGAGGATTATGCGAGACTCTACACTGAAGAGAGTGTGAGGTTTCATGGGATTGATTTGTCTATCATTTCGGATAGAGGAGCTAAGTTCACTTCGCATTTCTGGATATCCTTCTAGAAGAGCTTAAGCACGCAAGTAAAGCTCGGTACCGCTATCCATCCTCAGACAGATGGGCAGGCAGAGTGCACCATTCACATATTGGAGGACATGTTGAGGGCGTGTGTGATCTACTTTAGGGGTATTTGGGATGAGAATCTGCCATTGATAGAGTTCTCATATAATAACAGCTATCACTCCAGCATTGGGATGCCACCGTTTGAGGCACTGTATGGTAGGAGGTGTAGGTCTCCAGTTGGGTGGTTCGAGTTTGGAGATTCATCCATTTTGGTTCAAGAGATCATTCATGAGGACTTAGAGAAGGTCAGGGTGATTAGGGACAAGTTGGCTACTGCTTACAGTCGGTAGAAGTCTTATGCAGATAACAGGAAGCGGACTTAGTGTTTGATGTTGGTGACCAGGTCCACTTGAATATATCACCCATGAAGGGGGTGATGAGGTTTTGAAGGAAGGAGAAGTTGAGTCCGAGGTACGTTGGGCCATACGATATTCTACAGCGTGTGGGTGAGGTGGCCTATAAGTTGGCGTCGCCTGCCGAGCTATCTTCAGCTCATCCAGTCTTTCATGTCTCTATGTGAAAGAAGTGCCTTGATCCAGCATCAATTCTGCATGTTGAATGTCACGACCGAGAGCACACCCTAGAAGTAACATGGTGTCCTTGACCTCTCAGAGGTCTTATACAAGCCCATACTTATCATTCATCGTATCGACATAGTAAATTTAGCGGAAAATTTAAAACTTTTCATAGAACTTCATTTTCTAGAAAGTTTACTTCATATACACATAAAATATAAGTCATAATACATATATAAACTCTAAGTCTCTTTTCCATCTTAGACTCTACAACTTTGGAGTACATTAGAGACACGCCCTTTAAGACATAATAGAAAACTATACAATATTTAATAGACTTTACAATAAGTACACATTAGCAAATCCTTGGACTTAAGGATTCCTTTCCTTGATCTTGGGAATCACCTATCAAGCTCTTCATCATTCAAGACATCCTTAAGCATCAGAAACCGACACTTAGTGTAAAAAGTAGAGAAGAATGGGATTAGCACAAGAATGTATTAAGAATGACAATCATGCGAAAACATGCATTTAAAAGGGACATTTTCTTTGAAATCATATTTCATGCCATTTTGAGTAAATCATCTTAAAACCTTTATCAATAGTATATATATCATTTTCATACTTCATAGAAACACAATCAAATACCAAACATCACAAAAAACTCATACCATCATAGAAGTATAATATAACATAGACATAGTTAATTCAAGACCTTCATCATATAGTAAACAAGGTGAACATCATGCATAAAGACTCATATCATGAACATATTCATAACAAGTAGACAAATAATACAATGTCATGCATAAGGAACACATACATAGTGACATGCATTAGAACACCTTGCTAGACCTTCCTAAGGAGCTACTTGTGCAATTTCTAGATGTCTTCATCACTTCCACCTATCCTAAGTAACCTCCCTTAAGTCATTCTATTTAGGGTTCTAGTCCTTTAACTTCCATTGTCCATTTTAATTTAGGGAAACTATATCCTTAACCGACATAGACCATGTGATGCTAAACTTGGAATAAAGTTTCATAGAACCCCACAACGATAAATGGTCGTCAACCGGCCAAAGTAGAACCAAATGTGAGATAGCTTTTTAGGTGGAATCCGCTAGATAGTATCTTATGGTGGCAACATCATTATGGAAGTTGGAGGTACATGTGAAAACCCTCTTTATGACAAGATTTTGAATTGTAGTTATTCATGTATGTAAACCCTATTTATGACCATTGAGGCATTGTGGTTATCTACCTCATGAGATTTATGGTGACCTACCTTCCTACGATGGGAAGGGACATACACTCATATTCAAGTTCACTTGGTGCTAAGATAAGTTCCCTTCATTGAAAACCTTTATTATATTTTTAGATAATAAATCATAGGTTTAGGAGAGCCATCCCCTCATATGCTTAACTCATAGGTCATATATGGAAGTTCATCAACCTAAATCATGTAAAGAATCCATTCACATGAACATAACATATGTAAAGAATAATCTAGTTTATGGTACACATGAATACACCATTCAAGGCCCCTCTCTTGACTATATCTTCATACATGTGTGTGTATACATATATGAGCAAACCTTTCACATAACAGATTAAGTCACACAAGTCATATATTAATGCATGAGTCTATATGCATAACTATATGAGCAATCCTTTAATATAAACCCACTAAGACACTATGCACATTTATACTTCATCCTTTCATACACATCATATTCATAACATGTTCATATATTCATCATTTCTATACATAGAAACCAAACATAGGAACTATCGTATCAAGACACAAATGCGCAATGTATAGACAAGGTCTCATACGCTTGCCCGTACTAGTAAACCTAGCAAGTCATCTTAGCAAGCAATACATAACATACTTCACATACATATATTTTACATGCATAGTATTAGACATTAGTAAATATGAGAACAACCTTTCATTTAGACACCATGACCTATACTACTTGTAACATGCATGTAAGTGAGTGTGTGTGTACATTGGTCAACATGATCACATAATGTCTATCAATAACTTTTTGAGGAATCCACCCTATTATACCTAATAATACTTTGAAGAACATACCACACAATACATAATAGCATAGGAGGCAAGACAATTTAAACATTTTAACCAAGTCTCCTAACTTTAGCTATTTACACTTTTATATAAGGGGTACATGGGTAGGGGCTGCAACCATTTAAACACATCAATGTCAGCACCTATTAAATACCTTAACATTAATATACGCATGTTCATACAATAGCAACACAATTTAGATCACAACTAGATAGGAAGAAGTCACAATTACATCATAAGGTGATCATCTAAATCTCTAAATTATATATTCATAAATTTTCCTTCAAAGCCATGTTCAACACATATACAATGACAATAAAGTAAACACCTCCACCATAAGTGAACCATACCACACAATAACATACAAGCCTTCATCAACATTATTACAAAAAAATAGAGAAGTAGAGGAGTAGAGGGAATAATTATTCTTACCAATTTTTCACCCCTTAGAAGATAATTGATAAACACTCCTTATTAATCAATAATTCACATATATGGAAGTAGCTAAATGTACTTTATACAAATAATAAACCATGTACAAGTTTCTCCAAGATTATACTATAACATAATACAACACATCAACTTACTAGGAAAGTAGAATAACATAGATCATTAGCTCATTTCCCTTGCATTGATTTAGATCATGTTTCATACATATTATGAGTCTAAGGCAGTACCTAAACCTACATTTTACTAAATTGAAATAATAATTACATACCCTCAAGATTAAGGTTACAACATAGGCATGTAGGCTTATCGATTTGCTAGAGTATATAATTCTTTACCAATACTATGAACTCTCTAAGGCTTTGATCATCATTAATATTTTATCAACAATACACTCATTAGGCAGTAGCTAGTTCTGTAGGAAATCAATAAGAAACCATGCTTGATATAACAACAACTCAAGATCCATCACACACTTAGTCTTTTGACTTCATAGCCTAAAGGAATCTAGATCAATTCATGCAAGCCGTTATTATATTTTTAACTATGGATTTATACCTAAAAAGTTCATATATTATATCACCCTAAAACAGTAGCTACAGCATATAAAATCACTTCAACGCAATAGAATCATAATTCAATCGATAACAAATCATGATCATAAGGACCATAAAAACCTAAATCATTTTCGTGATAGAGCATGGGTTCATCATGCAATTGGATTGAAACTACCTCCAAATCAGTATATAATCATCAATACATCATATTATGCCTTTTAAATCAGTGTAGAAAAGAACCCATGGAAGATTCAAGAAGAAAGTGTTTGATCATATTTTTCTCTTTTGAAATCTTTGAGAATGGCTCTCTGGATGAAAAGATAACTAGAGATGAAGATCACCGTACATTTGTCTAGTTTAAAACCTATTAAAATTGATGATTCATCCATGGAATACCCATCTTGAATATGTTCTTGAGCTTCACCAACAATGGTGGTTTCTAGAGAGAGTATTCTTGGAGGGAAAGGTTTCAATCTTGTGAGAGGATTCTAGAATGCGGTGATAACTTTTTTGATAACTTATATACACCCAAATATATATAAATATACCTATTAAAGTCAGGTTAAGACTTGGTATGAATTTCCCACTAACCCTATAATGAAGAAGCCGCAGGATGCCTGTTGGTGGCCACCTATAATGGTTGCAGTGAAGGGGCGTCGAGGCCTTGACGGGCCGTGTCTAGCCCCCGTCATTAGGTACATAGGAAAATATTGGCTTGATACTTGACCAAGTCAAGTTCCCATTGACGAGACCTACTCAACGGGCCGTTGTTGGACCAACGATCCGTCGTTGGGTCCGTCAATAGACACTGCCTAGGCAGTGTCTTAGGCAGCTTTCGATCCTTCTTTTGGGGCCTCTGGTGGGGCCCTTTAGAAGTAGTACCTGGAAGTTTCCAATGTGAGTATAAACCTTAACAAGTTATATACCTTACACATAAATTTACTCCAAATCAAACACCTATAATACGTCCAAACAGCCTTGGACCCAACATGACATACGATGAACGTCTTAGGGGCTATCTTTCGAACGCCTTGGACGTTCTTGGGTGTTTGACCTCCAAACTTCACGAAACTTCATATAGAAACATTAAAAAAATTAAACCATTTTAATTATTATAAGTCTCATTTCATACGAATTTAATTATGCATAGACACATGAGGCACATAAGCGACTAGTCATCGAACGTTTTGGTCGTCCGTTGACGTTTGACTTCCAAATCATTTAAAACTTCGTACACTGTCTCTAAACTATATAATAATACATTTTAAGACCTTATAAAATCATGAAATACCCATAAACACATAGAACCATATATTAAGCATCTAGGTTACTTACTCATTGAACGTCTTAGTCGTCCGTTAACGTTCGACTTCCAATACCTCTAATATTTTAGCTACTGCCTATATACTATATTTTCATCATATTTAGGACATTATAACTTTAAGAAAATCATGTTAGGATCAATACTCCTTATCTCATTTTCAGGGTCTTACAATATCCCCCACTTGGGAACATTCGTCCTTGAATGACACTTAGGCCTCTTTAATCACAACAAGGACATCAATGCATATAAGAGAAGTTTATAACATTTAAAATATCATCAAATAATTTTATCACTCAATTAATAAAATCAAGCAAAATCATTACTCACTCACTCTTTAATGCATCAAACACAAAGGTCCTTTTCATGTTCATAGGAGAACATCCTCCTCCTAATCATAACATGATTATTACATATCAATTCATTAAAAGAAAATCTTGAGAAGCTACTCATAGGCAGATCATAACCCATACTCATAGTTACTTAACCACTCATACTTGAATGCATATAAACTTGAGTTAGTTAAATCTTAACGACCTTCATTAGTTAGACCTAGTGTCATAAAGGTCATACTCAATCATACCATACTTAGTGGTGTCCATGTAGGAATATCCTTCTCCTCAACACACTAACATGTATCATGAGTTTCACACCTTAGCAAGTACAACGTCAATTTCCTCTTTAAAGGAGAAATTCTCAACTTTTAACCGAGACATGCTCACTGTTCCTTCCTAGTAAAGTCTAAGTGGCAAGTCACACCAATTACAGCACAACAAAATAGGAAGCCATTCCAAAAATTTCTTTCTTAACATAATACTCACCCTTATAGTAAGCTTCATTTCTGAAAAATAACACAAATTGTATGAACACACATGGACACTTAGCTAAACATGCTTTCACTTCTCAAGAATGAGCCTACAATTATGCGTTCCAAATCATAAAAGTCACATACTTTTCAAGAGAGTCAACATAATTCATTTTAAAGAGACTCAACTTTTCATTTTAAGGCTAAACATTTTAACTCACAAGTGACTATTACCATGCTTCTTATCTCATCTCATAAAGTCAAAATCACAATTAGCATATAAAAATGCAAGTCAATATGAGAAAACATGGACTTCATAAAGAATTTCCTTTCATGATCTTTGGAAAATTCACCATGTCTACAAGATGATGTCAATCAATTCATACCAATCATATAATGGTCATGAAATTCACAATTTATGCAAGACTATATTCATGAACAAGCTTACTAAGAATTCATTATTTTTCAATTAAAGTAAGAATAGAAGGACAATGTAGACAATTTCTACAACCTCACTACTCAAAAGCCATCCCCCACTTAGGGTAAATCCAATTAAGAGCAACTTAATCCAACCTATAGAGGATCTTAACTACACAACCTTTATTTTCATCGCTTAAAGTGATTACTACATTAGAGGGAATTTTCGTTAATTCAATTTAGCAACACTAAGGCATTCTAAACCTTAGCATTTTTGGCAAATCATCCTCAACCATCAATTTTGATCATACTATTCAATTCACATAAGGTCTTCCTACAATGCAATAGACACTAAGGTCATACATCATTTGAGGAAAAGAACAAGGATCTCCATCACACAATAAGAAGTTTAGAAATAACTCTACGACTCATCATATCATAAGACTCTCATTCTTTATTTCCAAATAGAAAATCTCCTTTTCACATTCATTATCATGTTCATATACATCAATTCTACACATATTTCAACACCACCCAATCAAAGGACAATTTAGTTGGTTCTCCCAACATGTTACAATAAGTTGCCTAGTCCTTATAGTGAGCATGCTACCAAATATCAAAAAATGCAACATTTAGACAATTGAGGGGACAATCATTGAACTATAGTATACAAAGCTTTACCAACTTATCCTTCATCAGCATGCATACTATCTTTACAACTAAGATCAAGTCTCTACAAGGGGATCCAATTTACACTAGCAACTTATTAGGTATCTCTTATATACCAAAGGAGACAATGAACACTTTTAATTACATACATTCATAGGATAGCATGCTTCCATAGGTAGTTATTAAACATTCCAAGTTCAAATCCTTGTATTTGGCTACAAAACTATATAGGAATACAACAATCTAAGAGAATTCACTTCAACCACCATAGATTCTAGCATGCTTTAACTATATCATGACATACATTATTCGACATATCTTGCTATTTCACATAGATTTAATATATTGCCATAATTGGCATCAGATCATCAAATAAGATACATTTCATACATAGTAAGGTAAGATAACTAATCATAATCCCCATAGAGTTAACATATGCAATGATTAAGTAAATCCCCATAATCCTACTAAATCAAGTAACCCAACAAGAACTACAATTAGCGCCATACTTCACTCATCTATAACCTTCATGCATGCATAACTCCATATCTTTAGCACACTAGGCTATATTCATGTTTATAAGCATAGAGATCATCACATAAGGACCTTTACATTTATGATCATACACATACATAATATTAACCTCCTAAGGTCTCCATCAAGGAAAACTAGTACAAGACATAGGTAGAGTCTCATGCCCCAACCTAAGTCTAGTTAACCCTTCAAGTCGCCTTAGTTAGTTTATACATCATCAAATAATGAAAAGTGTCACCTTCACACATACTCATTCAAACAATAAAAAATAATATAAACATTTTAAACTCACCTTTTCTCCCTCAAGCATAGAGAAATCTCATCCAAGCAATCAGATCTAAAAGAGAACCATAAAAGAAAACATAAGAGAGAGATCTTATTGATTTAACTTCTATGGCATGACATGAGAATGGTGAAGAAGGGAAACTCTATTGTCCTATAGACTCTCGTACCATTTGATGTGTCGCGACTCACCACCGATGATACAAGACACTACTAGACGTGGCAATATGAGACTTCTTGGACCCTAAACCACATTTAAAACCTCGTGCTCTGATACCACGTTTTTCATGACAGGGGAGCACCCCCTAGAAGTAACATGGCGTAGTTGATCTCTCGAAGGTCTTAAACAAGCCCATAATTATCATTCATCGAATCGACATAGTAAATTTAGCGGAAAATTTAAAATTTTTCATAGCACCTCATGTGCTAGAAACTTTACTTCATATACATATAAATAAAAGTCATAATACAGATAGAGACTCTAAGTCTCTTTGCCATCTTAGACTCAATAACTTTCGAGTATGTTAGAGACACACCCTTTAAGACATAATACAAACCTATAGAATATTTTATAAACTTTACAATAAGTAAAAATTAGGACATCCTTGGACTTAAGGATTCCTTTCCTAGAGCTTGGGATTCACCTATGAAGCTCTTCATCATTCAAGACATCTTATAAGCATCAATAACCTACCCTTTGTGTAAAAAGTAGAGAAGAATGGGATTAGCACAAGAATGTACTAAGTATGGCAGCCATGCGAAAACATTCATTTAAAAGACCAACCATCATAGAAAAACACATACCATCATAGAAGTACAATATCACATAGACATAGTTAAGTCAAGACCTTCATTATATAGTCAACAAGGTCAACATCATGCATAAAGACTCATATCATGCACATCTTCATAAAAAGTAGACAAATACTACAATGTCATACATAAGGACTACGTACATATTAACATGCATTAGAACACCTTCCTAGAACTTCCTAAGGAGCTACTTGTGCAATGTCTAGAGGGGTTCATCACATCCACCTATCCTAAGTAACCTCCCTTAAGTCATTCTATTTTGGGTCCTAGTCATTTAACTACCATTGTCCATTTTACTTTAGGTAAACTGTAGCCTTAACCGATATAGACTATGTGATTCTAAACATGGAATCAAGTGTCATAGAACCTCACACCGATAAAGGGTGGTCTACCGGCCAAAGTAGAACCAAATCTGACATAGCTTTCTAGGTGGAATCTACTAGCTAGTATCCTATGGTGACAACATAGTTATGGAACTTGGAGATACATGTGAAAACCATCTTTATGCAAAGATTAGGCATTGTAGTTATTCACTTATGAAAACCTTATTTATGCCCATTGAGTCATTGTGGTTATACACCTCATCAGATTCATGGTGACCTACCTTCCTACAATGGGAAGGGACACACACTCATATTCAAGTTCACTCGGTGCTAAGGTAATTTCCCTTCATTAAAAACCTTTAATATATTTTTACTTTACAAATCATAGGTTTAGGAGAGTCAACCTCACATATGCTTAACTCATAGGTCATAGATGGAAGTTCATCAACCTAAATCATGTAAAGAATCCATTCACATGAACATAGCATATATAAAACATCATCTAGTTTAGGGTACACATGAATACACTGTTCAAGGCCCCTCTCTTGTCTAGATCTTCATACATGTGCGTGTGTATACATATATGTGAGCAAACCTTTCACATAACAGATTAAGTCACACAAGTTCATATATTAATGCATGAGTCTGTAGGCATAACTATATAAGCAATCCTTTAATATAAACCCACTAAGACACTATGAACATTCATACTTCATCTTGTCATACACACATATTCATAACATGTTCATATATGCATCTTTTATATAGATAGAAACCAAGCATAGGAACTATCCTATCAAGATACACATGTGCAATGTATAGACAAGGTCCCATACCCTTGCCCATACTAGTACACCTATAAAGTCATCCTATCAAGGAATACATAACATACTTCACATACATATACTTTACATGCATAGAAGTAGACATTAGTGAATATGAGAACAACCTTTAATTTAGAGACCATGACCTATACTACTTGTAACATGCATGTAAGTTAGTTTGTGTGTACATTGGTAAACATGATCACATAATGGCTATAAATAAATTCTTTAGGCAGCCACCCTCTTAGAACACATTATAATTCCAAGAACATACCACACAACACATAATAGTAGAGGTGGCAAGACAATATAAACATTATAACCAAGGCTCCTAACATTAGTTATCAACACTTTAATATAAGGGGTACATGAGTAGGGGCTACTAAAAATTTTAACACATAAATGGCAGCACCTATAAAATACCCTAACATTAATATACGCATGCTCATACAATAGCCACACAACCTACATCAAAACTAGATAGGAAAATACACACATTTACATCATAAGGTAATCGTCTAAATTTCTAAATCATATATTTATAAACTTTCCTTCAACGACATAGTCAAGACATATATAATGACAATAAAGTAAACACCTCCACCATAAGTGGACCGTAACACACAATGCCATACAAGGCTTCATCAACATTACTAAAAAGAAATAGAGAAGTAGAGGAGTAGAGGGAATAAGCATTCTTACAAATTTCTCACCCTTTGATCATCATGATAAACACTCCTTGTTCATCAATAATTCACATATATGGCAGTATCTAAATGTACATAAAACGCATAAGAAACCATGTACAAGGCGCTTCATGATTATACTATAACATAATACAACACATCAACATACTTGGAAAGTAGAATAACATAGATCATTAGCTAATTTCCCTTGCATTAATTTAAATCATATTTCATACATATAATGAGTCTAAATCATTACCTAAACCTAAATTTAACCATATTTGAAATCATAATTACATACCCTAAAGATTAAGGTTACAACATAGGCATTTAGGCTTATCGATTTGCTATAGTATAGAAGACTTAACCAATAATATGAACTCTCTAAGGATTTGATCATCGTTAATATTTTATGAACAATATACTCATTAGGCAGTAGCTAATTTTGTAGGAAATCAAGAAGAAACCATGCTTGATATAACAACAACTCAAGATCCATCACACACTTAGATTTTTGACTTCATAGCCTACAAAATTCATCCATTATACCACCGTAAAAGAGTAGCTACAGCAGTTCATGCATAATCAAAACTCTACACAACTGATCTCACAATCGACTTCAAGGCAACACGTACAAACATAGGCTATTCATGTTCAAATCTTCATACATTTGTCATCATGGACTTATCGTCATCAATTCAACATAAATTTATGTTAATAACAGCATATACAATCACTTAAACGTAATACAATCATAAGTCAGACAATAACAAATCAAGATCATAAGGCCCGTGCAAGGCTAAATCGTTTTGGTGATAGGGCATGGGTTCATCATTCTATCGGATTGAAAATAACTTCCAAATAAGTATATAATCATCAATAAATTAATATTATTCTTTTAAACCAGTTTAGGAAAGAACGCATGGAAGATTGAAGAAGAAAGTGTTTGATCATATTTTTCTCTTTTGAAATCTTTGAAAATGTCTCTCTAGATGAAAATATAACTAGAGATGAAGAACACCATACCTTTGTATAGTTGAAAACCTCTTAAACGTGATGATTCATCCATGTAAAACCCAGCTTGAATCTGTTATTGAGCTTCACCAACAATGGTGATTTCAAGAGAGAGTATTTTTGGAGGGAAAGGTTTCAATCTTGTGAGAGAATTCTAGAATGGTGTGATCACGCTTTTGATGACTTAAATACTCCCAAAAATATCTAAATAAACATATTATAGTCAGGTTAGGACGTGGGGTAAATTTCCCATTCACTCTTTTAATGAAACAGACGCAGGATGCCAGTTGCAGGCCACCTGCGACGATGGCAGTGACGGGGCGTCAAGGCCTTGACAGGCCGTTCTTGGCCTCCGTCGTTGGGTTATAAGACAAATATTTTCTTGAGAACTGACCAAGAAAATTCCTCATATAACATACCTGCTCTATGGGCCTTTGGGTTACCAGCGATCAGTCGTTGGGTCCGTCAATGGAGACTGCCCAGGCAGTGTCTTAGGTAGCTTTGGGTGATTCTTTTGGGGCCTCTTGTGGGGAACTTTAGAAGTCGTATCCGGACGTTTACAATGTGATTATAACCCTTACAAAGTTATAGACCATCCACATAAATTTCATCCCAAAAAAACACATATAAGACGTCCAAACAGCCTTAGCCCCAACACGACATACGATGAACGTCTTAGGGGCTATCTTTCGAACACCTTGGACGTTCTTGGAAGTTTGCCCTCCAAACTTCACGAAGCTTCATATAGAAACATAAATAATAATTTTAAAAAATTATAAGTCTTATAAGGATCATTTCATACGAATATAAGTGTGCATAGATACATGAGGCACATACGCGAGTAGTCGTCGAACGTCTTGGTCGTCCCTTGTCGTTCGACTTCCAAATCACTTTAAACTTTGTACACTGCCTTTAAACGAAAGAATAAGACATTTTGAGTAGTTTATAATATCATGAAACACCCATAAACACATTGAACCACATATTAGGAATCTAGGTGACTTATTCGTCGAACGTCTTAGTCATCCCTTAACGTTAGACTTCCAATACCTATAATATTTTAACTGCTGCCTATATACTAAATTTTAAGAATATTTAGGAAATTATAAATTTTAGAAACACATGCTAGGATCTATACACCTTATCTCATTTTCGGGGCCTTACATTGAAGGTTTGGGGGTTGATGAAGACTTGTCCTATGAGGTGGGTTCATATTGAGACTTTAGACCGGAAGGTGAATCGGATGAGAAACAAGGAGGTTTCCACAGTGAAGGTATTGTGGAGAAACCATATTTGTGAGGTTTCTATGTGGGAGGCCGAGGCCGATGTGAGATCCTGCTATCCTTATCTTTTTAGCTCTTTAGGTTAGACTTCCTACTCTTAAGTCTATGTTTCCTTATCTCCTCTATTCTTTGTTGCTATTGCTTGACAGTACAAAGTACTTATGTTATGATATGACGTGCTTTGTGCTAGATGATTAGAATTGCCATTCGGGGATGAATGTTCCTAAGGGGGGGGGGTTAATGTAACAACCCAAAAATGACTATGTGAAGTAATGCTTAAACGTACCTAGAATGCCTAGATTAAACCGGGTTCACACGGCTTGATTCCTGTGGAACTATACCAAAGAACCTATGCACCAGCCAAGCCAACAAACATGGTGAGTAAGTTGAGCTAGGCAAGGTTGGGTCCATCCATGTATGGTACCTGAATATTAAGATTCACCTGGATGAGTCTTAATTGGACTTGAGAGGGGTAATATTAGGTTTGGAGGGTCTATGGGTAAAATGGTCTTTTCCATGCTAAGGTTAGTATCATAATTACCCTAAGGATTTAATTAATTAATATATTTTAGTGGACGGTTTGGGTTTGGTCGACCCGGATTGACCCGTTCGCGAGAAGAACTCGGGTTTGATCCTTTGTGGAAGCAATATTAAATAGAATTAAATTGTATTTATGTATCTGATTTAAGTAAGGGAATCACTTAGCCTTATAAAAATCAGATTTTCAATTAAATAACAAGGAGTCATAGTTTGACTATGTCTTCACCTAAAACTCCTTCTCCTAAGCTACTCTCACGTCTAAACCCCCACTATCACTTTCACGTCCATTATCAGTGTGTTGGAAAGGTTTGAAAAAGGTGTTGAACGACGAAAAGGTATGGGTTTATTTCCTCTTTGTCCCTTTCCCAAGGGATCCCTAATATTCAGTCTATTCTAATCCAAAAACTAGGAATGTTTCCTCGTTGCATGTCCCTATCACTAGCTCCCATCGATTGTTGTAGGTTGGGTATGTTTGCTGGTAAAAAGATAGGGGTGTAACGTGTTTTGTGATGATTATGTTCATGTATGTATGTTCTCATTTATGTGACTGATAATGCTGTCTTTCCAAAAATATGTGATAAGTATGTGTGTGCATTGTGTATGCCGTGACACTTGGTCACAGATTGAAGTGTGAAAATGGCATGCTAAATCCTAGTATTTATGTGCAAAAAATTGTAAAAATTGTGATGTTCATATGTGGTGTGATGTCGCTGAATTGAGTAAAAACTCTTAGCTAAATGTAACTACGAAAATGCACCTAATAATGTACGAAATGTATAGAATGTTGTGAAAATGGACTGGAAAACGTTATCGCATTTCCATATTTCTGGAAATTTGGTTTCGGCTATGCAAATGAAGACTTGGAGTTTCAAAAATCATTTTAAAATGTTTGAGGTCATCAGGGATTGAACCCGAGACCTTACTATATGCAAACTACTGGAAATTTAATAATAAATGTGAGATTAGGGAGAATAGAACTCGAGTCTTAGACGAGTAACAGATCCTAGAAAATTAATTAAAAGAAACGAGGTACATGGGATTCAAACTCGTGTGTCCTTGGCCGAAATTAAGAACGGTCCATCCAGAATAATAATAAATAAAATGGGGTGTGTGGTAATCGAACCCACAACCTCTCGGATAGGTGAGGAAACTAGGAGAACCAATTTTAAAAAAATGAGGTTTTGGGGTCCGAAACTTGAAATTTTAAATAAAAATTTAATATAAAGTGTTGCTCAAGGTGTTCAAAATTGGGTTCCCTTGCCCAATTCCATATTGATACACAAATCTTGTAGGAGCAAATATTTAATGATTGCTGCCTATAGGAATTGAACTAGAGACCTTAGCATACTTACAAGATGCATAAGTCTTGTACCATATAGTCTTGGGTAAGTATAAGTCACTTAGACGAGTTATGAACAAAGCCTCATGGCTTGTACTTATTGGTTCATAAGTCCAATGTACGATTAAAATTAAGTGAACCTAAGATATATATGATGAAATAATGTGACCCAATGGAGGTTAAGTAACAGTATGAAACACACAAAAAGGCCAAGTTCAACATATAACAGAATGAACATTCACGTAATGGGGTGAGTAATTATGAAGATCTAATATTCTAAAGTTAATGAATGTGATGACGACATGATAAGAGGCTAATATGAAATACGATACCAATCTCAAATGAGCTAATAAGTGTTACCGAAAAACCGTACTCACCTATGAGAGTGTAAACTAATAAAGAGACCAATATCTAAGAAACACTCTAATGAAAGTCTTGAGATTAATGCATGCTTAATACTAATGATGGGATGAGAAATCATCTTATGAGCAATGATTCCCTCATGCTAGAAGCCAGCTTCTATGATGTGTGAGATGAATATAATTGAACTTTATACTGAGCACCGATAGGATAGCTATGAGTCGTGATTCCTTCTTTGGGAAGGCAGAGGTTCGTGTAAATCTCATGACATGAGACTATCCATTTAGGCGAGTATGGTTCTCCTTATATCTCCTGGTCGTTGAACATGTGCTTCCAACATAGGGTTCTAGCATGGTTCATTTCCCTATATATGCTAGCACGTTTTGGTTTCACTTTGTCCAGTGATTCCACCTCTTTTATGTTTGGGGTAGACACTGGATTTCATGAAGCTCACATGATCAATGTCAGTTAAAGTTAAAGTTCTCAAAGAAAGAATGAGGCTAGCCTCATGTAATGCACACAATGAAATGAATTATACCAAAGGTGTTTGGAT
This sequence comes from Solanum pennellii, assembly GCF_001406875.1. Classification (NCBI taxonomy): domain Eukaryota; kingdom Viridiplantae; phylum Streptophyta; class Magnoliopsida; order Solanales; family Solanaceae; genus Solanum; species Solanum pennellii. The sequence continues at coordinate 15,863,169 of NC_028642.1, read as the reverse complement.
AGGATAATCAAGAGGTGAACTAGAATCAAGTAATCACACTAGGTCATCTTCTTCATTGCAAAGTGAAAACGATGAGAGTCCTAAAAAACATCCTAGGTATATAAATGTATGAAAATGAAGTACGTATGAATGAATTCAGCAGACTATGTGTTTGCTAAAGAAGGCTACCTAGTTGAGGTCCCATATGTTGAGCCCTCATTTGAGAAGTCCTAATATCAAGTCCGTGATTGTAAGGTTTCACGGCATATGAACGAACGATATGTGATGTATGTATGTGCTAAATGAAATGTGTTATGTGTTGTGTACAATATTACAAGAATTATGATGCATGTTACTATCATAGCATGACTTTCCTAATCTAATTTGGCAAGTTCAACTAACTTGGCTTTCCATAAATCAAATCGTTAGGAGATAGATTTTCGTAATCATGCATGTCCTTGGTGTTTACTTGCATACACCCATACTTTATATAAGTGTGTACTGATCCCATTCAACCCTTTACTTTTAGGTGCAGGTGCAGGTGGATGTTAGAGCTTGTGAGACTACGTTAATGCTATTTGGCCGTGGAGCATTCATCCGTACATGGTAGTCCCTCATGCTTTCGAGGATGCTTATCTCTAATATTTTAGCTTAGACGTAGGCATGAGCTAGTGGAGGATGTTCCACTAGTGTTTCTTTCTTACTTATTTTCAGCAGTTGTATTGGTGCAATTTTGGCAACTTTATATTAATGCAGTTATGAACTATTTCCTTCATTCGAATATCTTATTATTAGATGGTTGTTGTGAACTGATGTGATATAATTAAATTTTTACTTGAAGTCTATGTATACTTCAAAGAAAACAAAAGTTTTAATTTTTCAGCTAAAATTAAGCTATACGATGTAATAATGACGTATGTAGTCTTGTCTGCAACCTCCAAGTGGTCACGATGCCAGTTTCGGCTAGATCTAGATCCCTCTCGTGACCCTATGTTGCCATTATAAGGAAGACTTAGTGGACATCTTTGCTAGGGTGAATTTGATTGGGTTATGAACTAGATATGGAACCTCTTCATGTTATCCCTTAATGTGAATTACTCTATGAGAACAAAGGCTAGCACCGAGTGATGATGTTGTGGGAAGTAGCTATACTTGATAAGGAGACTAGAGTACAATGTAGCTATACTTGAGAAGGAGAGTACAGTACAATTTAGCTCTACTTGAGAGTGAGACTAGAGTGCATAAAAACCCTTCATATTCCTTAACCATTTGCCTACATAGGATGTGTCGTAGTTCTACCCCTGCCAAGTAGAACACCCTCGTCGGAGTAGGTTTGAACTTTTGATTCCATGTTTAGCTATCATGGTCTATGTCGGTTATTTCCTATTCTCATCATATGGGATACCTACTAGCATCAGAGAAGTTCTATGAAGTTTAGGTGGTGGGATGAGACGCTAGACATTGCACAATATGACTTGAAGATTTTAGTTATTATCCCTATGTCTTGTCTAAGAGCATTACATGAATGTCCTTATGTGATGAATGAGTCTTAAATGAACTAATGAATATAATGATTTAAGTTAAGAAATCATGTTAAATTAATAAGTACGTATCTATAGTAGTTAAGGGTTGTCTATTTAAGGTGTGAAGGGGGCATAGGAATGGCCACTTAGTATCTTCCCTAGATAAGTCTTAACAATGACTCTAGTTAGAGAAGATGGTTTATTATGTAGATATTATCTAAGCCTTAATTAGTCTTAAGAATTATTTAGATAATCTTGAAGAGGTCAATCATGGACTTATCTTCTTGATTTACTTAAGTATGTCTTTTGATAGACTGTGGAAAAAGAATGTCATATTATCTATATATTGTTGTATTAAGTGAGAATTATTTTACCCCAGATAATCTATAAGATCTCTTTAGTGTGTGTAAGGTATTGTATGGGTAGTCTCTTCACAACCCACTCAAGTGAGATTTAGATTCACCTTTGATAGGAGCATCTCATGTTCATGTTTTTGTGTATTGTAAGTGTGTGTTGATATCATTTAGGTGGTCTTAAGAATCATTTAGGTGTGCCTAGAGAGGTTTTATGGGCGATCTTTGTTTGTCTTACTTAAGTGAGTCTTAAGATATCTTTTAGTGAGAGGTTTACATGCCAGAAGATGTGTAAAGTGAAGTTCAGGAACTTCACTGTAGCAGTGAAGGAGTTCACTGTACAGTGAAGTAGTTCAATGTTAAGTTGCCTTAAAAATGTGATAAATTGGCTAAGTGATTTCTTACGTGTTTCTAAGTTGTTAAATGTTGTTATTATGAGTATATTATGACATCTAATTGAAAAAGATGCATGTTTGAAATAAAGGCCCGTTTTCATGATTTTATGCATAATGTCATTGTTAGTACATTTGGTTGTACTAATTCCATGCTTTTAACTTGCTCTAAACTGATTCATAGGTGAAGGTTCTTTTAAGAAATCTAAGCTTGGATTAGAAGATCATTCCAGCAAGTTGAATTATGTCCTCTTTTGACTCTAGCGCATAGATGCGTTTTATTTTTTGATCGAAGTATTGTAATAGACTTAGTAGTACTATATTTCTATTGTGTATGGGTTGTGTCCCAAAGTATTCTTGTGTATAAGATTTGATAGAATGAGACTTAGCATATCCTATGAGTTGTATCCAAAAGATATTAAAAGACTTATAAAATGTTTATGAAAAGTTTTAATTCCACACTGATATGTTTCAATTGCAATGAGATACACGGAAGGGCTTGTACAAGACCTCCAAGAGGTCAAGTACACCAGTTGCACTCCGAGAGTGCCATATCTTCTAGGATGTGGTATTGGGATGTGACATTCGAGGACATAGTCTATATTTCCTAAGATCTTATTTATGAATTTTATAAGACTTATATGTATTTTTTTCGAATGTAAAGGGTCGTCTCCCTAAAATATTTAAGTTGTGTTTTTATGTTGTCTTGTGACGATGAGAGTACTCTTTAATATTTAAAGATATTTCCTTATTATTATTAATGTAGTGAAAAGTTTTAACTCCGCACTATTTTTCATGTCTTATATAATGAATTATAGGTAAGTGGCTAGTACAAGACCTCTAAAGGTTCAAGTACGCCTTGTTATGAGTCAAGAGTGCTCCCTCTCTCTAGGGTGTACTTTCGGGTCATTACACATGTAGAATCAAAATTATGCATCTCATTCAGTCATAATACATAGAACCCGTCCTAGAAATCCCCTCAAGGCCCACTTGTGCAATGTATAAGTAACCTCCCATACCCATACCTACACTTATCAACACCTCTCAAGTCATCCTAGTTAGTGTTGGTCTTGTTACATTCATTCATTCATTTTACTTTTGGGAACATTCAACATAATTGTAAATAGACCATGTGATCTAAACATGGAATTCGGTGTCAACCCCTCACACCAAAAGGAGGGAATCCTACTTGCCAAGGTAGGACATATACATAATCGTAGCATCTAGATGGACCCACTAGCTAGGCTTCCAATGGGGGAAAATAGTTAAGAAACTTGGAGATTGTTACTAGAAACTCTCTTTATGAAAATTTGCATTGTAGTTTCCACCTCATGAGAACATTGATGAACATACCTTCCCCTTTTGGAAGGGACACCTCTCATTGTCTAGTTCACTCAGTGGTAAGATAAATTCCCTTTTTGATGTCTCGTTAAGTCATTTTTAACATCAATTCTTGATATAGGTCTGAGGAGTTTATCCTCTCATATATTCATTTCCATAGCTCATAGGTTCTATGATAAGAAAGTACATTGATCACCATCCAACATGATGTGAAAACATTATATCATAACATGATAATAAGATGTACATGTGAAATCACCTCTAATCCCTCATGAAAATACGCCTATCATTATCTCAGACCATCATATTCATAGCACAATCATATATCCATAACTTCATTATTAATACATCAATTGAGCAACATTATCAGGAACATACTAACATTAAACAAATAGATTGTTCATAACATTGAAAGTCTTACCAATAGTCTCCAACAAAATTCTTCAAGACATCACCAACAATTCCATAATATTCATCCAAAAATTCAACCATCATCATCATATAATAGTAATGCAAGAACGTTATCAAATGACACCATCCCTAATCATCAATAAACCTAATGAATAAGTTAAGGTTAGGAGAAAAGGGACATTCATGGGTCTTGTAGGAAATCTAGGTCAATCTTAAGATAGAACATCAATACACTCCTAAAAAATTAAAATCCAACACAATTTATGAAAATTAATAACAATTTAATCCAATTTTAAATAAGAATTGTGAAATTGAATCAAAACTAGGATTTTGAAGAACATTGGAATCAAGTTTTGAAGAACCTCTTGGGTAAAAGGATCCCAAGAGTAAATAGCTTACATACCTTGTTAATTATTAGAAAATTGAAGAGTAAATCCTTGATATTGAAGCTCTATATCATGCTTCGCCTTCGTATTCAATGGAGTTTTGGAGTAGTGAGAGAAACTAGTGAGAAGTGAGAGTTATTAGGGTTTTTGGGATTTATGATATTTTAGGTTAGCGTAGTAACTTAGGGTTTGTAAGTAGTCTTAAAATAACTAGATATATACTCACCCTAATTATTACTTAATTAATTAAGTGATTACCTAACCCCTACTACTTAAACTTTGTAGGCGCAGTGAGGGTGGGGGGTGCATCGACGAAACCCCGTCATCTGAACCACAGACTGTACTGGTCAAACATGGTTATGGACAAAGGCTTCATTTTAAGGCCATGAGGGAGGATTCTAAGAATAGATTCACAAGCACCATTGACAGGGAGTGAACCCATCGTTGGCTCATCATACCCCTTGTGGTTGCAATTTATAGTTTGATAGCTTTTAGGGTCAAATGTTTTGGTCCTCCTCAAGGGCCCTTAGCGTGATCCTTGGGGATTCGTACCTTGAAGTTTAGACCTAAGAATGAACTAAGGTTTACCATAGGCATTTTTTACAAACTATGACCTTTATACGACTTTTCAAACTCGTACAAAACCTAAAGGCACACTAGGGAACATTCAACAGTCTCCGAACGTCGTGGTCATCCATTGTCGTTTAGGCTTTAAAACTTCCTTATAAAGTTAAACACATCATTTTAGGTCTATAAATATTACTATTCACTACGTTAGGCTCTAGTCTAGGTCATTGAATTTCGGGTGTGTTATAGGTGTAGGCAGGTCTTCATGGGGCAATTGGGTATCCTAAAGGAGCAAATTTGAAATAGGGTAAGTTGCCATAGGGGAAACTTATTTACATCTAAATCTTAGCCTAGTCACTATTATATTTCAAACTTCCTATATAAAGCATATACCTAACTACCAATCTAAACTTGTAATGTGATTCCACTACAAGAACTTCCCCAATACTTGATTCCCTTTTGCATTTTTTATGTTTTTTGCTACACTTGTGAAAAAATTCCCTTTCGATATTTGACACTTTTATGTCACCCCCATAATTGAGTATGTTTTTATTTTCAAATCTAATTATCTACGACTAATTAGAATTTAATTCTAATATAACTACATCTTCTAAATTTCGCTCCCTTGGAATATGACCCAATCCCTTTGTTGGGTCACTAATCTATCTACGATAATAGTCACTCATACCATAGGTTTATGTCGTTGGTCATGGTAACCAACAAATATCAAAAGCATCTTGGCTAAATCTCTAAATCCAAATTGGATCGATTTGTCTTGAAACCTAGATAATACTTTTTGGGCATGTCACACATCTCACAAGATAGTAAGTGGCATCTGTCGTATTAGCTAGTTTTTGGGAAATATTTCCATTTAATAATTGAACTAGAAGACAAAGTATCATGGGATTTAAAGGTGTTAAATCTAGATTGGGTCATGTCTTCAAAAAGAAGATAAGATCACGAAAGAAAATTGGGTGAATTCATTTTAAGGGCATATAAAAGTTCTGCTTTAAAAGGAAATTATGAAAAAGCTACATCATTCTAAAATTTATATGAGGGGATTCCGAGTTGGAAATTTGATGTTTCAATAAAAATCTCTACTGAGACTCCTTCAGGGAAAGATCAAGTAAAACAAATCAAGCCCATTTAAAGAAACATGGTTGTTCACAAATGGAACTATTGAAGTCGAAGCTAAAGAGGGTTCTTCATTCAAGTTAATGGAAAACGTTTGAAGTTTATTTTGGGGAATGCAATGAAATTTTCGAGATTGAAGTGGTGTACTTGGAAAATTAATTAATGCGTTTCAACATCTGTCATGATGTAAAAATAAGGTGATTCGTAAAAGGCATCATAAGTATTAGTTGCTTTGGATAATGTGTTATGAATGTTTAAATATAGGTAATTTTGCGAGGCTAAGACTACTTCAGCGGTTCACCGAGCAAGTTTGGCGATCAATAAGTTGATCACCATTCTAGTGTCAACACTTGGCTTAGACACTGGAACATCAGGCGGGGTACATTCATCACTCAGCAATTCACCGAGATAATCGAGTGACCTGACTGTCAATACCTTTTTGCTCTAACCCTAATAGACTAGAGTCGTGGATCATTTAGTGAGGTTCCACATCCATTAGGTGATACCTTGATGTTATCTGGAAGACGTGCCCTTGTCCTACTTCCTGCCACAAAATGGATTAGTTACGTACTGGAGAAGTTAGCAATATACATGAAACTTGGTGATTTGCAGAGCAGTTCTGCGATTGCTGCAAGTCTTCGCCGAATTGTTGCCCAGTGAAGATTCCTTTTCACCCTACTTATTCATTCAGTGCTAGTATTTTATATTTATTTTTTGTTACTGTTTGTCCTCTTCTCACGTTGAGGACAATGTGGGATTTGTTTGGTGGGGGTAGTAACACTATTATTAAGCATTTAGTTCTCTCAAAAATTATTGGATTATCAGTTGTGATCAATACAAATGACTTGAATAGTGCTCTCAATGGAATAGAATCAATGTGTAGGTACAATGAGGAAAAACGAAGTTTCATAAACAATATGTGAACTTTTTGCATCTCGTTGTTACTAATCGGTTATCAAAGAAGTCTATTGTGAAGAACATTGCAAACGCGCTTCAAAGTGCAAAGTCATGTTTTATATTTTTTTAGATGCTTGGTGTGACGAGATTACCTTGAACATTTTGTATGATTTCATCTAGAATTCTCTATGTTTTTCATAATTACTAAGTGATGCAAGAACTTGAAATGATCTTAGACAACAATTTGTAAACTTAATCAATTTAACAATATGCTTGTGTTGTGGCAAACCTTGTGAGATGTGTGAACCTTGCTTGAACCCTTTTGAGCCTTATCATTTTTGCGAAGAAAATTTAGCAAATGTGATCTCTCTTAATCCATTCACCCATAACTTTCATGAAATTTCATTTAATTTGTTTGAATAGCCAACTTAGTCCAAAAGCCTCAGTACGGGTGTGGTGACAAGAGAAGGGGAGTGAAGAAGTAACAAACATTCAGCCTTTGAAAAATGTTTTTGAAAAACAATGAACCACTCCATCTAACAAAAATTAAAGAAAATCAAAGAATAAAGTAGAAGAAAAAGAATGAGAAAATTATAAAATAAAGTAGTTGATGTTGCAAAAGAAATAGGGTATCTAGTGGTGCATTTGAAGTTGAATAATGGGGTGAATTTTGAGAATGTTAAAAAATGTAAAGAAAAGAAAGAAAGTGTCATGCAGAGCACACTTCATGAAAGGAGAAGCCACTTATCCTAAACAACCATACCCCATTAATAGCCTTGAAATGACCTTTGTGATCTTGAGCAGGCTAAAACGAATGTTGATTGGAAATAACGTCAAACCTATTACTAAAGTAATGCATATGTTAATCTTTGTGAGTGTGAGAGTCATACGTGATTGTGGATCTATAAATAGTTGAAGAAGTTTATCTAAAAATGGAATCATCTTTTTTAGAGGGCATTGGTGTACTTTTGTTGAGCTTGAACTTGTATTTGAAGCCAGTATTCCGAACTTCGGTATCTTAGATAATCGTAAGTCACAATTTGAACCTTTGAGTGCACAATTGAACATCACATTAGTTAGTTGATATTTTTTGTGTTCATTTATATTAAGTCTTATGTATCTCTATTTAAGACATCGTTTATGAACTGTTTATCTTGTGTTTTACTTGAGGACAAGACAAAGTGTAAGTTGGGGGTGATCATCAATCAAAAAATTTGACTTGTTTGGCTTTTGTTCAGATATATTTAGTGTACTCAAATGCTTAATTTGTGTGCAACTTATTTTAAAACCTTGATTTAAGGTATGTTGATTGAGGAGCAAAGAAAGGAAACTAACAGACAAAAGGACCAAAAAAAGCTGAATAAGGGAAGAAAGGCAAGCTTGTCGATCGCCACTAGCAATTGGCGTATCGTCGAGTTTCCCCAAGAACATATAATTTTACAGTACGTTGTGCCATAACTAAGTAACTTGGGTGAAATGTACAATGCACCTTAGATGAGAAAAACATGGTCAAACTATGTTCTACATGGGCGAATGCTGAATTCATCGGTGAAAGAAGATTGAACCTCCGAAAACACTGAACAATACCATGAAATTGAACTTGTAAACTAAAGGACTAAAGGATGCACTGCGGAGGTGAGAGGAGATATTGATCTAGATCACCTATAGGTACAGTGCATAATGTAGGTCTACTTGAAGATACAATGGTGATAGACAAGGACGATCTGCAGTCACCGACTAGTCGGTGAAGTCCGACTTTTCTTGCCGATCCACCCTAAAAAGCAACAACGCGGATCAGTATAAAAAATTTACTTTTGAAAGAAGAGAAGGTATCCTGTCATTGTGGAACAAAATAAATATAAGAAAAACACTATTCTTGTTGATTTTAAGCAATTTGAACAAGAGATATCAATTGTGTTGTAATAGAAAAAAATATTATTCGTCTTCAAACTTCAATTATTAATACCCATCTATGGAGTATGTATTAGGTATTGAATTTTATTCCTTTATATGATTATCTGAAACCCAATCTTGGGGTTTGACAATGTGATTAATTGCTGAATTTGACTTTATGAGTGTTAGTTATTATCAATTTTGGTGCTCAATCCAAGTGGGTCCGACATATCCTTTTCATTTAACTACTCTATTGTATGTTTATTTCAATATGATTTAGTGTTTTATGCGGTAACACTTCGAAAATCTAAGACTTGTTAAAGAGACTAATATGACTATTAAAAGGTTTATATGCTTTTTTAACGTCAATTTTAATGAATACAAGTCATTTCGGAAAATTTGAAGTCAAAACTCCCAAGAATGTCCATAACTTCCGAAAACTAGTTCAATGAGGTGCAACTGTGCCTTAGCCTATTTTACTAGATTTTAGGAGTCGAAAAATGAGTAAAATTGGTGGAAGGGTGTCTAACACATATTAGAGTAAGTTCATAGTCGAAAAGTCCAGGCACGATTCCCCAAGTACAAATAAAGGTCCCTTGAGGAGGACCCTTGCAATTTTGCAAGAAGCTACCAAAAGGCAGTGTGCATAGACAAGTGTAGTTGATTAATCGTGTGTTAATCGACGGGCTGTCGATTCCCTCCATGGATGGATACTTACAATTTTTTGCCAAGGTTGAGATTTGCACAGTCTTTGAACTCAACGATAGACCAACAGTACGGTTGTTCCTTGGCCCGTCGATTGACCAACAGGGCGTGGGTCGGGGTTCCATTTGTGAGGTCTGTGTTTTGCTGCACATTTTCATTTAATTCGTTTGTTTAGTTAGGAGGTTAATTAGGTTTTAGATGTGGTTTAAATAAGTTAGCTAACCACCTTTATAAAGCCCCTTAGCTAATTAGACTAACCTAAGATCTGTTAATTCACAAAGCTAAACTCTCTTTCTTCTATCTTCTCTCTCTCTCTAGTTGAAGAACTCCATTGGGGACCAAGCTAGGGTGGGTTTAAAGGCTACAAAGGGTCGAATTCTCTCTCTCTCTAGTTGAAGAACTCCATTGGGGACCAAGCTAGGGTGGGTTTAAAGGCTACAAAGGGTCGAATTTCTGCATCAATATTTCATCAATTAGTAAGGTATGGGATTCCTTTCACCTTTTGGACCACTTTCCTCAGAGGGTTCCATCAAATTGATTTAAAAAGTTGGGTTTTCAAGTTGTTTTTCATGAAATACGAAATTGATGTTTTTGAATTAATTTGTTTATGATTTCATTTCTATATTATGAATAGATAAACATGTATTTTAACTCAATGTATTATTTGTTGATGGATTGGTGTAGGATGTTGAAGATGAGCTATTTCCCTAAATCCTAGGTTATGATCTTGATATGAATCTTGCATGTTGGTTTAATTTAATTGGTTATTTGTTGAACTACTAAATAATGATATTTAATTAATTAAGAATAAATTAGGGTGAATTATATCCCTATCATGCTAGGTGTTGAGTAATTGATCTAGATTATGACTTTGACCTACGTCTCTTATCTTAAGCTATGAACTAGTAATGGATTTTGATGTAGTGCTTCAATTATCCTTGTTATTATGTTGGTTATTTTTGTATGATGATATTAAATTCTTATTGGGTTGAGTTAAGGGTTGATGGTAAAACCTTGTTGATGATTTATGAAGGAGACTTGGTAAGTCTTGTGATCCCTATTTCTTTACTTCAATTATGGTTACTTGTGGTTAAGTTATGATGTTGTATTGAAGTATGTGTTGTATTAGGATTGATTGGGTTGGTATGATGTTGAATTGAAATGTCTTGATTATTGTTGTGAGGTGTTTCCTACGATGTAAATAATATAAGTATTGTGATGATTACCAATGTGCCTTAATATGATATGACTATGTGAATGTGCTAACCTAACATGTATGAATTGTAATGAAAGGATTATACTCATTCTATTCTTATTGAGCTATGATGATGATGATTATACAAAGTACATACCCTATGACCTACATTAAGCTATTATGATTAATAAAGGTATTAAAGACATTTCAAAAAGGGACTTAGCTTAGCACCGAGTGAACTTGACAATCGGAGGTGTTTACTTTCCATAGAGGAAGATTCACCCTATAGTTCCACATGAGGTGTTGACTAACCTATAAGGGATACTCACTTTATGGATTCCTATGAGAGGAGGCTCCAATTGCCAAGTAGAATGTAGAGAGGTTGTACATATCTCTTAGTCCCATGAACTATGTTGCCCCTATAGGAAGACTAGCTAGTTGATCCACCTAGAGAGCTACGTTTATGTTTGGTTTTACTTTGTCTTGTAGACCACCTTCCATCGGTGTAGTTGGTCTATATTGCTAAAGTATGACATTATATCCACTTAATGTTCTCTTATGTGAAGTTGGACATTGGTGATGGTTCTTGCTAGGTTTACTTGATTAAGTAAGGTTTTGGGGCTTTGCTTAGTCATTGCACAAGTGGACTTAAAAGAGGGTCATGAGTAATGGTCTTGCTTTGGTTATGTTTAAATGTTCTCTTATTCATTCTTGTTGTTATTATAACTTGATGATACAATTTCTTTGACTATGTGTTCAGTTTTATGATATGCATGTTGACATTGCTTGACTTGGTGTTGTTGGTCTTGTGATGTACATGCCTATGACTTAATGATATGTCTTATTGTTTGGTATGGTCTTCTTATATATGTATAGATGGTTTCAAAGGAAATTGTATACTTCAATGAAATGTCCTTTTTTAGCATGATTTCATGATATGTGTGCATATGGTCTCATACTTAGTACAAGTAGTGTACTAACCCCATTTCTTACTCTTCCCCTTTTAGGTTCCGGTCGTTGAAGGGCTTTTGAGATGACTTTGAAGGAAGACTTGGAACTCATATTCATCCAAGTTGGTTAGGTCCTCACTTTCAGAGGGCAATGCCACTATCAATCTTATGGAGTTGTTTTAGTTTTAAGACTCTTATGTTCTTTCCTTTTTGTTTGAGTACTAAACATTGTACGATTTGGTCTTATTTCAGTGATGTATGGGATAGGCCCAAATTATTACATTCGTGTTAGATTGTTATGAGATGAGATGACTATCTGAGACTACGTTATATTTTATTTATATCTATATGGAATAAAAGTAGAAGACTAAGTCATCTTCCTATACAAAGGGTATATGTATACTTGATATAAATATTATGTGTATGTAGAGGTCTATGTAACCCTCATTGTAGAATTAATGAAAAGTTTTTAAAATTTCCATATTTTTAACCAATGAAGGTAATGATGTAAGATAAGAGGCTAGTCTTAGTCATCAAAGAGGACGATGACGTCGGCTACGTCTAGAGGGTGCTCCCTGGATGTGACGTATGCTTTCTTGAGAAAGAAGTCTAAATATAAAGTGATAAATTGGCTCTCATAGTTAGTACGTCATGATGGATTTAGCTAGAGATAGTGCATCATAAGACTCATTCTATATATCCAGCTCGAGAGAGTGGATGTGGTTTGGTTTTGGATTGTTCTATATGTTTAGCCCATTGAGGTTCCAGAGAACTTAATTGAAATGATGTTGTTGTTTAGGAGAAAAGTTCCATATCTAAGTTTCATCTTTCTCCTATTTGGTCGTTCCTTGTTAATTTTTGAGGCTACTTTATGGTCTAAAAAACCCTTTTCCTTACATTGTTGTCATTCTTCAAATTCTATTAATAGTATAAAAAAATAACTAGTCCAACAACTAAATTCACTATTGTAATAACGTATTTGAATTAAGAGGAGAACTACCCTATGTGGGATCCACCCCACCTATTTTCTTGAGTTTATCCTTTTTAACTATTAAGATCGGAGCCTACACCCCTGATCTTACACGACGTACAAGAATCCAAAGATCCGCATACAAGCCTCATAGCTTTTATAAATTGGGGCATACGATAAAAGATACTAAATTTAAAAATATTTTTAGTACATCCACCCAAAAACATCATTTAAAAGAGGCAGCGGCAGTCTACTTGTCTCACATGACCATCTATTACGACTTGAATTAAGAATAGGTTCATGATCCTTAAAATATAAAGTATAAAAAGCGTCTAATACAATCAAATAGATAAAACACCAATAAATTACTTATCCTAGATTCCATCAGGACATACCGCAAGCTTTGGAGAGAACCAATCCAAACTTTGAACTAGAAGGAATCAACTCAATTTCCGAAAGCTACACTTTGTATAAAAAATAGAAGAAATATGGGTTAGCACATTTAATTTACTAAGTATGATAGTCATGCAAAATTCATTGTTAAAAGGAAATTGTGGTTAAAACCCATTCTATATACGAATTTTGATAACACATCATGAACAATAGTATAAGAGGCATGGGATGCAAACATAATCCAAATATAACTCATTTCAACTATTTAGAACCTTTACCTTAAGTAAACCTAACCTATACTTGTGAATTAAGAATAACATCCTATACTACCATTCATACTAAGTACAAATTTGAGGACACAAAATATGAACTTACCATTCTTCATACTCATGCACAAGGAACATAAACATTTCATAAGTCATGAAAAGGAAAGGAACAAATAATAACATTTCCAAGTGAAGCATTCATAATTAAAAAAGGCTTTAAGTAAATATTTTCATTAGTTTCATTACGAGCACATTCATTTCATTAGACATTGGATAATCACACCATAGCCCTCTAAAATCCTACTTGTGTAATGCATTAATGGCCTCCCATACTACCACCCACACATCATAGAAACTTCTGTGTAACCATAGAATGTGTCTCATATGACGGGAATAACCATTAACTGACATAGACCATGTGATCTTAATATTGAATCTGATGTCTTGCCCCACTCCTAGAAGAGGTGTTATTCTTTCCTAAGGGAGAATTGGTAACGTTTTAACATAGCTGGGTCAACTAGCTAATAACCTATGTGGGCATATAGTTTAAGGATAATAAAGATTTTCATTGAAGCCAGTTAAATATAGGGAGTGTTTCCATGTTAACATATCCACTCGGTATTAAGCCTACAATCTCATAGTGTAGTTACTTTAAATTTACAGTATTGTACAGGAGAGGGCTACCAACATTAGCTATAGCGAACTGAAGTACATTTACGCATGAAAGGGCCACCACCATCAGTCTACTTATTGAAAGTACATTATTACGATACCTTATTAAATCGTCAAAAAAGGGCCACTTCCATTACGTCTACCATTTAAAGGTTCATCATTTAACACATGAAAGGGCTACACCCATTAGGTATATTGAATCAAGGTTTATCATTACATTAGTTTCTAGACTCATCATGAAGGAATACAACCATTAGGCCTACCGGTTCGACACATAGTCTAGAATACATCAATAATTAGTTCCACTGAAATTGCACTTCAAGGCCACCACATTTAGTTCTACGGATTCAAGGTTCATTATTAGGATAGTTCATTGAATCCTCAACAAGGGACACCACCATTAGGTCTACAGATTAAAGGTTCATCATTTCACATATTAGTATACTACAACTATTATGTTTACCAATTAAAGGTTTATCATTATATTAGTTTCTAGACTCACCATAAAGGGATACCACCATTAGGTTTACTTATTCAATGTGTATTATTAGATTAGTTTGTAAACTCATAATGAAGGGCTACCACCATTACCTCTACTGGTTTGAGAAATAGCCTACAATAATCATTTATGAAAGGAATGCCATTGGCCTAACGATTAATGTTTATGAAGTCAAGACAAATTGATTGCGCATGAAGAGGATTCCCCAAGACTACCAATTCAAGTTGTACATCAACCAAGATCACTTTCGATTACACAAGAAAAGTATGCCCTAAGCCTACTATTTCAAGATGCAACATTACATTGAAGAAAGTTTTCAAATATATAATCATCATTCATAAGTTCATAACTGAGAATAACCTTTCAATAATAATACAGTTTCATTTTAGATTGTGATCACATTACTTTCGTTGAAATCACGATACATATCCACAGTATCATGATCCCTTCAAGGGAATAAATAAAAATTCGTCAACACACCTAGAATACTACAATTTAAGCATGAATAATTACACAATTGATTAAACTAAATCAATAGGCATAATCTTTTCGCATGCTTGAATAAGCTATCAACCCAAATGACAAAATTCACAATTTCCTACTTTGGGGGAATCATTGGTTAATGGGGGTAAATTCATCATAAATGATTATTAGTTCATGATAATACGTTTTGAATTTGAACATATGAATTAAATTGAAACCCTAAATTTTGGGGGGAATTTTGAAACTTTGAAATCTAGTTTCGGTGGGACTGTAAATGTGAAAACTACCCTTCTATAAAAACTACCATACCCTGATTTAAGAAACTCCAAAAAAATTAGTGAAGAAAGATGAATCTTCATCTCTAAACAATGACTACTTCTTCAACAATGGAATTTTCTTGAGATTCAATTATTTGGTGACGAGGTAATTTGTATTTTTGGGTTTTCAGAATAATGAGTTGTAAAGGGAGTTTAATAGTTTTAAAAGCCTTAGATAAGTGAAATAAAACAATATAAATCTTCCCCACTAACATATAAATAATATGTAATTCACTAAGTTTCCCCTCTAATGGACAATATTGGGTAGAACCTATATTGGTGACCTATGCCACTTGACCTATGAACCATAGGTGCATTGAGGCACCGTCCTGCAGGTTGGCATGTGGGTTACGAAAATTTTCATCTTGGGTCCCTGACCCATGAAATCAAAATATGGCGCGTGCGTCTACCTACTGTCCCTAGATGCCATCCGTAGGTGGCCCTAAATTGGCAGCTTTGGCAGATTTTGGAGATTTGGGGGTTAGGCTTTAGGGTCCTCCTCAAATACCCCTAGTTGGTCGTTTGGGAGTTATACCTTGACGTTTAACCCCTAAAACCCTCAACCTAAGATAGGAACTCGTTTTACATCACAAAATACTATATAAAAGTGTAACGACCTGTTTAGTCGTTTTGAGCAGCAGATTTATTTCTGGAAAAACTGGCTAAGATTACGGACATCACGACGGACCGTCATAGGCACGACGGCCCGTCACAGATGTCTCGTTTCAGCATACTTAGAATTCTGAAATTGGGTACTGAAAATCGACTCTCTGTAATCGGTGACGGACCTGCAGGACGTGCCGTCACATCCACGACGAGCCGTCGTAAGCTCCCGTTGCAAAACACTTCAACTCTT
>NC_028642.1:15805157-15838341 GCF_001406875.1 Solanum pennellii | reverse complement strand
TTATTTAATGAGTTTAAGTCTTCCGCATTATTTTCTGTTGATATATGTTAAAATGATAAGGGTTAGATTGGTTGGTTCGCTCACATAGGAGGGAAATTGTGGGTGCCAGTCGCGGCCCCGGTTTTGGGTCGTGACAAAAAGTCAACAACACACGTGTAAGGTTCTATTTTCACCTACTAGTTTTCCAAGTCATAAGATTTCCAACTTGGGAATATTCGTCCTCGAATGACACTTCTAACACTTTATGGAACAAAAGGCTCTAGTCTAGCCTCCCATCATGCATGAAAATCATATTAATGAATAAAATAAGGAGAAAACATCAAGTCCATCTCAAACATACTCCATGCAACACAAGAAAGTAAGAAATACATCTATAAACTCATTAAGCATGAAAACTTTAACGATTCTCATTTCTTTGGAGGAATTACCTTCTCCAACTAAATTATGTTCATCATAAAATGACGAAGAAAATAATCTAAAAATTACATTTATGCATTTGAAAAATTCACCTCATGAAGCATATATAGGCAACTCATATTAAATGCACATCAATATGAGGAATAAAAATCATGAAAACACATTTTCCCATTTAAAGATGAATTCATCAAGAACATGCATATCATAAGGAGACCACGAGAAAACATAATTAAACATGACTACAAAAAATGGAATACAACAAAAATGAACTCGTTATCTTAGGATTGATTAGAAATGGAAAGAAAGAAATAAGGATATCAGAACTCTCAAAAACCTTACTTTCTTAACATACCAAATCCCCATTGGGAGTAAATCCATTTTAAGGCTACCATAAAAATAACATAGGGACCTCAATAAAACATTCACAACCATAAAAACTATTAACATACTGGTGCCACATCTGGAATGGCTCATTAGTCCTCTCAAGATCAGAATGCATAGAAATGACCACGCTTTGAAGCATTAGGATCCGGAATACTAAGAGAAACTTTCTTAACCTCCCTAACATATGTTGTAAGAGTAGGGAAATATTTGAGTTGGTTTTTATTATTTCTACAACCATACAACCTATTTGTACAGTCTAGGAACTTCTTATAGTTTTCCTTCCCTCTATTTATGCAAGTACTTTTAGAAAATGAAGATACATTACCTTTTCTTGGTTAAATGTAGGACTGCTGAAGAATCATTGTTAGAAACTCTCTTTATGAATCTTTCTTTTCCTTTATCATTGGGTCGAGCACACTTCATCCTCTCTATTCTTTTTCTTAATTTTGGACTCCTCATATTGTTAAGAAAACAACAAAATGCTAGAGATGAAGTATGATTATATCTATCTACATTTTCGTAATATGAAAGTATGCGTTATTCTATTGATGTTGTTACGTGATCATGTTAGACTATGACTATGTCCACATGTGTGTAGTCTTAGAGTTGATACATGATTATCTGTACTTCACTATATGATTCAATGATGGTTATATTGACAATGTTATAGTAATGTGTAGGATGACATAAAGATGATAAGGGTAATTCCTATGTCCTTCAAAGAATAATATGCTATATGTAATAAGTAAAGTATGTTATGTCTTATTTTAGTAGACTTGTGTCCCTTACGTGATACATATATGAATGATATCTGGATAAGAGATGTCTTGACTAGGTAAGATTAGTGCACCCTTGTCATGTATGAATGAATTATATGTGAGACCTCAAAATGATGATAAGAAGTTCATGTACATGGAACATTAAACCTGGTGGTAAGGTTATGAAAATTGAAGTCGAAAGTCGTAATGGTATCCTTCTTATAATGAAGGATGGACTTAGGTTTGGTTGGCTGAAACGCCATCATATCATCCTTAGGAAATCCATTGAGCTATGCCCTTTTCCATTGAAAGGTATCCCTAGTGGACCTCTTTGGCAGGGTGAATGTGATTGGGTTATGAACTAGATATGGAACCTCTTCATGTGATCCTTTAATGCGAATTACTCTATTAGAACAAAGGCTATAACCAAGTGAGTATGTTATGGGAAGTATATCTACTTGAGAAGGGGATTATAGTACAATGTACTCTACTTGAGAATGAAACTAGAGTACATAAAAGCCCTTCATATTCCTTAACAATGTTCCTACATGAGATGTCTCAAAGTTCTACCATTGGCAAGTAGAACACCGTCATTGGAGTAGGTTACAACTGGGATTCCATGTTTATCTATCATGGTCTATGTCGATTATTGTCTATTCTTATCATATGGGATACCTACTAGCATTAAAGAAGTTCTATGATGTTTAGATGGTTGCATGGGACGCTATATATACAATGCACAATAGGCTTTGAAGATGTTAGTGAGAGTCCCTAGGTCTTCTACAAGACTATTACTTGAATATCCTTGTGTGATTAATGAGTATTAAATGAACTGATGAATGTAATGACTTAAGTTAAGAAAGTATGTTGAATGAAGAAGTACTTATCTAGAGTAATTAACGATTGTCTAGTTAAGGTGTGAAGGGGGCATAGGAATGGTCACTTCGTACCTTACCTACATAAGTCTTAAGAATGACTCTAGCTAGGGAAGTTTGTTGATCATGAAGACATGATCAAAACTTAAGTAGTAATAAGGATTATTAGGTCATCTTGAAGATGTTAATCATGAACGTTTTCTTCTTGATTTACTTATGTAAGTCTTTTGATTACCTTTTGAAGGGAGAATGTCATATTATATGCATGTTGTTTTTTTAAGTAAGAATGATTCTATCTTAGGTAATCTATAGAATCTCTTAAGTTTGTGTGTAAGGGATCGTATGGGTGGTCGCTTCACAACTCACTCAAGTGAACATTAGAATCACCTTTAGTAGGAGGATCTCATGTTGATGTGGTTGATGTATTGTAAGTATGTATCTCATTAAAGGTGGTCTTAAGAATCATTTAGGTGTGCCTAGAGAGGCTGTATGGGCGGTCATTCTTTGTCTTACTTAAATGACTGTTAGGATAACTTTTAGTGGGAGGATTGCATATTAGAAAGTGTCCAAGGTGAAGTTAAAGGACTTCACTGTAACAGTGAATTCATTCCTTTTAACAGTGACATAGTTCACTGTAAGGTTTTCCTAAAAATGAGAAAAATTGCTTATTTGATTCATATGTGTTTCTAAGGCGTTCAATGTTATTATTATGATTATGATATGACATTTTAATCAAAACATGCATATTTCTAAAAATGTCCATTTTTCGTGATTTTATGCATTATGCCATACTTAGTACAAGTGTTTGTACTGATTCTATACCTTTTTTTATATCTAAAGGCGTAGGTGAAAGTGAGAAGGATCGTGAAGGAAAGCTTGGATTCTAGAGTCGTTCAAGAAAAGTTGAAGTATGGTTTCATTTGACTCGAGGGCATAGATGTCGTTAGTTTCTTTCATTGAAGTATTGTAATAGACTAAGTATTTCTATATTCGTATTGTATGGTCCATGTCCCAAGTATTCTTGAGTCTAAGATTTGATGAAGTGAGCCTTAGCATTTCCTATGGATTTTATAAGAAAGATGTTCTAAGATATTCGTGTGAAAAGTTTTAGTTCCGTCATACTTTTCATATGTTTATATGTTATGAATGATACGTAAGGTCTTGTAGAAGACATATGGGAGTTCAAGTACACGTGTCGCACTCTGAGAGTGCCATATCTTCTAGATTGTGCTCTTGGGTCCAAAAAAGCATGGTATCAGAGCATCGGTTATTAAAGTTGAATTAGGAATAAAAAAATCTCATGAAGTCATGTCTAGTAGAGTCTTGACCATTGGTGTGAGTCGCGACACATCGATAGGCGAGAGGCTATACGACTATAGAGTTTCAATTTTTCATCAACCTTGTGTCACGCCTATACAGTTGAGGTTGTAAGTTTCTATTTCTAATCTTTTTTCTTGTGTTTATAAGAGATGAAAACTAGAAGGATGGATGCTAGAGGTTGCTAGAAGGAAGGATGGATGAGGATGTTCATCCTAATAATTTGCACGGTAAGGATGTTGGAAAGTAATAGTTCTTTCTTCTATTGTTATTAGTACCTTCTAAGTGGAAGAGTATGGTGAGTTGTGGAGTTTTGATTTATCGTCTCATATCTTCTATTAAACTAAGGGCCCGTTTGGATGGGCTTAATAAAAGCAGCTTTAAAAAAGTACTTTTGAAAGTGCTGAAACTTATTTTTAAAATAAGCAGTTATGCGTTTGGATAAAAGTGCTGAAGTTGCTATGCCAAACGTGAAAAGGGAAAAATGGAAGAAAGAGATGTTAGGGTTATGTGGGTAATTTGGAGATTGTATAAAAATATTAAGGGCAAAAAGAAAAAAATGTGGTCAACTTAAAACAGCTTATAAGCTATAAAAAAAAAAGCACCCCTACCCCAGCTTTTAACTTTTGGCTTAAAATAAGTTTTTTTTAACTTAAAATAAGTTATTTTGAGTATTGTCAAACAGCTAAATAAGTCAAAAATCAGCTTTTAAGTCACTTTGACCAGCTTTTAAGCTGAGCCAAACAGGCTCTTAAGCTTGAGAGTAGAAAGTTATAGAAGTATGTTGCATGTTGCATTGTGTTTAGGAGTCTTGTTCTAATTGAATTTCATTGATTCCTTGCATTGTTCATTTTATGAAGTTACGATTATGTTGTAAAATGTGTTTATATAATTTTATCTTGCATATTAGAATGTTTCCATCATTAATTTCCTAAAATTTGCATTTTTGAAAAAAAAATGAAGTATGTTCACTATTACAAAAAAATCTGTTCACTGTAATAATTTTCAAAAATTTGACTAATTCATTGTTTGGTTGAAAATTGTTGTAATGTGGTTAGAACTTATTTATATGAGCATGACATTGAATATAAAATGAGTTTTAACTATTTGTATTGAAGGATGTGCGTTTTATGGCATGATGAGTTGTAGAATTTATGCTAGTTTCTTGCTGTGTTGTGATGCTCTTGCTTATGTGGAATGATTTTCTACCTTGACGTTTTTATTGTATAATTTTTTGTTTAGTATGGGATGAGCTTCTAGTGTAATCCCTATTCTTGGAAGTGTTCAAGAGTGGCAAGTTTCATTCGTGGACGAATGTTGTCCAAGTGGGGTGAGATTATAATACCTCGAAAGTGACTTAGGTGAAGCTATAGACTAACATGGTTCACATGAAGTTATAAGGTCCTAAATTGTTTTATAATGTGGTATTTAGCCAGTTTCTAGAGTTTTAGGTGCATTGGAAGTGAAACATCAAGGGACGACTAAGATGTTCGACGACTAAGTCACCTATGTGCCTCATCAATGGTTATGTGCCTATATTTATGTTTCATGATTTAATGAGGTCCTTATATGAGTTATTGTACTGTTTATAGTAATTGTTTTAAGATTAATGAAGTTTGGAGGTCAAACGTCCATGACGTTTAAAAAGTTTGCCTTGAAATGACATTGTGTGTCTTTGCATGTTTCGTCGAGTTTTATGTGCTCGTTTTTGTTGAAATTTATGTGGGAGGTACTAAACTCGAGTACCTACATATTAGGGTTTTAAAAGTCCGGGTGAAAGGTACCAAGGACCAAACAAGGGTCCTTGAGTAAGGACCCTTCTCAAGAGCCAAGACTTTCCAAAACTGTCCCTAACGACGGAGGGCGTAGATGGCTCGTTGGATAGTCGAAGCTCCATTGATGGGAGTCGTTGGTCAGGACATAGGTGTGGGAGAATGACATGGAAAGGACCAGCCTCACTCCCAAAATACGTACCAATACGACGGTCCATATGTTAGGAAACGGGACATCGATGGCCAGGCGTGGTTTGGTGCGTCAACTTTGCATCTTACTGTAAGTTGCAAAGGTTAAGTTGTAAATTCACCCCACGTCCAAATAAGACTTTGGGATGTTAATTAGTTGTACTTTGGGTATTTTAAACATGTTTATAAGCCTTAAACACCTAGGAGAATTCATTCTTAAAAATCAAAACCCAAAATCCCTAAAAAATTCTTTAGTACTCCATTGAAGCCAAAACTCAAGAAAGAGATTGGATTGGAGATTTTAGTGGTGATTCTTCATCAAATGGGTGTATTAGCATCAATAAAGAATGGTTTTTTAACCTTGAAACTCTATTCATAAAGGACCCAATCTTCAAGTGATTTTCAATGAGTTCTTAAAAGATGAATTTTCTAAATTGAAATATGTCTGTGGGTTCTTGTATTAAAGGTTTTAAAGCATTGTATATTGAATTAATTGTTGTTAATTTGATGATTTTAATTCAATTAACCTATGAACCAATGTATTTATGAACCCTAGCTTTTGACTACTTTATGGGTTAAGTGATATTGTTCTAATGCTTAAGAATTCTAGTGTAGTTTTGTATGGGCTAATGAATGATGTAATAATTGTATTCAATTTATGTCTCGGTTGTCTTATATTGTTAAATTTATATTGAACTTACCTATATTCATTGAGAATTATAGGTTATATATTTAATTGATGTTCATGGTCATGGGTAAGAGCCTTATGGTATTGAATCGGATGATTTAGCTATGGATTGAAGTGTTGAGAATAGATTGGTGGTACGCTTCCTTAATTCTTTTATTTTGTGTTAATTATACTTGAAATATTTTGTGACTTGTATAGTCCACTTATAGTGGCGTTAATATGTGTTTTAGTTGCAACTAAGTTGGCCTTGACGGCGTTATTTTATGTATTATGATGATCATGGACTTGTCGGCACTACATGAAGTAATATGATGATTTGTGTAGTTGCTTATGTGAAGTATGATCATATCTATCTACATGTTAGTAATGTGAAAGTATGTGTTCTTCTATTGATGTTGTTAGGTGATCATGTTAGACTATAACTATGTCTTCAAGTTTGTAGTCTTAGAGTTGATGCATAGTTTTCCTAAATGACTATATAAATCTATCATGGTTATATTGATAATGTTATAGTAAAGTATAGGATGAAATAAATATTATAAGTGTCATTCCTATGTGCTTCAAAGAATAATATGTTATAGGTAATAAAGTAAAGTATGTTGTGTCTTGTTTTGTAGACTTGTGTCCCTTATATGATACATATATGAATGATATGTGGATATGAGATGTCTTGACTAGGTTATATTAGGGCAACCTTTCATGTGTGAATGAATTATATGTGAAACTGTAAATTATGTTAAGAAGGTCGTGGAACCTTAAACCTAGTTGTAAGGTTATGCACGTTGAAGTCAAAAGCCGTAATGGTATCCTTCTTGTAATGAACGATGGACGTAGGTTTGGTTGTATGGAACGGTATCATATCATCCTTATGAAATTCATTAAGCTATCCTCTTCGCCATTGAAATGTGGCCCTATTGGACCTTTTTTGTAGGGTGAATGTTATTGGGTAATGTAGTAGATATGGAACCTCTTCATGTGATCCTTTAATATGAATTACTCTATGAGAACAAAGGCTTGAACCGAGTGATTATGTTATGTAAGTATATCTACTTGAGAAGCAGACTAGAGTACAATGTATCTCTACTTGAGAATGAGACTAGAGTACATAAAAGCCCTTCATACTCCTTAACCATGTGTCTACTTGGGATGTGTCTATGTTATACCATTAGCAAGTATAACACCCTCATGGGATTAGGTTAAAACTCCGGATTCCATGTTAAGCTATCATTATCTATGTCGGTTATTGTATATCTTTATCATATGGGATACCTACTAGCATTAGAGAAGTTCTATGATGTTTAAGTGGTTGTATGAGACGCTATCTAGACATTACACAAAAGGCTTTGAAGATGTTGGTGAGAGTCCCTAGGTCTACATCAAGACCATTACTTCAATATCTTTATGTGATGAATGAGTCTTAAATGAACTAATGAATGTAATGACTTAAATTGAGAAAGTATATTGAATGAAGAAGTACTTTTCTAGAGTAATTAAGGGTTGGCTAGTTAAGGTGTGAAGGAGGTATAGTAATGGTCACTTCGTTTCTTACCTGGATAACTTTTAAGAATCAATCTAGTTAGGGAAGTTGGTTGATTATGAAGACATGATCCAAACTTAGGTAGTCTTAAGGATTATTTAGGTAATCTTGAAGAGGTCAATCATGGTGTAAGATCCCAAAATGACATATGGTGTATAGAGACTAAAATATTTTTCTTACGGTTATAATGTCCTAAAATTACTTATAATATGGTTTAGAGGCAGTGTGTAAAGTTTGAAATTATTTGGAAGTCGAACGTCAAAGGACGACCAAAACGTTCGACGACTAGTCGTCTATGTGCCTCATGTATCCATGTGTGTTTATAGTTGTATTTCATGAGATTATGAAGCTTTTAAATGAGTTAGAATGATGTTTCATGATTTTATATGGAGTTTTGAGAAGTTTGAGGGTCAAACAACCAAGAACGTCCAAGGCGTTCGAAAGATAGCCCTTAAGACGCTCAACGTGTGTCTCGATGGGGCCTGGCCTGTTTGGACGACTTTCAGGTGTTGGTTTTTGTGTGAAACTTATGTGGAAGGTCTGAAACTTATAAAGGGTTGTATTAAAGTTGGAAACGTCGTGGTACTACTACTAAAGGGCTCCGCAAAAGGCCCCATAAAAGGACCCACAAGAAGGACCCAAGGCTGGTGGAGACACTGCCTTGGCAGTGTCAATCGATGGACCAAACGACGGCCAGTTGTTTAAACAACGGCCCGTAGGTGAGGTATCATATATTTCTACTTATTTTTGGCATTTATAAATCCAAAATTTGTCCAAGGACCAATCAACGGAAGCCAATGCACGGCCCATCGACGGACCAACGGCCAGTAGATGGCTCCGTCCATGGTGGCCTGCAACATACTGTCTGTGTTTGTTTCATTAAAGGGGTGATCGGTAAATTCATACCACGTCCTAACCTGACTATAATAGGTTTATTTAGATATTTTTAGGTGTATATAAGTCGTCCAAAACGTGATCCACCCATTAAAAAATCCTCACACACAAATTGAACTTTTCCCTCCAAAATTATACTCTCTAGAACCTCTACTGTTGGTGAAGCTCAAGAACAGCTTGGATCTTGGATTTACATGGATGAATCATCATGTTTTAGATATTTTAATGTATATAAGTTTTGGTGATCCTTCATCTCTATCTATCCTTCCATCTAGATGGGTAATCTCAATTTTATCAAAAGAGTTTGCATGATCAAAGTTCTCCTTCTTAAATCTAACTATGGGTTATTTCTTAAATTAATTTCAGAAGCATAATATGAATGTATTGATTATTATCTAATGATTTGGACGTGATTTTAAATCCTATTGCATGATGAACCCATGCATCTTTCACAAACTTGATTTTAGCCTATGTATGGCTTTATGATCTTGATCTTATGCATGTCGATTTGTGATTCAATTATGTAAATATGATTATATCTACTTCCTATTATGTATATTTCTGGTGAATCATTGATGAATTAACCATGTGTATCAATGCATGAAGGTTTGAACATGCCTAGCCTAGCTATCAATGAAATCACTGTAATGTTGACCTTTTAAGGTATAAAAGTATAAATCGATTATGTTGTGGTTCATGTAGCTACTGAATTAGGTAAATAAATTGGTTGAATTGTATTATGTGATTCATGTTGATCAATGTTTGTTAGCCTATTATTTTTCTACTTTCCATCGATGACTTAAATAGCATAATCACCGTGATCTAAACGTTATAGTAATGGTAGTAGGATTTTGTGTAGAGCATGTTTTCCTTATCTACTGCCTTATATTGATGATATTAATGGATTGTGGGTATGAATTCTTGATGATCAAAGAAAAGGAATCTTAGCTTGAATTGATCTAGGCTCTTCTAGGGTACAATTTGAATGTTGTAATGAACATTATGTGGTCTTAATTATAGGGTAGATGAAGCGTGATTTAGATTTGATTGATATATCTTTAACTAATTCCCTATATGTATATTATTGATATATGATGATTGATGAACTAAACTAGGGAGGTTAGTTGATGCTCAACCTTCTAGTACATATGGGATGCCTTGTATTATGTTATAGTATGATCTTGAAGTGACTTGTACATGGTTTATTTTATGATTACAATACATTTAAGTACTTCCCTATATATGAATTGTTGATGAAAAATGTGTATTGATCAATGATGATCAAAGGGTGAGAAATTTGTAAGAATACTTATCTCTTCTACTTTCCTTATAGTATTGTAGTTGATAAATCCTTGTATGGCATTGTGTAGTATTGTCCACTTATGGTGGCGGTGTTTACTTTATTGTCAATCTATATATGTGTTGACCATGTCCATGAAGTCAAATTGATGAATATATGAGCATGTGCCTATGATGATACTATGTGAAGCTTATGCCTACTTTCCTATTCTACTTGTGATTTAGGTTGTATGGCTATTGTGTAAGCATGTGTATATCAATGTTAGGGTAAGGTATAGTTTCTGCCATTGATGAGTTCGAAATAGTTAATAATCCCTTAGCTATGTCCCCCTATGTGATTGAATGAATAGCACAAGTTAGTAGTCTTAAGTATATTATGAAGTTGGCTTGTCGCCTATGTTATTGTGTGTTATGTGTTTTATGATTGAAAGAGAATTATGTTCTAAGACGGTGGCTGCCTAAATATGTTTTTTTATAGCCATTATGTTATCATGTTGACCAATGTACACACACACTCACTTTACATGCATGTTACTAGTAGTATAGGTCATGGTGTCTAAATGAAAGGTGGTTCTCATTCAATAGTTTCTACTATTTTGCATGTTAAAATGAAGTTTATGAAAGGATGATATATATTTCCTTAGCTAGGATTACTTGATAGGTGTACTAGCATGGGCAAGGATATGGCACTTTGCCTATGCATTGCACATGTGTACCTTGATAGGATAGTTCTAGTTTTGGTTTTTATACGTATGAGTATGTATGTATGAACATGTGTGTCGTAATGTGTGATATGAAGGGTTTGTTCACATATATGTATACACACACATGTATATCTAGTCAAGAGAGGGGCCTTGAATGGTGTGTTCATGTGTACCCTAAACTGGATAATTCTTTACATATGCTATATTCATGTGAAGGGATTCTTTACATGATTTGGACTTATGAACTTTCATCTATGACCTACGAGTTAAGCATGTGAGGGCTGACTCTCCTAAACCTATGTTTTATAATGTAAAAATATAATAAAGGTTTTCATTGAAGGGATCTTAGCTTAGCACCGAGTGAACTTGAACATGAGTGTGTGTCCCTTTCTATGGTAGGGAGGTAGGTCACAATAAATCTCATGAGGTGAATAACCATAATGCCTCAATGTGCATATAGTGTTTCCATAAGTGAATAACTACAATGCCTAATCTTGGCATAAAGAGGGTTTTCACATGTCCTCCAAGTTCCATAACAATTTTGCCACCATAGGATACTAGCTAGTGGATCCACCTAGAAAACTATGTCACATTTGGTTCTACTTTGTCCTTTAGACCACCTTCTTTCGGTGTGGGGTTTTATGAAACCGGATTCCATGTTTAGCATCACATGGTCTATCTCGATTAAGGCTATAGTTTCCCTAAAGTAAAATGGACAATAGAAGTAAATGACTAGGACCCTAACTAGAATGACTTAAGGGAGGTTACTTAGGATAGAAGGAATTAATGAACCCATCTAGACATTGCAAAAGTAGCTCCTTAGGAAGTTCTAGGAAGGTTCTAATGCATGTCACTATGTATGTGTTACTAATGTATGACATTGTAGTATTTGTCTACTTGTTATGAAGATGTGTATGATAGGAGTCTTTATGCATGATGTAGATCTTGTTGACTATATTATAGGGGTCTTGACTTAACTATGTCTATGTTGTACTATACTTCTATGATGATATGTGTTGGCTTATGTATGTAGTATGTAGGGTTTTCCTTGTGGTCCTAAGGTTATACTTTGCACCAAATATCCCTAAAGGGTTACTTTGGAGGCTAACGAATTAAAAGAAAGAGTTCACTGTTGAAAAGATTGAGCTCACTGTAAAGTGACCTCAAGTGGGACTTAAATTCTATTTATGCTTTTCTATGATGTTTGGCTTTTGATTGTGTTTATATTAAGTATGAAAATAACTTAAATGTTATTGTTTGAAGATTTTATAAAGATTTACTCAAAAAGGCATGAAGTATGATTTCAATAAAATGTCCCTTTTAAATGCATGTTTTTGCATGGTTGACATACTTAGTGCATTCTTGTACTAATCCCATTCTTCTCTACTTTTTATAAAAAGTGTAGTTTATGGATGATTAAAGGATGTGTTGAATGGTGAAGAGATTGATATATGGTTCCCAAGCTCAAAATAAAAGAAATCCTTAAATCAAAGGATCTCCTACTTATGTCTTTATTGTAAAGTGTCTCTATATTGTATAGCTATGTAATATGTTTTGAGGGTCGTGACCCTAATGTATTTACTATGTCGATGCGATGAATGATAACTATGTCTTGTATAAAACCTCTGAGAGGTCAAGTACGCCATGTACTTCTAGGGGGTGCTCCCAGGATATGACACATGCACGTTAATTTCTTGATTTACTAAGGTAAATCTTTTGATAACCTTTGGAAGGGAGTTTGTCATATTATATGCTTGTTGTTTTATTAAGTGAGAATTATTCTATCTTAGGTAATTTAAAGGATCTTTTAAGTGTGTGTAAGGTATTGTATGGTCGGTCGCTTCACAACTCACTCAAGTGAACCTTAGAATCACCTTTCGTAGGAGGATCTCATGTTGATGTGGTTTATGTATTGTAAGTATGTATCTCATTATAGGTGGTCTTAAGAATCATTTAGGTGCGCCTAGAGAGGGTGTATGGGCGGTCTCTCTTTGTCTTACTTAAGTGAGTCTTAGGATTGCTTTTAGTGGGAGGATTGCATGCTAGAAAGTGTCCAAGGTAAAGTTAAAGGACTTGACTGTAACATTGAATTCATTCACTCTAACAGTGACATAGTTCACTGTGAGGTTTTCCTAAAAATGAGAATAATTGCTTATGTGATTTCTTATGAGTTTCTAAGGCGTTCAATGTTATTCTTATGTTTATATATGAAATTTAAGTTGAAAGGTGCATATTTCTAATAAATTTTTCATAATTTTATGCATTATGACATACTAAGTACAAGTGTTTGTGCTAATTCCATACATATTGTTATATCTAAAGGTGTAGGTGAAAGGTGAGAATGATCGTGAAGGAAATCTTGGATTCTAGATTCTGCCAAGCAAGTTGAAGTATGTCCTCACTTGACTCGAGGGCATAAGTGTCTTTAGTTTCTTTCATTGAAGTATTGTAATAGACTAAGTATTTCTATATTCGTATCGTATGATTCGTTTTCTAAGTATACATGAGCCTAAGATTTGATGAAATGAGACTTAGTATTTCCTATGGATTTTATATGAAAGATGTTTTAAGATATTTGTGTGAAAAGTTTTAAGTTTGCACTACTTTTCATATGTTAATATTCGATGAACGATACGGAAGGGCTTGTACAAGACCTTCAAGAGGTAAAGTAAGTGTATCGCACTCCGAGAGTGCCATTTCTTCTAGGTTGTGCTCTCCGGTCTTGACATGTGGTTTGTACTGACCCATATTTCCTCCTTTCTACAAATATATAGGTTTTGGCCATTGAGGAGTTCAAGGCCATTTGCAGTGAAGACTTGGCCTTTCCCTAAGTTGTTGGTGAGTCCTCAAGTTCAACGATGATTCCATCTTCTTTCTTCATTAGTATTGCCTTTGTCTAACGTCACTTGTTCTTTCCTTACATTGAGACTTTGTTGTAATACTATATGTGGCATATTATACTAGTCTAAGGGCTATGCCCAAACATTCTAATTCTCTTTTAGATGGTTTTTATGTGAGACAAAAATATTTGACTATGTAAATTCATTGTCTATGTTGTTAATTTAGATGTCTATGTAAACTATATATATGACGAGTCTATGTAAACTCCATTTATGATAAATGAGAAGTCTCATTATACTTTACTATGTAAAGGTTTTATATTTTCTGCATTTTCTCTACTTATGATATGCAACTATGTATGCTAAGGACTAGTGTAAGGCCCCTACAAAGACAAAGATGCCGGTTACGTCTAGGGGTGCTTCTCAGTCGTGTAGGGGTGCTCCCCGGTCGTGCAAAGAGGTCCACTCAAAAATCATTCCAAAATTCCCCAAAAATCAAGGGTTTTTCTCTACACACGTGTCTTTTCTAAAACTAAAAGTGGTGATCAATTAAGGTTAATTATGATGAATTAATTTTACTTTGGTTATTTTAGGTGAATATTGATGGTTAAATGTTGTTGCTCACTTGAATTTCCCTTGGACCTATAATTTTCCCCAATTTCATAAATCTTCGATTTGTTTGGTGAATTTGTTGAAGATGATGAAGGTATCAATTGTTGTATTGGTTTTAATCGAGTTATTACTTCATGAATGTCCTTATATATTATGTATTATTTGGGTTTTGACCTAATTCCATAAAGATCCATATGTGTCCCTCGCCTCTTATCCCTAACTCTTGAATTACATTGATTGATTATTACAGGTGATGTAATTGAGTATGTTCTTTTTAGTGTACTATTATATGATGATGATAATTAATTTTGTGGGTAAACATCATATATTTGGGATGAAGTCTTGAAAGGTGTTTCTTGGAGGTCATTCAAAAGATCTTCAAGGTCATGAACATGTTATTGTTTTCTTGTTGGCTTATCTTTGGTAATGTTTGTTAATTGAAGTGTGAATGATTTAAGTTATGAATGAAGTATCATGCTATAAATGTGATGATTGTGAGGTGATTATAGGTGTGTTACTATGTGGAATTGAAGGTAATTCTAATGTACAAATTATGACTACTTTATGAAGTAATGATCTCACATGATGTTAGGTTTGTGATGAAAGGGCTTTGTCATTATAAAACCTATTATCTGTGAACATTTTATATAAAGAGAGTTGTTGCTTCACAAAGAAAGGGATGTTCAGACCATGTTCTTTCACAAGGTGGAAACTACAATGATAATTACCATAAATAGGATTTAAGTAACAACCTCCTAGTTCCTTAATTACTTGCCCCCATACGAAACCTTGCTAGTGGATACACCTAGATACTATTATGATGCATATGTCCTACCTTTGCAAGTAGGATGCCTTCTTTTGGGTGTGACGGGTTATAGTAGAGTTTCGCGGAAGTTAAAATTAATGAATGAAGTAAGAAGATGAACATTAACTAGGACGAGTTAAGAGGTGTCATATAATGTAGGTAAGGGTACGTGACTTTACATATACATTGCACAAGTGGAACTTGAGGGAAGTTCTAGGGTGTGTTCTTTATGTGTATATGATATGTATGATGTTGGTACCATATTCTATATACGATGTTGATTTCACTTAATATACATGATGTTTGTCTAAATTGTTATGTATGATGTTGACTACACTTCCTATGATGATGTATGAGGTAAAGACAATGACTAGGGTCTCTTTGCTAGTTTACTTGGATTATGTGGGATTATGGGGCTTCACATACACATTGCACTAGTAGACTTGGATTGGGGCTATGAATAAGGTCGTGTGATGTATTAATGAAATGGTCTCGAAACATGAACTGTTGATTATGGATTTTTTATGATGTTACTCTTGAACATGAATATGAATGTGTCTTATTGTTGTGGTTATATAGACCTGTATATGGTTCTTGACTGTGCATAAAGAATGTTGAAGTGAATGTAGCATCCTTATAATCAAAATGTCCTTTTGTGCATGTTTTCAAATATTTTACTTGCATGCATCCATACTTAGTACATGTGGATTATACTGACTCATATCTCTTCTATTTCTGCATATAGGTAGGTTCAGGTCATTGATGTGCTTGAGGGCCAATTTCTCAAAGAGGCATGTATTGTTTCTGAAGTTGGTGAGTCCTCTAGTCGAAGAACAAAGCCTATGAATCTAGCTTTAGTGTTTTTCTTTATTTAAAGACATTGTACTAGTTATCCTAATTCAAGAACTATGTTGTATTAATTTTAATAGACATGTATTTGTATAAGGTTTAAGTCCCAATTCTCTTCCTCTTATGTTTAGATGGTCATGCGAGATAAATGTAGTCTATTCTCGATATATGTGAAGTGAGGTTGAACTTCAAATGAAAATATTTAATTTTTTTCCCACTTTTTATTGTATCTATGATTCTATGATGACTGCTAAGGGTTTGTCTAAGACCTCTTCAAGGATGAAGATGTCGATTACGACTAGGGTGTGCTCTCCGGGTGTGACAATTAAGTTTGTGGGTTAATTATCCTATTAGGCTTGTTGATGTTTGAAAGAAATCATCTAACTTGTAATAGTTGTTCGAGATAAAACTATGCGTCTAATGTCCAACCTACCCACAATATTTTAGCAAATTTTTGTTAAATTTCAACAAATTTATAGAGTAATTAGCTTATAAATGATCACATCTTGAGAACTCCTCTTAATATTGTTGTTTCCCCTGTTTTCATTCTTCTTTAGATTTTAATTAAAAATCCACCACACCCCTTATTTGACATTAATTGTCACCCCTTAATATTTGTTTGCATGGTTCTGATAATTTCTAGTCCTTAATCTAATTATACAATATTCGGCACTTCATAATTGAATTTGAACATATACCACTCCCTGTGGACTCGACCCCAACTCTTTATTAGGTTTTATACAAGTTAACTATCCATACACCTGGAATTAGATGCAATGTACTTGAAACATTCATCAATGAAACCTCTGGGATTTCATGGTTCTAAGGTTAAGTAAGATCCTCAAAATTTTATTAATGATGTGTATAAGTTATTTATGATTATGGCAGTTACCCCGGGTGGAAAAGGTGGAGTTGGCCTCTTATGAATTGAAAGGTGTGCCTAAAGTGTGGAACAACCAATTGAAAAAAGGGAGGTTGGAATATGTGGATTTTCTTGATTTGGAGCTACTTATGGCCGCTTTTCTTGATAGGTTCTCTCCCGTAGAAATGAGGGAAGTCAAGGTGCTTGAGTCCATTAACCTTTGACAAGGAAGTATGAGTGTGATAGAATATGATCTAATGTTCTCTCAACTATCTAAGTATGTTCCAACACTTGTGGAAAATTTAAGGATTAGGATGAGTATGTTCGATTCAGGCGGTGTCCCAAATCGTTGTCAAAGTGTGTCGTGCGGCCTTGTTCATTATTGACATGGACATCTCTCATCTCATGGTTCATACACAAAAACTTGAGGAGGAGAAACATAAAGGAAAGCCTTGGGAGACAAAAAGGGCTAAGAGAGGTGATGGATATTTCTCTCAAGTAAGGTGTGATGGAAAAGGTCACTCTCAATTTCGACCTATAATTTAAACAAAGATAGGGTGTCTAGACCTAAGCCTCAAGGAGTTAATAGTAGTAGATCTATATTTCCTTGGTCTATGTAAAACCCCTAAAATGAACTAGTTTAAACTAGAGCCTGACATATATGTCATGAGTTTATAAGGTCTTAAAATTACTAATTATATTGTTAGAAGTCAATGTGTTGAGTTTGGAAGAGTTTGAAGTGTAACGTCCAAGACGTTCGAAATTTAGCCTTTAGATGTGCTTGTCTGTTCTAGTGGCCTTTGCATGTTATAAGTGTTGTTTGGAGTTCAAATTTATATGAAAGGTTCCTAACATCTAGATGAACGTGTTTAGGGTTTAAGTCCTTGATAAGGATCAAATCTTGAGCAAACAAGCTGCCCAAGGAAGCAGCTAAGTATGTATTGGTGGAACCAGTCCGCGTCGTTGACTTGGCTCAGCATGGACAAATTTTTTGTCCGCATAACGGGCCACAACGTGGACTCCACTGTCTTGAAATTTATTCTCAAAAATCATATGGGAAAAGCTCGGCATTGCAGACTTGTTTCCTAACGGTAATTCTAAAAATTGAAGTTAATTTTGAGTTGTCTAAAATTGTTCAATTAATGTGGGGGTATTTTGGGCACTTTGGGAGTCGGTTAGAAAAGGTTTTCAATTCATATCTCGAAAACCAAATACCCAATAAAATATTAAAAATACAAAACCCTCTTCTCTTGCAAATTCTCTCAAACCACCATTGGAGGCTAAACTCAAGTTCAAGCTAGAAGGTGAATTTTTAAGTGTTATTTCTCCAAATTTCATGGTATTTTCTTCAATTAAGGTATTGTGGTTCACCCCTGAATCCTCTATCATTCAAGGAGTAAATTCCAATGGTTTTCAAAGATGTTCAAAAACATGAATTCTTCTATTTTGACTTCTAGCCATAGGTTCTTGCACCAACTGATTTGACTCAATGATTTATGATAAAATTGATGTTAATTGGATGTTTTTAGATCAAAAACTCTATGAACCCATGTTTTTCATGAAATCCTAATTTTGGCGATAATGTAGGTAAGTTGATCAGGGCTCTATTATATTGAATTATTACGTAGATACATTGTGCTATTGAATTATGTAAAGATCATTTTAGAATTGTATATATGGTGCCTTAATTTGATGATTTTCATATAGTATTAAGTAGAATCATTGCAGGGTTTGATTATTGGTTTGGATGGAGTTTCTGGCTATTAGTAAGAGCCTCTGTGAATTGAAATGGTTGGAATGGCTATGGATTGGAGGTGTTGGCTAAGGATTGGAGGTGTTGATGATGGAATGGTGGAAAGATGACCTAATACCTTCTATATTTTGTAGTATAGGTCTGTAATTGTGTTTATTGGTATGGTCCATTTATGATGGTTGTGCTTATGTATTATTATTGTGAAAAAAAGTTTCCTTGTCGGAACTACTTCATGAATTGTGATGTTATCATGTTATATAGCTTGTATAGATGATCATTGAGAAGGCTTATGTGGTGTATGTGTATGAATGAAGTAAAAGTGTGTTTTCTCCTAATTGTTTATAGGTGATTGTGATAGACTATGATGATGTACTTATGTGTGTACACTTCATGTTGAAGTATGGTTCTTCCTAATTTTGAATATATGAGTCTTATGATGGAATATGTTTATGTTTCTACAGTGGTGGCTAGGGTGACTTGTAGTTAGCCTAGTTGTCCCTATGTGCTACTTGAATGTGTTGTACATATGATAAGATGATGATAAAGTGTGTCTTTTTTTGGTAGACGTATGTCCCTCTAGATGATAAATGAATAATGTGAATATGAACTCTTTACTTAGTAGGTTAAAGTACCTTTGTCATGTATGATTGAAATATGACCTTAAACATGGTAATTAAAAGTGTTATTAACTTAGAACCTTCAATTTAGAAAAAAAAGGGTATGATATTCTTGAAGTGTAAAGCTATAATGGTATACTTTTTTGTGAATGATGGACTTAGGGATAGGTTGGATGGAACAACATGAACCCATCACTAAGAAATTCATTGACCTATCCTTATTGACCATTGAGTGACAACTCTATGGGACCCATCCTTGGTGAGGTGTATTATGATTTTGTTGTGACATACAATATGGTACCTCTTCATATGCCCTTTTGATTAAATTGCTCTATGAGAACTAAGTCTAGCAGCGAGTGAGTATGCTTGGGAAGTGACTGTACTTAAGTTGAGACTAGAGTATAAAGAAACCCTTGATATTCCTTTACCATGTGTCTACATGGGATGTGTCCTAGTTCTATCCTTACCAAGTAGAGCACCCTCCATTGGAGTAGGGTAGACGCTAGATTCCATGCCTAGATAGTATGGTATATGTCTATTAATGCCTATTATCAGCATGTGGGATACCTTCTAGAGTTTGATATGTTCTGCAACGTTTAGGTAGTGAAGTGGGACACTATCTAGACGCTGCACGTGTAGGCTTTTAAGATGTTAGGATGCAGGTTCCCTAGGTCTTATCCAAGACCATTATGTGAAGTCCTCCAAATGCTTAATTGATTCTTAATTGATTAATGAATGATTATGACTTAATTATATACATGTGAATGAAAAGGTACTTAGCTAGAGTAGCTTTGAGATTTCTTAGATAGGATTAAAGAGGGTGTATGGGTGGTCTCTTCATGTCTTACTTAGGTGAGTCTTAGAGTAACTCTAGGTAGGGAGTCTAATAATGAAAAGGGAACAATTTTGCTTTAGGTAGTCTTGAGGATTTCTTAGGTGTGTGTGAAGGGGTTGTATGGGCGGCCTCTTCATATCTTACTAAAGTGGATCTTAAGATAACCTTTTGTAGGAGAGTCATATGCTTATATGGTTGAAGTGATGTTAATGCTATATTATTGGTCACATGGAATGTGACTTTTATGTGTATATGTTGACTTGAAGTGGTTTCTTATAATTATGTTATAAAGTTTCCTCCAAAAAGAGCATGTTTTATACAAATGTCCTTTTAGCATGATTTTATTGCATTACACCATACTTAATGCATTCTAATGTACTAATTCCGTCTATATTGTCTTATCTCTAAAGGTGTAGATGGAAATTCAAGTGAAGCTCGGATATTAGTATTGTTTCAAGCATGTTGTGGTATGTCCTCAATTGATTCGAGGACATAACTATGTTTAGCTTTTCTTTCTAAAGACATTGTATAAGAATTTTATTTCTATTTTGTTTGTGCATGGGCCGTGACCTAAGATATTCGTGTGTCTAGGATGGTGATAACGATACTTAGTATTTCCTATGTTTTCCATAAAGAGATTTTGATATGATGTTGTGAAAAGATTTAATTCCACACTACTTTTCATATATATAGTGACCTCTAAATTCTTAGCTGGTCGCAGGCTGCTTTGGCAGCGTGCTTGCCCAAATTTGAGTCCTCCTCAAGGACCCTTCGTCTGGTCCTTGGGGATTCGTGACTGTACGTTTTGACCCTATATAATAAATTTTATATATTTAAAGACTTTATACAAGTTTTAGACTTAGTATGACCCTCCCAAACCTTCACCAAATATAGTGACGTCTACTAGTTCAATTTCGCTAGTTTCTGGACGTTAAGACCTTTCTTTGATGTGTTGTCTCTAAGGCTTCCCAACAAAGTTATTTACACTTATTTATATATGAAGTCATCATTATTCAACATATGAGTCTCTAGTATTGGTCATGGAATTTACGGGGTGTTACAATACCCCCCTGGAAAACTCATCCCCGAATGACACCTTTAACCTTCTATTCGTAAATGGAAGAGACTCAAGACTGGCAGACAAAAAATAAGCTATATCATAATGAGTCACATCTCATAGGAGGAAGTTCAACTCCTTTGAACATATAAACATAACATCAACATATAGAAGCTTACTCCAATTTTCATAACACATAAGAGCTTATCATTTACATCACATAAGGAGGAATTACTTTCTCCATACTATCATAAGATAAATATGAAGAGCTTCAAAGAGTTGACATGCAATGTCTTACCAAGACATTACTTAAATATGTTGTACACAACTATCATGAAAACAACATAGCACACTACAAATTTATGTGAAAATTAGTCATGAGAAGCATGGTTATGAACACCTAATCTAGGCATGGATTTCTACAAGAACATGCACATATTAGACGACATTATAAGTTAATCATTTTTCATAGTACTCATTTAAGAGAAAAGAACTAACCTTAACTTGGAGTAGGAGTATGATGGAAAAGATGAGTATAACGGGACTTCATGTCGGCGTCGGCCTCCCATGTTTCACCCTCTACAAGGTCGTTCCTCCAAAGAACTTTTACGAAGGCAACCTCCTTGTTCCTCAATTTCTTAACTTGTCAATCCAAGATCTCAACCAAGACCTCTTCATAATAAAGATCCTCCTTTACCACTAAACCTTCTAGAGGGAGAAACGACATCGGATCACCTATACGCTTCTTGAGCATGGACAAATGTAACACCGAATAAGGGGGACTAAGTTTCCTCTTCTTTCCAAAACCTGATCACCCCTTTCATGGGTGAAATTTTCAAATAGACCCAATCTCCTACTTTGAATTCAAGGTCCTTCATTCTATTTTCTGCATAAGAGTTTTCCCAACTATAAGTCATTTTCAACCTCTCTCTTATGAATCGAACCTTCGTTATGGTATCATACACTATTTCGGGGCCAAGAAGAGCAAACTCACCCACTCTAAACAATTCAATCGGGGGCAGAACCTCCTACCATAAAGATTTTCAAAAGGTATCATATCAATACTCGCATGGTGGCTATTGTTGTAGGAGAAATCTAACTAGGTAGGAAATCATCCCAATTCCCTTTAAAATCAATCACACAAGCTCTTAGCATATCTTTTAGAGAACAATAGTGCTCTCCGCTTGTCCATCCGCTTTGGGGAGAAAAGCAGTGCTATGTATGATTTGAGTACCAAGACCCTTTGGAAACATCTCCAAAAATGTGAAATGAATTGGGCTCCTCTATACAAAATGATTGACTAGGGGGCCCCATGTAACTTCACAATCTCCTAAACATAAAATTTAGCATACTCCTTCTCCGAGTAAGAAACCTTTACGGGAAGGAAGTGGGATGACTTAGTCAACCTATCCAATATTACCCAAATGGAGTCATGTTGTCTGCGCGTTCGAGGCAAACCTACCACAAAGTCCATGTTGACATATTCCCACTTCAAGTGGGGATATCAATATATTGGGTTAGACCACCCGGGCCTTCATGCTCGACTTTGACTTGTTGGAAATTTGGGCACCTCGACACAAAAACTTAGTTATATCCCTGTACATACCATTCCACCAATAAATATCACGTAAGTCATGACACATCTTGATGGTCCCCGGATGAATGGAGTATCTTGAACAATGAGCCTCTTCCATGATTTTCACCCTTAAACCATCCACATCCGTCACATATAATCTTCTGTGGTACCTAAGTACCCCATCCTCCCCTTGAGATAAATATTCATTATTCATATTAAGGACCAATTCTTCTAGTCGGACACCCAACCGGGCCAATCTATGAACCTCTTCCACTAATTCTTTCTTCTCATCAGCCACATGAGCGACACTACCCATGGACACTCGGCTTAGAACATCCGCAACCACATTAGGTTTTTCGGGATGCTAAACGACACTCATGTAATAATCCTTTAGAATTTCTAACCACCTTATTTTTCATATATTCCAGTCCTTTTGATTGAATAGATAATGTAAACTCTTGTGATCGGTGAACACATCAACATGTACCCCATAGAGATAATGCCTCAAAAATTCAAGGCAAACACCACGGCTGCAAGCTCAAGGTCATGAGTTGGATAATTCTTCTCATGTGGCTTGAGTGTCCTATAGGCATATGCTATTACCTTTCCATGTTTCATAAGGACATATCCTAGAACCACTCGAGAGGCATCACAATAAACCACAAAACCTTCGGTACACTCCGACAAGGTTAATACTGGAGCGGAGGTGAGTCTATATTTGAATAATTGGAAGCTTTTTTCACAAGATTCCGACCATTCGAACTTGGACATATCTTTAGTTAAGGTTGTTAATAGAGATGCGATAGACGAGAATACCTAAAAAAACCTCCTATGTAACCGAGCAACCCTAAATAACATCGAATATCAGTAGGACTAAAATGGCTAGGACAACTTTTGAGAACTTTCGTCTTCCTCGGGTCAACCTCCACCCCTTCACTAGAGATAATGTGACCAAGAAACAAAATCGATCGCAACCAAAATTCACATTTATTGAACTTAGAAAAAAGTTGGTTGTTTTTAAGAATTTGCAAAACTATCCTCGAGTGGCTCATATGGTCATTCTCACTTCTAGAGTATATCAAAATTTCAACAATGAAGACAATCACAAACAAATGAAGATAAGTTCTAAAAGCTTGATTCATAAGGTACATGAAAGCCGTCGGGGCATTGGTTAGACAAAATAACATAACTAGGAATTCAAAGTAACCATATATCATTCGAAATGACATTTTTGGAATATCAACCTACCTCACTCTAAGTTGGTGACTTTGTAAAGTAACTTGCTCCTTAGAGTTGATCAAGCATGTCATCAATCATACAGACTGGGTACTTATTCTTTATGGTTACTTTTTTCAATTGACGATAGTCGATACATCTTCGCAACAAGCCTTCCTTCTTCTTCACAAACAATATCAGAGCACCCCATGGAGGTATGCTTGGTTGAATAAAACCCTTATCTAGAAAATCCTTGAGTTGAGCCTTTAGTTCTTGCAACTCTGTCAGGGCCATCTAATAAGGACGGATCGAAATAGGATGTGTATCTGGCAATAAATCTATGCCGAAGTCAATATCCTGTTTTGGAGGAATTCAAGGTAGGTCATCAGGAAAGACCTCAAGAAATTCATTCACTACGGGTAACTACTCTAGTGGAGGGACCTCGGATTCAAGATCCCTAACTCTAACTATGTGATAGATACAACCCTTTGCAATCAACTTGAAAGCCTTTAGACATTAGATGATCTTACCCCTACTATTTGAGTTTTCTCCATTCCACTCAAAATTGGGTTCATTTGGAAATTGAAATTTTACTACCCTTGTCCTACAATCAATAGAGGCAATGCAAGCATGCAAACAATTCATTCCCCATATGACATAAAAATATAGCATATCAAGTTCGGTTAAGTCTACTAAGGTAACTCTATTAGGCAAGAAAATAGGACAACCTTTATAGACTGTTTTAGCCACCACGGATCACCCATAGGAGTAGAAACAGAAAAAGGTTCATCTAATGTGTCTGGTAGGATATCAAATTTAATGGCTACAAGAGGGGTCACAAATGACAATATAGCTCGCGGATCCGACAAAGCATATACATCAAAAGAAAATAATTTTAACAAACCGGTAACTACTTCTGTCGAGCTCTTTTGATCACCTCGGCATTGGAGAGAATAAAAGTGATTCTTCTTAGGGGCATCTAGATTTGGGTACTTTCTTGAGCTTGAGAATTTTCCATTCCTGGAGTTTTCATCATAGGGAAATCTCTCTTCATATGACCATTCTTACTACATCCATAGAAATTCCTCGTGCAAACTAGACACTTACCATCATGTTTCGTATCACATTTTGCACAAAAAAACTTCTCAACATAAGATCTACCACCTTTCACCTCTTGGGGCTTGGGAGTAGAAACCTTACTCTTGTTGACCCTTTGAGCATTAGAAGGGCCTTGGTTGGAAAACCTCCTTTTGAACCTTGGTTTGTCTTTCACCACAAATTTAGTCTTGGAAATTTTCCCATCTTCGGTTCTTACCTTCTTCAACTACATACAAACTTGCTTAATCTTTTGCTTCTGAATTAGGTTGGCATGAACCATAAGACAAGATATGTCCATGCTAGGAATCAACATAGCCGACCAACACTCATTAAACAAAAGGTAGGATGTACCCATAACAAATTTGTTCATCTTATCTCTAGAATCCGCAACCATAGCAGGAGCATACTTTGATAGTTCAGTGAACTTGATGCTATCAAGGAATGACGTGTTGAAAGCTCCCCATGTAATCTCGCCTTCTCTAACAGGTCTCTCATCCTTCCATTGCTCATACCAAACTTGGGCCACATCTTTGAGTTGGTAGGCGGTCAGTTTCGCCTTTTCTTTTGGAGACACACCCATAGCATCAAGAACTTTGAACACTTCATCAATGAACCCTTTTTTGTCCTCCTCCCCCTTGAACCAAAGAAATATGGGGATTCATCCTTGTTAAATCCCTAATACTTGAATTGGTAGTGTTAGAATTAGGGTTGACTTGCACCCTAGCCACTTGAGTAGCCAACAGTTGAGACAAGCTATGTATGGCCAACCTTATCTAAAAGTTAGACAAATCCCCTTTTCAATAGGAACTTGAGGGTTTTGAGGAGCTTGAGGGGGAACACCTTCATTCAAATTCTCCTCTCCCGCCCTTCAATCATTATTCCTCCTTATATTCAATGCCTATAAGCACAATAAAAGGATTATAAGAATGAACTAAATAGAGCTAGGATTGTTAGGCACGACTAATGAATAACAAGAGAGTGAAAGTTCCTAAGCATCACATAGCCTCTCATTCATAGGTGTGGCGTGCTTCACAATTATGAATAAGACCTTACATAGACATGGTTGTGAGACATAAATCCTAAGATTTACTTTAACCTAATACTCCTATACCAAATATGTAACGACTTAAACTACACCCTAGTCATTACTGCGTGGACGTCCTCAAAGAGGACTAACACAAGCCTCGTAGAATTCGTCATCACATATTATAGGTCAAAAGTACAAAAAAGTTAAAACTTTTGTATATACGTAGTGAGGTTTACATAGACCTCTCACATAGGAAGCTTACTTAGACTTCTCACTAAGACAACATAACAATACATAGGAATTTAGTCTAAATCTTTGTCTCACATAAAACCATTTAAATAAAGTACAACATCAGTGCATAGCCGTTATATTAATTCATAGTTGCCACCTATGGATTACATTAATATCTCAACAATACGAGAGAAAAGAATGTGTTTAGACAATACATGTATGACTAAGGTAGAGTATGTTGTGGTATCATCGGACTAGAGGACCTACCATAACTTGGAGAATCTAGTCGAAGACTTCTTCTTTAGCCTCCAAATACCTCAATGAGTTGAACCTACAGTTCTCGGGAAAGTGAAAGAAATATGGGTTAGTGTAGAACACGTGTACTAAGTATGGTCCATTTGCATAAAAATCATTAATGTATGAGAACATTCACAATTTAGTCAAAACCATGAATAACATCCAATAACTCAATATACATAATATATATATATATATGGAACATCATAAGTCAATCCAACATTGAAGCAACTCAAGCAACACTTGTGCAATGACAAGAATAAATCCCCATAACTCTATCCAAAGCTAAGTATCACACTAAGCAACCCACTTCATACTTACAACACATTTTCGTAACATTTTTCATACATCAATACATACTCATAGCTTATCAACATAATCATAATCATAATCATAATCGTAAAAGAACACCACTAGGACCATGTCTTAGGATCCCACATGTGCAATGTTTAAGAGAAGTCCCATACCTTCCCTCACACTATGTAGTAGACTTTAAGATGACCCTAATAAGAGTTTACCTACATAACTTGTTCAGTTACTTTTACATAAGGGAAAGAAGTGCAAACTTACATGAGACAATATGAGCTACATGGAATCCAAAGTTCTACTCTCACAACGAAAAGAGAGGGTTAGCACTTGCCTAAGGTGTAACCATTCGTACATAGTTGTCTATGTGGATCCACTAAGCTAGAGTCTTATGTGGGCATATAATTAAGGGTCAAGGAGATTGTTACTAGAAATCTTGACTTGCAAGACATTGAGGTTTCCATCTCATGAGACAACACATATTT
This sequence comes from Solanum pennellii, assembly GCF_001406875.1. Taxonomy (NCBI): domain Eukaryota; kingdom Viridiplantae; phylum Streptophyta; class Magnoliopsida; order Solanales; family Solanaceae; genus Solanum; species Solanum pennellii. Next base: position 15,811,042 of record NC_028642.1, on the reverse strand, counting down.
TAGGAATCCAGACTTACTAACGGTATGAAACTCATGTGCGAGGCTTGACTAACTAAACATGAGACCGCCATATCATTTACATGCCCTTTCGGTGCTAAGAAATCATTCCCTTTAGTAATCATCCTATTTTATCATACAAGGTCACACCATTCTCTTCTACACCCCTATGTATACGTCTTACTATATTAGCTCATAGGTCTTCATGAGTGAGAAGAATCCTTTCACTTCAGACACCACTTCACAAGTGAGTAAACTTTCAGTTAGCACTTTATTATAATCAGGAGAAACAAGTTTCAATCATATATATTCGTATCATAATAAACATATATAATAATATCTAATTCAATGTCTTAGGGTTATGGATGAGGAATACCTAGCATTAACATCACAACAACACATTAGACTTTGGAACATTACTATCTAAGTAACTCATAATTCTCAATTGAATCCAAGGATAACCAATTAACATACCTTCTTGCCCTCTTCAAGAATCTTCATACTTCCATTAAGAAGAATACATAACAAATTTCATAAACAAGGTAAATTGAAGATGTAATTACATAATTAACAACAACTTAATTAATCTACTTGTTTGTCATCTCTATAATTCACCCTAATAATTCAACTTTTCACGAAATTGGGGAAAGACACGGGTCTAGGAAAATCTCATAGGAAATCATCAATCAACAATCAATATAAACTTAAACAACATTAATTCATCACAATTGATTCATAATTACATTTTTCAAAGAAGACCCATTTGAGAAGAAAAAACCCTGTTTTGGGGGATTTAGATATCATCTCTTGTAAGGACCTCTTGCGGAAAGAGATACCAAGAGTGAAAGAAAAAATACTTTAGAGATGATAAAGAAACGAATTTAAGTTTGAATCTCAAATAATTGACCTTCTTCTTGGGGGTCTAATGGTCTTTTATGGAGACTAGGAGAAAAAGAGATTTTTAGAAAGATGAGAGTGATTATGAACTTTGGTATTTGATCTGTGTGTTAAAGGTGACTTAAAACTGACATTAATCATTAAATAGTCACCCTTTAACCCAAAATACCCCTCATTTAATTGGTTATTCTCGTGAAGTTAAATTGTCTTAAAAACGACGCTAATGGATCTGGAACTTTGTTGCGCGTCGCAGGTTCAATTCTATATTTTTTTTCAATAATTCGGGTTGAGGCACTGGACCTTGTGGATGATCCGTGTCGCGAGGAAAATTTTTTCCTCCTTGTGCGATCTGCCCGATGCACAGTAACATTCAAATTCTTCTCTGGTCGCAGGCTGCTTTGGCAGCCTAGCCTGCTCGCCAAAATTCTGGTCCTCCTCAAGGACCCTTCTGGTGGTTCTTGGGGAGTCGTGACTGTACATTTTGACCCTATATACTAAATTTTAAATATTTAAAGTCTTTTTAAAAGTTTAGACTTAGTATGATCCTCCCAAACCTTCACCAAACATAGTGATGTCTACTAGTTGAATTTCGCTAGTTTCCGGACATTAAGACCTTTCCTTGATGCATTGGATCTAAGGCTTTCCAAACAATTTATATACACTTATTTATGTATAAAGTCATCATTATTCAACATATGAGGCTATAGTATTGGTCATGGAATTTACGGGGAGTGAAAGATTAAATTACAATTAACTACAATTTCATTTACGATTAGGCAAATAAATACAACACGATGATAAACACAATATTACCCACTGCGATAAAAAATAAAGCCTCGCAAGCAATTAATCTCAACGAACGATAAAGTTGTTCAAATAAAACCTTTTTTTTTGTTAAGATGGGCTACAAAGTAAATTCAAAATCCATCCCTCAGAAAAGATTCAAAGCAAAACAAAATTAAAAGTACAAAAATAGGAAACACTAATTTCAGGGTGAGAGTACGAGAGTTGAAAATGTCAGAAAATTAAGGACTTTTGAATTTTAAACTCTTCGGCCCTTTTAAACCATTATGTTCGCATGCCAGTCTGCGATGTAAGTTGTTCTCACCGACCCACTCGGTGATGCGCCAAATGAGATTTTGGCTGGTCGAGTTTTACACAACTCCCAGCAATTTGATGGTTCAAAAACCTGTCAAATTTAGGTTCACTGATATTTTTGGCGTGTCGCCAACTAGGATTTTGGCTATCCAAATCTTCCAAAACTTTACATCATGATGGGTGGTTCGAATGGCGGTCAAAATCAAGTACACCGATGTATTCGGCGTATCCCCGATTGGATATTTAGCATCCATACTGCCCATTTTCAAACACTTTCACTTTCAGCCTGCAAAATAAACAATCGTCATTTAAAATAAATAATTAAATCATCAAAACCATAGAATGCCTCCCAAGAAATGCCTTATTTAACGTCGTGTCACAATGGAGATACAAATTGCAACTTCACTTTTTTTATTGTCCATTGTGTTACAAGGAAACTGCCCCCCCCCCAATTGGGATTCGATTCAATTTAGTCAAGATTCGACCTATTTGTGTTTCCAACTGTTTAATAGAGATTGAGTAGGATGTCACTGTGTTATTGGGAGTTGAGACATCCTCCTTCATATCTTTCAACACTTTGTCCGACCCTTCTACCCAATTGAGAATGTGTGCAAGCATCTCTTCCATATGAAAGTTCTCTCTGAGGTGAGACGTATCTTTCCTTTTCACCATCACTTTAATTCAAAGTAGCATTACGGTCACGTAATTTTCTATCATGATCTATCCATTCATCATCTCTATTCCAACACGAATTTCCGCCGGGCCTTGGGATAATTTGAACGAAATGCTCGTCCTTTATTTGCAAAGAACTTCACTTCCTGACTGAACAGTGCTTCAAATTGTGCTTCTTCGGGGTTCGCTCCACCAATGTCAAGAACATTTACACTATTCAACCCACTGCCCATCACAATATTTGATTATAAATCAATTTGGGTCGTCATTTTTATAATATTCTGGTCTCTCTATTAATCCTTTTTGATCTGCTATTTCTTCATCTTAAAAGTGGGAGGAGACATGTGCTCCTCCCGAGTATACCATGTTCTATTTATCTTGGTCATGACATCAAAGATTTGAGAAACTATTATAAGGTTGTTGCATCAAACCTCCAGGAACCAGTTTACCAGCAACTCCTTTGTTCAGCGAGTTAAGACTCCTACAGAAGTATTGTAAAAATATGTGATTTCACAATTCGTGAGTCGAAAAATCAAGTACCAACTTCTGTAATTGGAGCTACATCTCGTGGATTTGTTCACCCTCAAAAACTTTGAAACTTTGGATATTATCTCTAATCTTCATCATCTTTGATGGGGGAAACAAACTTACATAGAACATTGTTGTAAGTTCATCCCAAGTAGTGATGGAGTTCTTCGATAAGTCAACTAACCATTTGGTAGATTCACCCCTAAAAGAGAGTAGAGACAATTGAAGACAGATTGATTCTTGTGATATATTCTTGAACGAGAACGGACAACATACGTCCACAACATTTTTTAATATGCTCATGGGGTCTTCATGCGCCAGTCCTTCATATGTCCCTTTCATTTGGAAGAGTTGTAGCATTATGCTTGTAACATTGAAGACACCATTGTCCTCAACAGGAAGTAGACGTGTTGTAACAACATCACCCAATTGAATTAGGTCATTCACATCGTTCAAAATCCCAACTCTTCTAGGTGACCAACTTGGGTTCCATTACTCCCGTGCACGCATATGTCTTCCTCTATTCAAAAAAAATTGAACCCAAACACAAACAAAAGTATATTTATTCAACTACAAAACAAAAAATTTACAACTCAAACTTCCATAATGGAATTGTATACACCAATTCCCTAGAGCGGCATCATTTTTGAAAAATGCTCAACCACACCTCATCCATACTACGTGTGGGTGATCGTATCTAGTATATAACCCAATAAAAAGTTGGGGTCAGACCCACAGGGAGCGGTACAAGATTGAATTTATCAATGAAGTTATAAATTAAATATGATTGATGGTATGAATAGAAATTACACAAAGCATTGACTTAAATTGAAAGGGATGACGATAAATGTCAGATTGGGGATTGGTTTCTCAATTAATAACTGAAACATATATGAAACAAGGGTTCCAACAAGATTAAAAAAAATTCTCGGGATGCGATAGATTATAATCTAATTATGCTATATGGGTAATTTGAATTTAACAATAATTTCCTAATCTTTGTGGGTAGGCTAGTCAATAAGTGCAATTATTTTTGCTTGAAGAACTATTACAGTGGAGGCTTATTTTGTCGAACCTCGATATGCTTAATAAGATAAATAACCCACAACTCTAATGTAAACACGCGCTTGATCGATAGGTAGAATTAAGTTTAGGATTCGGTCTCCCGAGCTGAACCCATATCAACCAAATACATACATTTATTAATCAAAAGCTTTTGTTCAAAAATCTCTCTCTCAAACAATCTAAGAACTCTAAGCTAGAATTACATTTGCAACTACGTTTCATAGATTAAAACACAATTCTTTATTAAACCCACATTAAAAAAGCAATTATATCATTAAACAACAATACCCATAATATAATTAGACAAATAAACGCATCAAACCCCAAGAATTGGGGTTTTAGCTGCACATCAATAAAAAGAGAAACAATTACAAAATACATTACCCGTGATCTAGATAAATGTTTTCCAGTCTTTACAGTTTTCCAAATTGAATAAATTCCAAAACACACTTGTAAATACTCAAGTTTATGCTTCAAAAGCTTCAAAATCTACAATGAAAACTGAAAAACTTAGTAAAAAACTTAATATCTCAAACTCAGAAATTTAAACTACAAAAGTCATGGAAATTTCATTTTAAATTTTAATATATAGTTGTTAAATTTTCTGCCTTAAAGACCGTTGGGTGAAATAAGTCGGCGCTTGCGAAACTAGTTGATGATCTGCCCTTTGCTTTCAAACCATCGGCGATTTGCATTGGTCATTTACCTTCAGGGTTCTATGACTTTAGGCAATCAAGGTTGTTGTCTCAGAGTCGTTCGGTGATCTTCCGACTGTCCATTCTTGTCACCAAATTGGTTCTTTCCCCATAGCTGGTATACTAAAATATTAGGCAAGCAAAAGATCTACTCAGCGATTTGCCGAGTTTTCTTGGCAATCACCAGGATCGCTTTTCTTCACTTCTTAAACTTTTTTCCCCTTTTATCCCTATAGTGTCATTTCCTTTCTCCTTAGCCTACATACGTGCAAATCAATGCTTTAACATTAGCTTAGAGCATAAATTAGGCATTTGAGCACACTTGACCACACCTTATCCAATAATTGGTAGGGGGCAAATATTATCTAGTATAAAACCCAACAAAGAATTTGTGTCAATCCAATACGGAGTAGTAAAATTTAAAATTCCGTTATGGTGTTATATATGAGATATAATTGGTGTTAGGAATAGAAATTATCGTAGCTTTACCCCAAATTCAATGACGACATGACTCCATTTGGGTTATAATAAATCATATGACGAAGTGGGAACAGTTCATTCCAATCAAAGTTTTTTATTAGGCGGAAGATTGTGCTAAGTTGGATCTACGAGAAAGGGTTAGGTTGCATGGTGTGGCACTATCCTTTATCTCCGATTGTGGTATCCAATTTAATTCTTATTTTTTGAAGTCTTTAAAAAAGGGTCTTGGTACTCATGTTAATTTTAGTACGTACTTTCATCCTCGAACCGAGGGAAAGAAGATTATATTATCCAATCTTTGGAAGATATGTTGATTGCTTATTGGGTATTTATATAGAAATTGGCTAATATCCTTTAGTATATTGTGTGTATATAAGAAGTATATATAAAATATAATCTAAGTATTCTAATATAATATATATATTTATATATATATATATATATATATATATA
>NC_028642.1:15801068-15804315 GCF_001406875.1 Solanum pennellii | reverse complement strand
TATATATATATATATATATATATATATATATTATATATATATGTGTGTGTGTGTGTGTGTGTTTGTGTGTGTATATACATATAAAAGCCTTGTTGCTATAAAAAAAAATGCTAATTTGCAGAGGTTTATTTGTGGGTTTTTAAAAAAAAACTCCACTATAAAATTATTTTGTAACGTTTATTTTAACCCTCGCGATATAATTTATTTTGTGACGGTTTTATTGTGGAGACTTGTGATATGCTCCGTAAATTACACCAATTTCTGAGGTCTTGTAAACGCCGCTATTTATTATAATTTGTAACAATTTTATTGCGGAGTTTTGTGATAAGCTCTGCAAATTGCATCAAATTGTGAAGCTTTATAAAATTCCACAATTCATTACAATTTGTTACACTTGTACAAAATAGAAAACAAAAAAAACATGATATATAGAAAACAAGGTAATCATGGAAAGTAGAAATACAACTGATCATATGCATTGCATGTTTCATTTGTATGAGAAGAGCAAATTAATTTATAAGCGGTATCGAAGTATAAATAATTTAGATATTTAGGTTCATTCTTTTTAGAGAATGAAATAATTGATGAAAATATTACTCCTATAACATGTAATTGAATGGTTAAAATAAAAAATTTATTGAGGTCTTATGTGATATATATATACACTAAAGTAAAAGGTAAATTTATATGATGACAATTTTATGATAATAAGCACTAGCTCGGTAAAGTTTAATATATTTTCATGAGATAAATATTTCAAAGAAATGGATGTTGGATGTGCAGTCATAAAAGATTAGGTAAAGATTAGAAAATAACAACCATAACCATAAGGTACTAGTAGCACGTATTAATTTTAAAAGAGAAATCATTTGAGATAATTTAGGTATCATTTATTTTTAATAAGATTAAGATGTCAAAATCTGAATATAATTAAGTTGTGCATTTAAATTTTAATATTTGACTTAATTTACTTGTTTTAGATATTAGGATGTTCTATTAAGACTCCAATTACTATAGAGTTAAAATTATTTTTCATATCAATTTATAAATTTGTCTTTATTTAAAATTAATGAATATAAAATTATTAAAATGTGAAATTTATCTAAACATAAAAACTGCCCAAATATTTACATAATGAAAAATTGAGGGAGTAGGAAACTTGAAGGATCGTCAAAAGTACTGATTAATTGGCAAATGCTTGCCTTGCCACAAAGTACAAAAGAAGTATCAAAACATAAGCATAAATTTCAGCTGCACACCACAATTTAATTTGGATCCTATCATTCTCCTAAATTATTTTTAAATAAAATAAATACACCCTAAATGTTGACGTTGCAAGAGAGCGTGCACAGATCTTGAAAGAAAGTGATCAACCAAAAAAATCGACACATGTCTATTCTATAATTGGTCTATTTACAATTAGCTACTATACAAAATAATTGATATTAAATCTTATAGATATTTGATTATTTTATTTCTCTATTTGTAATATTTTAATTTCCCTCTTCAATTATTTGGATTATTTATATTTTTACTTTTAATTATGAGATCTAATATAGGACATTGGTGACTATCTATTTTAAGATATTATTTTTTGGAGCAGATTTGACATGATTTATATAAATCAGTCAAGCTGAACAATTTCGCTGATTTTTAAAAATTGATGGACATAAATTATGCTTAAAAGTACATTCAAATTTTAATTCATTTATTTTTGTTTAAAAAATATATGGTAAAAAACAACTCCAACCTTAACATCAAAATTTTAAATAAAATAAATAGTAAGAGTATTTAAATTTCATACTAAATGCCTTTAATAAATATCATATGCAATATTCGTGTAAAATTGGGTAAAATAAATGGAAAAATTAGAAGTAGAAAACAATTGTCACCTACAACCCCCAATTATAATGAGAAAATTGTCCCACTTTTTTTAACTTTAAAATTGTGTCAAGGTATTAAAAGGTCAGCACAATAAAAAGTTAGTAAATCATGCACAAAAAAGTTATCCATTTCTACCTATAAAAATGTAGAACCTAACTTAAGAGACAAAAATGTCGCATACAAATTGACAAATGACATCAAGCATACATGTTGATTTTAACTTTCAACCCAAAAAATATATATTATTAGTGTTTGCAAAACACTAAAACCTAGCATCATGTTATATATGAATACCCTCATAACTAACTATTTCTCTTTCGGTTTGTTTGAAAGTTAGTTTTAATTTCTTTGTAAATTAACACCACAAAAGAGTTAAGTTGGCCAACAAAACAATCGACAACCTTATGCAAAGTGTAATTCTGTAGTACTAAGGTTACTCCAGGAACTATTTCTCGAAGGTATGTTAGCACCAGGAATCTTGAATGACCAAAATTGCTTTGTGGATAGTAAGAGAAGGCATATTTGCATATTGATGTTGTTGTACCCATTCAATTACAGCACACTCTTTTTCTGAGTCCATACTGATAGAACTGATTGGTCCACCGAACGGAGGAAATAGAGTATATCCACGAGAACTGTAAGCATGAGAAAAATTGGCTAATATTCTTTCATTGTGCTTCAAAGAGCTACAAATTTGTGGAAATAAGACAAAAAGAAAAAGGGGGAAGCCGCCACCATCCACCTCACCCTACATCTATGTCACGACCCAAAACGAGCCGCGAGTGGCACCCACACTTATCCTACTAGGTGAGCGAACCAACAATCTAAACCCCAACATTTACCAGTATATCAATTTTGAATAGTAAAATATAATGCGGAAGATCCAAAACTTATTAACGAAATCAATTAAATAAACTTCTAAAGTATAATACTTATCATCCCCAAAATCTGGAAGTCATCACATCAAGAACATCTATCCTCAAATTACTAANTATTAAACAATAATATAAAACCAACTACAATACTTAACAGTTGGCAAACAACAAGCACATGAACCATACACACAACAACACCATAACGGTTACACCCTCAATCACAACATTAAGCACACCTATGAGGACTCATGCCTCTACACCATACTCGTTTGGGAACTAGATTCTTTGAGTTCGAGTATATTAAGTTAATTTAAGATTTCTTGCCTTTAATGTTAGTGTCGGAACGTGACACTCCGATCCCCTAATACTGTGTCGGAACGTGACACTCCGATCCAATTATCCGTGTGGGAACGTGACACTCCGATCCAATAATCCGTGTCGGAACGTGACACTCCGATCCCCTAATACTGTGTCGGAACGTGACACTC
>NC_028642.1:15797708-15797900 GCF_001406875.1 Solanum pennellii | reverse complement strand
TTTCCCTTAATCTTGTCAAGAAAAGAGGATCTTGCCTCCACACAGGCCAAAAATCCTCCTTTCTCTAGTACTTCCAGCCTCATAAGGTCATTAGCCAATGTCTTAACCTCTCTAGCCAATGGGCGTCTAGAAACCTGTAAATAGGCTAAACTACCCATGCTCCCTGCTTTTCTACTTAAAGCATCTGCCACA
>NC_028642.1:15793611-15794568 GCF_001406875.1 Solanum pennellii | reverse complement strand
CCCATTCTTCCCCCTCTCTCACTCCCTCATCAGTCGGTGGAGGAGTCACTGCCCTATTACTAGTTGGACGAGGTGTTTGTCCTCTACCTCTAGAGGGCGTCCTCCTGTGACCTCTACCACGGACTCTTGCCACTGCTCCTCCTTGAGCTACAGTCCCAATGGTTGGCTCAGACGCACCCTGTCCTGCCGGTGTTGGTGTTGACACAGTTGTTGCTCTAGTTCTAACCATCTGCGAGATAGAGTGAGGATGTCAGATACCAATTTGTATCACCTAGATACCAATTGGACCCAAGTAATAGCAAGAAAGAAAGAAAGAATGGAGTTTTCCTAAAGTCATATAGCCTCTCAAAGAAAAGTAAGGGCGTCCCCCTACCGTTCCTCAAGACTCTACTAGACTCGTTCTTGTGTGATGAGACCAACGAACCTAAAGCTCTGATACCAAGTTTGTCACGACCCAAAACGAGCCGCGAGTGGCACCCACACTTATCCTACTAGGTAAGCGAACCAACAATCTAAACCCCAACATTTACCAGTATATCAATTTTTAATAGTAAAATATAATGCGGAAGATCCAAAACTTATTAACGAAATCAATTAAATAAACTTCTAAAGTATAATACTTATCATCCCAAAAATCTGTAAGTCATCACATCAAGAACATCTATCCTCAAATTACTAAATCTAAGAGTATTTAAGAAACTAAAATAAGTAAAAAGATGGTCCATGTCCGAACTTCAAAAACATGAACCATAGACACAACAACAACATAACGATTACACCCTCAACCACAACATTAAGCACACCTATGAGGACTCATGCCTCTACACCATACTCGTTTGGGAACTAGATTCTTTGAGTTCGAGTATATTAAGTTAATTCAAGATTTCTTGCCTTTAATGTTAGTGTGTCGGAACGTGACACTCCGATCCCCTAATACTGTGTCGGAACGTGACACTC
>NC_028642.1:15759094-15792763 GCF_001406875.1 Solanum pennellii | reverse complement strand
TTAAACCATAACCTACCTCCACCGAAGGATCGAAATCAAGCAAGCTATCTCCCCAATGCCTTTGAACCTTTTCAATTCACGTTGCTCGCTCCTCCCTTCGTTCACGCCCTTCTCTTTTTCTTTTTCTTTTCTTTTCTTTTTCCAGATTCTTTTTACCCTAATTATCATATAATTTATTTTAAAAGATGGTAAAAGTAACCCACTATTTATTTTTAAGTTACCTCCTTTAACCCCCAACTAACTCAATTATACACATTACCCACTAATTTCATAATAATAATTATGAATAGTCTAAAACACCCCTAAGAAAATTTAGTGGAAGTCTGACCAAGTCGGGGTTACGCAGCTTGTGACGGTCCGTCGTATCTACGACGGTCCGTGCTGCAAGTCCGTCGTGAAGTTCAGAGAGTCGATTCCGGTACCCAGGCTCCAAAAATTGAAGTGTTTTGGTACGAAGGCCCTGTGACGGTCCGTCGTATCCATGACGGTCCGTCCTGCAGGTCCGTCCTGAAGTTCAGAGAAGTAACTCCAGTACCCCGATTCCCAGAGTTTAAGTGTTTTGAAACGAAGGCCCTCGACGGTTTGTCCTACTTGTCGTCGAGGGTAATGAGAAGAGTTGTAGAAGAAATTACACAAGTATGGGACGACGGAATCCATCACGGGCCGTCGTGACCATGACGGTCCGTCGCGTGGTCCGTCGACCCAGTCAGTTTTTATCAAAATAATTTTACTGCTCGAACCTACTAAACAGGTTGTTACAATCTACATGACCAGTTAATAATTATGGGAGAGGAATAATAGAACAAAAGAAATTATATTATCATTTCATTGTTAAGGTTATTACTCAGCTTCATAATTGTACTACAAGTCTACCACTGTATTCTATTACAATTCGTTAGATCTGGAGTAGTTATTGACTTATTGTAGTGTCTCTAAATGAGCTTCAAGAACTAAATTATGTAGGTAGTTGTGTTTGTATCCATGAGAAGATGAAGTCTGTAGCACATATCAAGCTTATCATCAGTATCTTAATTTATTTATGTGCAAGTTTATGATATGAAAGAGATATATTAGAATACCATTAGAAAATTAGTAACCTTCACTATAGAATCTATTTTGTTGTAACAATACACGAATTTTAAAAAAAGTTTAGGCCTTTAAGTTCCTTATTCAGTTATCAGCCTTCATTGAAGTGATGTTATCAAAGAGTCGAAGTGGTATGTGTTGTTCGTGGCTGTTATGACATTAAAAAAAAACAGAGGAAAAATGCCATCCAGCACACTTTAGATGATTATAATGTCTTTCTGATAATCATGTTTATGAGTAGCTTGGTAATAACAAAAATATAGTAAGATCATATGAGTATTGACATGTCAAATAACAATGAACTGAAGATTATAAAATGATACGCATATATTTTTAAACCTCAATTACTCATACTGAATGTGTCTCATTATAATATTGAGACATCCACCTACACCAAATATTTTATAGGAGCAGTACGTCAAGGAGCAGTCATGAAAAAGAATAAATATTTTAGATAAAACACAAATAAGCAAAAATGGCTTGGTGTAATATATTTGACGCATTAATTTTGAATTGGGAGAAAACAAAAATCAAGTTTCTGACGTGGGTAGCTGAAACAAAATTCATTATTTACTGTCAACATAGGATATTTTTTCTTTTATAAATGTAAGCATGTAAATCACAGTTACCCATTTTGTTTACTATCAATTCACTTTTTATCTCTACTCATGATATAATTGAAAGATGTATATTTATGTTTCGAAACACAGATACTATATTTGAAGTAAAACTCCAGCAAAAGTTTAGTTTGCTTCTAGTGTTGGGAAGAGAACCTCCAAATACCAAACTACTCTTCAAAGAAAAAAAAAGCTGTTACGAAAAATTTGAAGGAAAAAAAAAGAAAGCACGGGACGAAAGTGGGAAAAGGAAACAGAAATTTAGGAAAAAAATTACTTCTCCAACTTGTAACTTGGAGGAGGTAAGAAAGTACAGTAATTTACGCAAGTGGCAAAAAACAGAGATGGTTTAACATGCGTTAAAGTTTAAGAAAAGACAAGTTCCATTAACCAAGTGAAGAGACTAAAATATCCTTAAACAAAAATGAAAGGACATCAAACAGACATGCTGATAACTCTACGTTTTAACTGGCACTTCTATAATAGTATATACAAACAAAAGAATATACATAAATATGTTTATACACACACATATAGATAGATAGATAGATAGATATGCTACCTTAAAAGAATGAACTCCCAAACTTGAAGCGAATTGCTATAATACCCTAATTAAAATAAATCAATTTATTTTATTCATTAAATTTAATTATCTTAAAAGTAGATATCTTTTCACATTAAAGAGGTGTTTTTCTTAGAGAGTTGTGACTTTTCTAAAGTGTTATGACTTTTTTTATGGGTTGTGACTTTTTCGAAGGATTATGTTTTCCCAAAGGGTTGTGACTTTTGCAAAGGGTTGTTCCTTTTCCGATGAGTTATTACTTTTACAAAGGGTTGTGACTTTATCGAACGGTTGCAAGTTTATGATAAGGCACAATTAGCACCTATTCATACTACTATTTGTTAGCTATAAATAGAGGAGTTTCCTCTCACTCTAAGGTATGATCTTTTAAAAGTTATCTACTCTTCTTCTTCTTCATAATTGATTAAGTTCAAAATTTATTTATATTCGAGGTATCACATAAGAAAGAGTTTGTGAACAAGTTGTAGCAAATCATTCATTAACTCACACTCATACTTCTACGATTTTCATAAGTTAACAATGATGAAAAGTTATGGGAAAGAAAATAATAATTAAGAAATATGAAAAAACATGATTTTGGTAAGATATTTATTCTTTATTTTTAATTTATTAATTCTTTTATCTTGAAACTGTAATACCTCAAAAATGACTTAAGTGAAGCTAGAGCCTAATATGTTTGTCATGAGGGTCTAAGGTTGTAAGACCCCGAAAATGACTTAGGTAAATCTAGAGCCTAATATTGTTGTCGTGATGGTCTAAGGTACAAAAATTATTTATAATGTGGGTTTTAGGCAGTGTCTAAGAGTTCAGGTGCTTTGGATCTCAAACGTCAATGGACAACCAAGACGGTCGACAACTAAGTCACCTATGTGCCTCATATGTGGTTTAATGTGATTATATGTGATTCATGAAGTTATAAGGTTCTTAAATGAGTTATTATAGTGTATATAGGCAGTGTGTCATGTTTCGTGAAGTTTGGAGGTCAAACGTTCAAGAACGTCAATGATATTCTAAAGGTTTGGCGTTAAACGACCTTATGTCTATGTATGTTCCGTCGAGTTTTACGTGTTCGTTTTTGATGAAACTTATGTGGTAGGTACTTAAATTTTATACAAACATATTTTAGTTGGAAACGTCCGGGTACAACTCCACATAGGACCCACTAGGGGCCCTAAAAGAGGACTCAAACTTGGAGCTCAACACTGCCAGGCAGTGGCCAAATGACTACCCAAATGACGGCTAGTCGACTAGGCAAGGGCCCGTCGATGGATCTTCTTGATGAAGACACGTTGCCTGAAGGTTGAGGATCCTTTGAAGCAACCCACGAGACCCCAACGACGGGGTGTGGGTAAGACTACTGTCCGTTGGTATGGGCGTCAATGGTGCTGAAAAATCTAGAAGTTTTCTGTTAAGACTTGGTGGTTTTGGGAAATTCACCCCAAGTCTTATAAAAGGTGGGTACAGTTGTTTTAGGTGTTTAGGGGTATTTTAAGATCATATAAGTGATTAAACTCTCATTCAAACCCTAGCATGTAAATCAAAACCCCTTCCCTCCTAAAGTTTCTCCAAAAACCTCCATGTGAGTTCAAAGTGTAGACAGATCTTGAAGATGAGTCTTCAATGGAGTTTCTTCCTAAATTAACTTTGATTTCTTCAAATAAGGTATGGGAGTTCTTTATATAAGGCTTTCTATCACCTTAGAGCAAATTCCAAAGATGATTTTCAAAGATTTCAAAAAGATGAAAAAGTCCAATTTCTACTCTATGTCTTGGGTTCTTGCATAAATGGTTTTCGAACGTTTTATATATGATGAAATTGATGTTTTCCAATGAAATTCTCCATGAACTCTTGACCTTCACAAATCTCTCAATTTGACTAAAATATGGGTTAACTAATCATGCTTTGATATTGATGAATTCATTTGTAGATTGTTATGGGCTTTTGATTCATGTATATAATATGGTTAATGGGTTCATAGGCTATTTAAATTTTATCGATTTGAGTATTGAATATTCTTAAATCTATTGAAAATTAGACTTATTGAATTTATATTGACTTAGGGTTATAATTTCTAATGTAATTTTCTATGGGCATCTAATCATGCAATAATTATATTCAATTGATATCTAGGTTGTATTAGATTGATATGTATGTAAGGAATTGACCTAGTTCCATTGATTATTGATATAATTGTATTAAATTGTTGGTTATGGACTTGGGTAAGGGCCTTATGATTTTGAGTTGGATGATTTAGCCTTGAAAGCGAAGTTGTAAGATGGAGTGGGGGTATGCTTCCCTAGTTCCTTTTATTTTATGTTAAACAGACTTTAATTATGTTTTGATTGGTATGGTCCACTTATGCTGGTTGTGCTATGTGTATTGATCTGGTCTTGTCGGCGTTACTTATGCAATATGATGATCATGGCCTTGTCGGCACTACTTGAAGTACTATGATGTTTTGTATAGTTGTTTTATGTGAAGTGTGAGTATATCAATCTATTTTTGAAGCAATGTGAAAGTATATGTTCTTTCCATGTATGTTAGGAATGATGTAAACTATGACTATGTGCTTCTATGTGTATTATTTGGGTTGATGCATGGTTGCTCCTACTTGACTATATGAGTCTATAATAATTATATTGATGATAATAGGGAAGGGTGTAGGATTACATAAAGATGATAATGGCTATTCCTATGTGTTTATTGAATGACTAATAATATGTGTTAAGGTGAAGTATGTGGTGTCTTGTCTTGGTTAACTTGTGTCTCTTACTTGATGCTTGTATGAGTATGAATTTGTGATGTCTTCACTTAGGATGGTAAAGTATTTTAGTATTTAATGTTGAATGATATGTGACCTTGAATGATGTTAAGAGGGTCTTTTATGTGAAACCTTGAATTTAGTGGTAAGGTTATGTATGTTGAAGTCGAAAGCCGTAATGGTATCTTTCAAGTAAATTAATGATGAACTTAAGGTAAATTGGCTTGAACGACATCATATTAAACCTTAGGAAGTAATCATGAGCTTCTTTTCGCCATTGTGAGGTAGCCCTAGTGGACCTTTTTTGGTAGGGTAAATGTGATTGGGTTATGAACTTGTTATGGAACCCTCTTATGTGAACCTTTAATGTGAATTACTCTATGATCACGAGGATAGCACCGAGTGAGTATGGTAAGGGGAGTAGTTCTAGTTATGTATGAGACTAGATTACAAAGCATGCCCTTCATATTCCTTAACTGTGTACCTACATGGAATATGTCCTAGTTCTACCCTTGGCAAGTAGAACACCCTCACTGGAGTAGGTTAGAACTCTGGATTCCATGAGTTGCTACCATGGTCTATGTAGCTTATTGCCTATTCTCATCATATGGGATACTTACTAGCAGTAGAGAAGTTCTATAAAGTTCAGGTGGTGGTATGAGACTCTATCTAGACATTGCACAATCGGCTTTGAAGGAGCTAGTTAGAGTACCTAGGTCTTGTCCAAGACCATTACTTGGATATCCTTTATGTGTTGAATGTCTCATAATGAACTAGTGAATGTAATGACTTGAGTTAAGAAAGTATGTTAAATGAAGTGGTACTTATTTAGAGTAGTTAAGAGTTGTCTAGTTAAGGTGTGAAGTGGGCATAGGAAAGGTCACTTCTTATCTTTCCTAGATAAGTCTTAAGTATGACTCTAGTTAGGGAATTTGTTTGATTATGTAGACATGATCTAAGCCTTAGGTAGTCTTAAGGATTAGTTATGTAATCTTGAAGAGGTCACTATGGACGTTATCTTCTTGATTTACTTAAGTAAGTCTTTCAATAGCCTTTGGAAGGAAAATGCCATATCATCTATATGTTTATGTGTTAATTGAGAATGATTTCTATATTAGGAATTCTATAGGATCTCTTAAGTGTGTATGTACGGGATTGTATGGGCGGTCGCTTCAGAACTCACTCAAGTTAGACTTAGAATCACCTTTGGTAGGAGAATCTTACCTTGATGTTTATGATGCTTTATAAGTTTGTAAGTGACTCATTATATTTAATCTTGAGCGTCGTTTAGGCACATCTAGAGAGGGTGTATGGGCGGTCACTCTTTGTGTGACTAAGTGAATCTTAGGATGGCTTGGAGTGAGAAGATGACAAGCTAAAGGGTGTCTAAAGTTAAGTGAAGGAACTTCACTGTAACAATGAATTGAGTTCACTGTACAGTGAAGTGAATTAACTATAAAATTTCTAAAAATGTGGTTATTGGCTTAAATGATTTCTTATGTATTTCAAAGTTGTTAAATGTTGTTCTTATGATTATAGTATAATATATTAATCGAAGTTCATGAAAAGCATGTGATTTACTAAATGTCCCTTTTTCATGGTTTTTGCATGGCTTCAACACTTTGTGCATCTAATGAGCTAACCCTTTCTTTTGCCTTTTATACTAAAGTGTAGGGAATTGGAAGTCTTGATTTGCTATGAAGGATGGATAGGTTTCTAAGGCTTGAAGATGAAGTATTGGTGAGTCCTCACCGATTTGAGGACAATGTCCACATGTTCCTTGTGTCATAGTCTTTATTTTGTTGTTTTGTATGGGATTACTTCCCAAGTGTTGTATACTCTAAAGATTAGATGGTTCAAGTAGATGTTGTAAAGATTTAATGTTTTAAATGAAAGTCTTCTGGTTGTGTCATACTTATGAAACATTTTTTCATGTGTGCAGAAATTTTAAATTCTTACCTATTTTTAGTATGTTTATTATGCAATGAATGATAGGAGAGTCTTAGATGTGACTTCTTGAAGTCTCATTTCCCATGTGACGACACAAGGATGCTCTATATTTTAGGGTGTACTTGTGCGCCGTGATAAAGATGGTATCAGAGCATCAGGTTTAGGGAGTGTCTTAGTTGTCTTATGAACCATATCTAGTAGAGTCTTTTTTATAATGTGAAGCGCGCCACATTATAAATAAGAGGCTATTGGGTGCTAGGAAAAGTTTCACTTCTTCATTCATCTAATTGTCCTAAGAGCTTTGTATATGGTGTCTTTCCCTTGTTTCCCTTATGTGTTGGTCCCTTGAGGGTGACATTGTGAACTTTGGGTTGAGGGAGAGAAAAGATGAGATGCGACTTTTTAGATGAGGTATGACACAAGGTGGTTTTGACCTTAGATTTGTTTGGTTACCTTGTGAAGGGTAGTTAAGTTGGGAAGAATGATAAGGTATAGTGTGAGAATATGAAGGAGTGGTTATTGAGATTGTTTGAAGTCTTTTAAGACCCCAAACATAGGAAGGGCGGTGATGAGATTTAAAAGAGTAAGGGTGAGTTCTCCTAGTAAGGGGGATGTAATTGTTATATGATGATACCTTTAAGAGTCCTTAGTCACTATTAGGTAGACTTTTGTAAGAGACTGTTAGTAATATTTAAGGTTCCTTGAGGGAGTTCCTTGTAGTGAATGTTATGTTGACTTTAGAATGGGTTCCTTCTATGTGGGGGAGTATGGTGAAAAGTATGATTGTTGGGAGTGAGGTACCCTTAACCTTTCATTATGTGTTTATTCAAGCCTAAAAAAAAGAGTTCTTTGTAACTTGTGTTTTATAGCAGTCTTATGTGGAAGATGAGTTCCTAATATTCTCCTTATGACATGCATGTTCGATTGAAGTCATGTTGAATGAGAAAATGAGTTTTCATGTATGGTACCTTACTCATTATTCATGTACATCTAGTGTAGGTTGCTAATTGTTTCATATAGTAATGTTGAGCATATCTAAGTGATTTTAGAACATTGATTATGTTGTAAGATGTGTTTATATGATGTTACTTTGCATATTAGCATGTTTATATTATGAATGCCTAAAAGATGCATTTTTGAATTTTTTTTTTTTGCTAAATTCACTGTAATGCACTGTCTATTCACTGTGAAGATTTTCAAAATTTTACTATTTGTTTCTTTTATCAAAAATTGTTGTAGAGTTGTTAGAACTGATGTATATAAGCATGATATTGAATAAAAAAAATGAGGTTTTGCTATTTGGAATGAAACATGTGAGTTTTGTAGCATGATGAGTTATAGAATGCCTTCTAGTTTCTTGTTGTGTTATGAACCTCTTGACTATGTGAACATAATATTTTATTCTTGGTTATGTGTTATATGTTATGGTCATGAGTTTTTAAATCAGGTCTCTACATTTGGAAGTGTTCGGAGAGTGGCAAGTGTCATTCGAGGACTAATGTTGTCCATATGAGGGAGATTTTAAGACAATGAAAATGACTTAGGTAAAGCTAGAGAATAACATGGTTATAGTGATGGTATAAGTTCCTAAAATGGTTTATAATGTGGGTTTGAAGCAATTTCTAAGAGTTTAGGTGCTTTTGAAGTCAAACGTCAAGGGACAACCAAGACGTTGGACGACTAAGTCACCTATGGGCCTCATATGTGGCTTAATGTGTTTATGTGTGATTCATAAGGTTATAAGGTTATTAAATGAGTTACTATAGTTTATATAGGCAGTGTTTTAAGTTTCGTGAAGTTTGGAAGTCAAACGTTCAAGAACATCCATGACGTTCGAAAGGCTTGCCTGCAAATGACCTTGTGTGTCTATGTATGTTCCGTTGAGTTTTACGTGTTCGTTTTGGATTAAACTTATGTGGTAGTTACTAAACTCGTAGACGAACATATTTGGGTTGGAAACGTCCAGGTATGACTCCACATAGGACCCACTAGGGGCCCTAAACGAGGACCCTAACTTGGAGCTCAACACTGCCAGGCAGTGGCAAAACAACGATTAGTCGACTAGGCAACGGTTCATCGATGGGTCTCGTCGATGGAGCCTCTAGGTTGAGGAGCCTCTGAAGCAACCCACAAAACCCCAACGAAGGGGCATGGGTGAGACCACTGTCGTTTCGTATGGGCGTCGATGGTGCTGAAAAATCTGGCAGTTTTCTGTTAAGACTTGAGGGTTTTGGGAAATTCACTCTAAGTCTTATAAAATTTGGGGACGGTTGTTTTATTTCTTTATGGATATAAGAGTATATAAGTGATTGAACTCTCAATTAAACCATAACATCTAAATTAAAACCCCTTCCCTTCTAAAATTTCTCCAAAAACCTCCCTGTGAGTTCAAAGTAAAGATGGAGCTTGAAGATGGGTCTTCAATAGAGTTTATTCTTCAATTAGCTTTGGATTCTTCAAATAAGGTATGAGATTTCTTCATCTAAGGCTCTCTATTACCTTATAGCAAATTTCAAATATGATTTTCAAATATTTCAAAAAGACGAAAAAGTCCAACTTCTACTCTTAGTCTTGGGTTCTTGCATAAATGGTTTTCAAACGTTTATATTTGATGAAATTGATGTATAGTTGATGTTTCCCAATGAAATTCTCCATGAATCCTTGACCTTCACAAATCTCTCAATTTGACTCAAATATGGGTTAAGTGAACATGCTTTGATATTGATGAATTCATGTGTAGATTGTTAAGAGCTTTTGATTCATGTATATATTATGGTTAATTGGTTTATAGGCTATTTCAATTTGATCAATGGAGTATTGAATATTCTTAGATATATTGAATGTTAGACTTATTGAATTGATATTGAGTTAAACTTATGATTTCTAATGTAATTTTCTATGGGATATCTAATCATGCAATTATTATGTTCAATTGATATCTAGGTTGTATTAGATTGATAAGTATGTACTGGATTGACCTAGTTTCATTGATTATTGATATAATTGTATTGGATTGTTGTTATGTCCTTGGGTAAGGGCCTTATGATATTGAGTTTGATGATTTAGATTTGAAAGCGAAGTGATGGAGTACGGGTATTCTGCCCTAATTCATTTTATTTTATGTTAATTAGACTTTAAATATGTTGTGATTAGTATGGTCCACTTATGGTGGCGGAGCTATGTGAATTGATGTGGCCTTATCGGCGTTACTTTTGCAATATGATGATCATGGACTTGTCGTTACTACTTTAAGTGCTATAATGTCTTGTATAGTTGTTTTATGTGAAGTATGAGTATATCTATTTATTTGTGAAGCAATGCGAAAGTATATGTTCTTTCTATGTATGTTAGGAAATGATGTAAACTATGACTATGTGCTTCTATGTGTAGTCTTGGGGTTGATGCATGGTTTCTCTTACTTGACTATATGAGTCTATAATAGCTATATTGCTGATGATATGGTTTTGTGTAGGATGACTTAAATATGATAATGGTTATTCCTATGTGTTTATAGAATGACTTGTAATATGTGTTAAGATGAAGTATGTGGTGTCTTGTCTTGGTTGACTTGTGTCCCTTACTTGATGCTTGTATGAATATGAATATGTGATGTCTTGACTCAGGATGCTAAAGTCTTTTAGTCTTAATTGTATGAATGATATGTGACCTTCAATGATGTTAACAGGGTCCTTTATGTGAAACCTTGAACCTAGTGGTTAGGTTATGTATGTTGAAGTCGAAATTCGTAATGGTATCCTTCAAGTAAAGGAATGATGGACTTAAGGTCGATTGTATGGAACGGCATCATATGACACCTTAGGAAAGTCATCATGAGCTTCTTGTCGCCATTGTAAGGTAGCCCTAGTGGACCTTTCTTTGGTTGGGTAAATGTGATTGTGTTATGAACTTTTTATGGAACCCTCTTATGTGAACCTTTAATGTGAGTTACTCTATGAGAACGAAGGCTAGCACCGAGTGAGTATGGTAAGGGGAGTAGTTCTAGTGAAGTAAGATACTAGATTACAAAGCATGCTCATCCTATTCCTTAACCATGTAGCTATATGGGATGTGTCCTAGTTCTACCCTTGGCAAGTAGAATACCCTTATCGGAGTAGGTTAGAACTCTGGATTCCATGAGTTGAGTCACATCCGGGTTTACCCCCTAGACGTAACCAGCATCGTCATCGTTTTAAAGAACTAAAACTAGCCTCTTAGTTTCATGTCATTACATTTATAGGTTAAAAATTGCGGAAAAATTTAAAACTTTTACTTTCTCTAATCGGAGGTTTAAATAGACCTCTACATACACATAATATATATTCATATTGAGTATACATAGACCCTTCGTATAAAAAGGTTACAAAGCCTTCTACTTTTATTGAACATATATATACGTAAAATATAGAAACAGTCTCAATGATTGTCTCATCTCATACCATCTAAACAATTATCACAATATGGGCATAACCCTTACATCAATTCAACGAGACCATGTATATTTCATACGAAATTACAATACTCCATTAAAAAGGAATGGAATGATAGAGTCAATAATATCATAACAAAATCCCTAAGCTAGATGATGGAATTGACCTCGAAAGTTGAGGACCTACCCTACTTGGATAAAAGGAAGAATCCAAGCCTTCAACANTATATATATATATATATATATATATAGAAATAGTCTCAACAATTGTCTCGTCTCATACCATCTAATCGAATGTCACAATATGGGCATAGCCCTTACATCAATTCAACAAGACTATGTATAGGTCATACGAATGTACAATATTCAAATAACAAGTAAAGTAATGATAGATTTAATAAGATCATAACAAAGACCAAAGCTAGAAGATGGCATTAACCTCAAAAGTTGAGGACCTACCCTACTTGGATGAAAGGAAGAATCAAATCCTTCAACGATATCGCCGTCCAAACTGTTCAACAACCGAAACCTAAAATGTTTGGGGCAAGGGAAGAAAATGGGATTAGTACTCCACATGTACTAAGTATGAGATCTTATGCACATTCACAAGCAAAATATGCTAAAAAGGGACTTTTATCAAAACATGCTATTTTTTATCTCTTTGGGCTTAATGCAAAGTCAAGTAAATCATACTAATCAACCAAATATGCTTGCTATCCTAACAAGTAATACTTATCTCAACACACTTAGAATCATGAGTTGCTACATCCCTAGCATCAAGGAATAATATCACAACAATGAATAAGAGTTAAACAAATCATAATAAGCAAGACAACTACTCACAAGTTCTTATCAAGTCAACAAGTGCAAATGACCAAGCAAAGACCCATAACCTTACTCAATCAAGTACCTCAACAAGAAAACATGACCAATGTCCAACTTTACATACCATGGCATTTAGGCTTACATTTCATCTTATATTATCGTTATAATCCAAGGCATATTCAT
Organism: Solanum pennellii; assembly: GCF_001406875.1. Lineage (NCBI taxonomy): Eukaryota > Viridiplantae > Streptophyta > Magnoliopsida > Solanales > Solanaceae > Solanum > Solanum pennellii. Next base: position 15,780,332 of record NC_028642.1, on the reverse strand, counting down.
AAATGAACTAATCAACCTATAGAATAAACAATATGACATGGTTATCATATATATACATAGTATATTATCATAACATAACATATAAGAACATACTCTAAGACTCCCCTCAATACTAACTAGTGCAATGTCTAGTTAGAGTCCCATACCCCTACCTAGAATAAGCTAGACCCCTTAGCTTATCCAAGTTAGAGTTCAATTCCTTTTATTCGTTTATACTTTTGGGAACATCTTGCCCTAACCCACATAGACCACATGAGCTAGTGTGGAATCCGGTGTCATAAAATTCTACACCGAAAGAAGGAGGACTACTTCCAAGGTAGTACCAAAACATAAAACATAGCAATTATGTGGATCCACTAGATAGTATTCCTATGGGGGAAACATAGTTCAAGAACTAGGAGATTTAGTTTGGATCCTCTTTATACATCATGCATTATGATATCCAATATCAAGAGTAATGTAGTGCTCCTACCTTCCCTATGTGGGAAGGGACACTCCTCTATCTAGTTCACTCGGTGCTAAGCTAGAGTCCCTTTTTGAAATGTCTTTAAGTCTTTAATTATCAATCATAAATTAATTTAGGTCATAGGGTCTACCCCTTGTATAATCATCATCATCATTAGCTCAATAAGAATTGTATGAGTTTAAGTCCTTTCATCACAATTCATATAAGTGAGGTTAACACTTTAGCATTTCATAACATTTTAAGGCACATTGATAGTTTTCACCATCCTTATAGCACATACACCTTAATCAACCTCACAACATAACCAAGACATTTCAATCAACATCATACAATCCTATAATCCTAATATAAGGCATACTCCAATGTAATATCATGACTTAACAACAATTAATCACAATTGGAAGTAAAGATAGAGATTCTAAGACTTACCAAGTCTTTCTCATAACTTATCATCATGATCTTACCATCAACCCATAACTCAACCCAAATTTGGAAGTACCATCATAGCACAATGATAATCAATAGAATAATAAGGCCAAATTTCATCTCTATAACACATTTAATATTTATATCACAACTTGAGACAAGATACATAGGCTTATTTCACATTATAATTCATAACCTAAATCACATCTCAAGAACTAGCATGATAGGCCTATAATTCATATTAATTCAACCATAATAGCACCATAGAATAGTAATCTAATCAACAACCAAGTCAATTGAATGATCAACATGCAAAATAATTCAAGATCACTACCTAGGGTTAGGGATAGAGGATCATGTTCTTCAACTTGACCAAACCATCAAAAATTATCATAAAAACAAGTTGAATAACATGTAAATATACTCAATATAATCCTTAGAATTCAATAACAACTAAATTCATAATTTCAATTTCGTAAGTGATTGAAACCCATAAGAAAACTTTAACTTTTTTAAATCAATTTTGAAGGAACCCTTTGAGGAAAGGATCTCAAAGGTGAATAGAACTTATACCTTAATGATTCTCAACAATTTGATGAAGAATCCACCCTTTTCCAGCCCCCAAACCCTAGTTCTTGCTAGCCTTCAATGATGAGTTCTTGTAGAAAGAGAAAGAAGAGAGAAGGAAGAGAGTTTATTTTGAGAGTTGGCTTTATGTTAATGAGAGTTAAAGGTATTTAACATGGACAAAGTAAAATTAATTAGTTTCCCTTTAATCACTAACTAACCCCTAAACCATTTAATTAATTTAAATGAAATTATTAAAATCCATTAGTGAAATTCGACCCTCACCGATGAGACCTCGTCGACGGTTGGTCGGTTGGTCGACGGACAATCCTTCCTCCGTCCTGCACTTCCCTCGTCTCTATCAGAAACATTGCAGACGAGGCTTCCTCCAAATTTTCTAAGTATGGGATGACGTTGGCCTCGATGCCCCATCGAGCCTATGATGCCCCGTCGTCCCTTTTCGTCGAGTATAACAGTAGCTAGGCAAACAAGGGTCTTCACAAATCTTTCTATGTGTGGGACGACAGTGGCATCGACGCCCTGTCGAGCCACTTACGGAGCGTTGTTTTCCCCGTCGATACACCCTGCCAGTTAGTGCTTCATCAAACTACATGGGTTCTCCTTGAGGGTCCTAAGTTGGTCCTTAGGGGGTCGTACCCATAACTTCCAATCATGAAACAACTCAAACACCCATTATCTACTTTTCCACCCATTTTCATACATTTCCGACTTCTAAAAATTAGTAAAAAGACTAAGGCACACTAACATCTCCTTGAACCAACTTCCCGGACGTCTTTGAATATTTTGGTTCTTAAACATTGTAAATGACCTATATTCATTATAAATGGACTTAGAAACAGTGCTTAAACTTTATGCCACCTATGTTAGGCTTTACCATGAGTCATGGATTTTTAAGGTGTTACAAGTTGCTACCATGGTCTATGTCGGTTATTGCCTATTCTCATCATACGGGATATTTACTAGCAATAGAGAAGTTTTATGAAGATTAGGTGGTGGTATGGGACGCTTTCTAAACATTGAACAATAGGATTTGAAGGTGTTAGTTAGAGTCCCTACGTCTTGTCCAAGACCATTACTAGAATTTCCTTTATGTGTTGAATGTCTGTTATGAACTAGTTAATGTAATGATTTAAGTTAAGAAAGTATGTTAAATGAATTAGTACTTATCTTGAGTAGGTAAGAGTTGTCTAGTAAAGTCGTGAAGGGGGCATAGGAATGATCACTTCTTATCTTACCAAGATAAGTCTTAAGAATTTCTCTAGTTAGGGAAGTTGGTTGATTATGTAGACATGATCTGTGCCTTAGGTAGTCTTAAGGATTACTTAGGTAATCTTGAAGTGGTCACTATGAATGATATCTTCTTGATTTACTTATGTAAGTATTTTGATAGCCTTTGGAAGGAAAATGTCATATCATCTATATGTGAATGTGTTAATTGAGAATGATTCTATATTAGGAATTCTATAGGATCTCTTAATTTTGTGTGTAAGGGATTGTATGGGTGGTCGATTCACAACTCACTCTAGTGAGACCTAGAATCACCTTTGGTGATAGAATCTTACCTTGATGTTTATGATGCTTTATAAGTGTATATGTGACTCATTATAAGTAATCTTGAGTGTTGTTTAGGCACATCTAGAGAGGGTGTATGGGCGGTCTCTCTTTGTGTGACTTAAGTGAATGTAAGGATGACTTTGTCTGGGAAGATGACATGCTAAATGGTGTCTAAAATGAAGTGAAGGAACTTCACTATAATAGTGAATTAGGTTTACTGTACAGTGAAGTGAATTCACTGTAATGTTTCTAAAAATGTGGTTACTGTCTTAAGTGATTTCTTATATATTTCTAAGTTGTTAAATGTTGTTTTTATGATTTTAGTATGATGTTTTAATTGAAATTCTTGAAAAACATGTGATTTACTAAATGTCTCTTTTTCATAGTTTTTGCATGGCTGCCATACTTAGTACATCTAATATGCTAACCCCTTCTTTTCCCTTTTTGACTAAAATGTAGGGAATTGGAAGTCTTGATTCGCTATGGAGGATGGATAGTTTTATAAGGCTTGATGATGAAGCATTGGTTAGTCCTCATTGATTCGAGGGCATTATCCACATGTCCCTTATATCATATTCTTTTTTTGTTGTCTTGTATGGTATTAGTTCCCAAATGTTGTATACTTTAAAGTTTAGATGGTTCAAGTAGATGTTTTAAAGATTTAATGTTTTAAATTAAAATTTTCTGCTTGTGTAATGTTTATGAACGAGTTCTTCGTGTGTGAAGAAAGTTTTAAATTCTTACCTATTTTAGTATGTTAATTATGCAATAAATGATACGAGAGGCTTAGATAGGAGTTCTTAAAGTCTCATTTGCCGTGTGATGAGACAAGGATGCTCTATCTTTTAGGGTGTACTTGCAGGCCGTGACAAAGGTCATAAAATGGTTTATAATATGGTATTGAGGCAGTATCTAGAGTTTTAGGTTATTTAGAAGTTAAACGCCAAGGGACGACCAAGACATTCAAAGACTAAGTCACTTCTGTACCTTATGTGAATTCTATCTACTTATGTGTGTTTAATTTGCTTATGAGGTAATTATATGAGTTATAATTATGTTTATAGGCAGTGTGTCAAGTTTCCTGAAGTTTGGAGTTCAAACGTCCAAGAACGTCCATGACGTTCAAAGGCTTGCCTTGAAACAACCTTGTGTGTCTTAGCATGTTTGTCAAGTTTTAGGTGTTTGTTTTGGATAAAATTGATATGGTAGGTCCTAAACTTGTATACGATCATACTCGGGCTGGAAACTTCCGCACAAACATCCCCAATGACCAACCAAGGGTCCTTGAGGAAGGACCTATCCTAAGTCAAAAGACAGTCTAGGCCAGTCCCAAATGATGGAGGTAAACGACGGCTCGTTGGTCAGTCAACGCCCCGTCGAATGGAGTAGTGGGAAAATACATAGCCTAGGGATCTCAAACTCCCAATTGCCAGTCTATAAACCAAACGACGGCAAGACAGGACAGTCCATTTGTGGACAAATGTTCCCTCGATGGCCAACAATCGGTTGGAACTACAATTCACAATTCACTTTAAGTTGCTCCAAATAAGAGTTTGGGTCATTAATTAGGGCTTTTTTAGTTATTTTATGTAGTTTTGTAATTGCTAATTACTTTAATGAACTCATTCTTCAAAATAAAAACCCAAAATCTCGAAGAAATTCACTAGAACTCCATTGAAGTCAAAATTCAAGGAAGGGCTTCAATTGGAGATTTCAGTGGTGATTCTTCATAATTTCGTGGATAAAATCATTGATGTATGATTTTTTATCCTTGAAACACTATTCATCAAGGAGCCCAAAATTTAAATAAATTTCTATGTTTTCTAAAGATGACTTGTCCAATTTTATGATCTATCCATGGGTTCTTGCATTAATGTTTTAAAGCATTGTATATTAATTGATTTGTTGTTAATTAGATGATTTTAACTTAATTAACCTCTGAAATTCATGCAATTGCTGAACCCTAGTTTTTGAGTACTTTATTGGTTTATTGATATTATGTTAATGTTCATGAATTATAGGGTAGTTTTCTATGGGCTATTGAATGATGTAAGAATTATACTCAATTGATGTATAGGTTGTCTTAAATTTATAAATCTATATTTAATTTAATTAGATTCATTGAGTATTATGATTTTTATATTGAATTGATGTTCATGGCCATGGGTAAAGGCTATTGGTATTGAATTAGATGATTTGGCTATGGATTGAAGTGGTGAGAATGGATTGACAGTACGCTGCCCTAATTCTCTTTATTTTATGTAATGTAGCTCTTGAATTATGTTGTGATTGGTAAGGTGCACTTATGGTGGTGGTGCTAGGTGAATGATGTAGCCTTGTCGGCATTACTTTATGTATTATGATGATCCTGGACTTTTTGGCAAACTACTTGATATATTATTATGATTCGTGTAGTTGATTTATGTGAAGTATGGCCATATTCATTTACTTGTGATTAATGTGAAAGTATGTGCTTCTCTATTGTTGTTAGGTGATCATGTTAGACTATGACTATGTCCTTATGTGCGTGGTCTAAGAGTTGATGCATGATTATTCCTACTTGACTATATGAGTCTATGATGCTTATATTGATAATGTTAAAGTAGTGTATAGGATGACTTATAGATGATAATAGTTATTTCTTTGTGCTTCTAGAATGATATGTCATATGTGATAAAGGGAAATCATTGATGTGTCTTGTGTGGTAGACTTGTGTTCCTTACTTGATACATGTATGAATCTGTTTGTGAGATGTCTTGACTTAGGCTTCTAAAGCCTCTTAGTCTTGTATGTATGAATGACATGAGACCTTGAATGATGCTAAGAAGGTCCTTTATGTGGAACCTTACACCTAGTGGTAAGGTTATGAACCTTGAAGTGGAAATCCATAATGATATCCTTCTTGTATGAATGATGGACTTAAGGTTGGTTGGCTAGAACGAAATCATATCATCCTTAGGAAAATCATTAAGCTATCCTCTTCTCCATTGAAAGGCAGCCCTAGGGAACCTCTTTGGTCAGGTGAATGTGATTGGGTTGTACTAGATATGAAACCTCTTTTTGTGATCCTTTTTATGAAATTACTCTATGAGAACAAAGGCTAGCACCGAGTGAGTATAGTCAGGGAAGTAGCTCTAGTTAAAGGATGAGGATAGAGTGCAAAGAGACCCTTCATATTCCTTAACCATGTGCCTACATGGGATGTGTCCAAGTTCTACCATTGGCAAGTAGAACACCCTCCATCGGAGTAGATTACATCTTCGGATTCCATGTTTAGCTACCATGGTCTGTATGGGATATTGCCTGTTCTCATCATATGTTATACCTACTAGTATTGGAGAAGTTCTATTATGTTAAGGTGGTGGTATGAGACGCTATATAGACATTGCACGATAGGCTTTGAAGATGTTAGTGAGAGTCCCTATGTGATGAATGTCTCTTAGATGAACTAATGAACTAATGACTTAAGTTTGAAAGCATGTTAAATGAATAAATACTTATCTAGAGTAGTTAAGGGTTTTCTAGTTAAGGTGTGAAGGGGGCATAGAAATGGTCACTTCGTATCTTACCTAGATAAGTCTTAACAATGACTCTAGTTAGGAAAGTTGGTTGATTATGTAGACATGATCCAACCTTAGGTAGTCCTAAGGATTAATTAGGTAATCTTGGAGTGGTCAAGCATGGACATTATCTTTTTGATTTACTTAAGTAAGTCTTTTGATAACCTTTATGAGGAGGATGTCATATTATATATGTTGTTATATTAAGTGAGAATGATTCTATCTTAGGTAGTCTAAAGGATCTCTTATGTGTGTGTAAAGGGATTGTATGGGCGGTCGCCGCACATCTCACTCAAGTGAAACTTAGAATCACCTTTAGTAGAAGGATCCCATGTCTATGTGTTTGGTGTGTTGGAAGTGTGTGATATCTAATTATAGGTGGTCTTAAGGATCATTTAGGTGTGCCTTGAGAGGGTGTATCGGCGGTCTCTGTTCGTCTTACTTAAGTGAGTCTAGGATAACTTTTAGTGATAATATTGCATGCTAGAAAGTATCCAATGTGAAGTTGAGGAGCTTCACTGTAATAGTGAAGGAATTCACCATAACAATGAATTAGCTTAGTATAAAGTGTTCCTTAAAATGTGAATAAAACGCTTATGTGTTATCTTATGTATTTCTAAGGTGTTAAATTATATTTTTATGCTTATGCTATGATGTTTTAATAAAAAAGAACATATTTCCATTAAATGTTGTGTTTTGTACTAATTCCATGCTTTTATCTATCTCTAAAGTGATTCATAGGTGAAGGTGCTTTTGGACGTGGATTATATGATCTTTCAAGCAAATTGAAGTATGTCCTCATTTGAGTCGAGGGCATAGATGTCTTTGGTTTCTTTTATTGAAGTATTGTAATAGACTAAATATTTCTACATTCACATTGTATGGGCTGTGTCCCAAGTATTCTTGAGTCTAAGAATGACATATGTTGAGACTTAGAGTTTTTATGATTTTTTTATAAAAGATGTTTTTATGATATTTGTGTGAAAAGTTTTAATTCCGTACTACTTTTCATATGTTTATAGGCGATGAACGATACGAAAGGGCTTGTTCAAGACCTCCGAAATGTTAAATACGCCTCTTGCACTCCGAAAGGGCCATATCTTCTAGGGTGTTTTCTTGGGATGTTACAGATACGAAGGATTTTCTTCCTAATTTCCCTAAAACAATTGACATCAGCATTAGTCCATTTAATTATTAGTTTTGATGTTAAATCAACTATTTCAAGAAAAAAGGATTTTCACTTTTACTTATAATATGATAATATATTCATGATATTAATTATTTTTTAATAAATATGTATCATGATACAACTTCTATAAGATACAAGATACTTTCACTAGACAACAATTATATGATACGTATGCGACAAAATAAATGCGATGATTACACTTTCACACAGATAATGTAGAAACATAAAGAAATGAAATATTTTTCACCATAGGTGGTGTTCTCCATATATTAACATTCAATTATGTTATTGAAGTATATATATCTAAAATTAAGAATTGGTCAAGCTAAATATTTGACATAAACTCTAATCTCTATTTAATTATCATTCGATATTACAACATTTCATTGTAATAACAGAATTATCTTCAAACTAGTTTTCAAGTTATATTTTTTGTCTCTATAACATTCTACTTGTAACAGTGTTGACATTCACTATAAAAGTACCTTTTTAAAATAACCTCTCTATGATAGTCTTACTCAAATATTCATTGAGTAGTAGTATTTTTAAAAAATATACCATGTATAAAAATAAACTATTGAAGTATTTATGGCAACCGTTATTAGTATCGTGGTTTAATAATGAAAATATTTATGGTTTTACATTTAAGAGGAAATTCTATGATGACCTTTTCTATATGTACTTTTTAATGTGTTGGTTCAATTTATTTATAAAATTGAGAGAAGTAAAAATATAATATTGCTAAAGACATGTCAATTTCTCTACATATTAAAACTTTAAATTTATTTTGAAATGTTATAGTGATATCTGGTTATTTTGATCTCCAAAAACAAGCAACTCTATGATAATTTGTATTAATCATTTCAAAGCACTTGTCCTAAGTTTTTTAAATTGAAATTATTTATTAAAAACCTTTAATTCAGTAATATTAATTCTATTTGACAACATCATATACTATATGATACGATACGCACGTACCGTGAAACTAGTATCATATATTATTATAAGTGGGAAGCTCTATAGTGAAAAGTTGAATTACCATTTTGCCCTTTTACTAAATTAAGATTTAATTTATTATTTAATTAAATATAAATATTTTAATTACACAATGATATATTTAGAAAAACAATGATAAGATTCCTAAAGTCTTTCTATTACTCCTATTTATTCATGCATCACTTAATTACTGAAGTTGAAAGGTTTTTTCAGTTTTAAATTTTGATGGCACTACTTAACTTACATTAATTACAATGAATATTGTAAATGAAAGATCACTTTTTTGAACTTTCATATGTTACTTCACTCTTTTTAATTAACTTACATTAATTACAATGAATATTGTAAATGAAAAGATCACTTTTTTGAACTTTCATATGTTACTTCACTCTTTTTAATTAACTTGAATTATTTTCATCTTCCACATATTATTGAAATGTATAGATATTTAAGACATAGAGAAAGAAAATAACAACACAAATCAAGAACACTCAAAAGCACAAGAATTCATATTCTAACCTTTTTTTCAAAAATTTTCTTGGTCTTCTCTATTGCATGAAACTATATGATGGCACAGTATGGTTCTAATACATTTGAAAATGCTATGTTAACATTTAGATGAACGTACAATAAATCTATTGAAAGAGTAAGTCACGATTTAGATTACAATTTTTTCCTTGTTCTTCCCGTTTTAGTTTTGTTAATTATGATTCTTCCTTCTATATTAAATGATTTTTTGTTATATTTAGATGATATGTTGATATATTAATAGGAAAAAAAAAGTAAGGTGGACTACAATTTTGAGATATGTTGTTCATAAAAAAAATTATATTTCTTTAATTAATAGTCACTGTATAAAATTAATTTCATTGTATATGTTCTTTTTGGCTATATATAATACAATCCAAATGCATCAATTTTCTTTCTGATATGGTGCCTTCTCTTCAATCTTTTGGTGTTATATTACATTGTTTGATAAGTTCTCATTGTATTTGTCTATTTTTTTCCCTATGGAGGTTGTTTTTGGTTGAAGGGTAAAAAAAGATTTAAATAATAAAGTATAAAATTAGATTATCATTTTATTCTGTGTTAAATTAAAATATTATAAAATATTTATTTATAAATAGTAATCATTCTACATGCCACACTAAATATTAAAATTTTTGGTTATTATGAGATCATTGAGTTAAATCAATATATAAAGACCATAATCAATGCCCAGTTGCCCACTAAAGATTTGCATTGTTATATGATTAAAGTCTTCAAAAGAATGTGTATGTTGTCGCATGTTTTTTTCTTTGTTTATTTTGTATGTGTTTTCTCTCTATAAACTTCTTTAATTTGATTTTCCATAAATTTCTGATTATTTTAATTGTATTTTTATTTAGGCTAAAGTTAATCTTTTGTGACTATATATAATGCAAATTGGCTATTAGTATCTAAAGTTCTATATTTACAGTTGTTGATAAATTTTATACATTAAAATAAGATTCCTCGTTTGATGTTATTGTGATTAAAATTCTTTAATTTGATTTTCCATAAATTTTTGATTGTTTTAATTGTATTTTTATTTAGGCTAAAGTTAATCTTTTGTTACTATCTAAAGTTCTAAATTTACAGTTTGTTGATAAATTTTATACATTAAAATAAGATTCTTCATCTGATGTTTTTGTCACAATTTTATAATTTTATTTGTAATTGTTGGATTTTGTTATTCGTTACATGCATGTACACGTAGAATTCTAATTGTTATAATGAAATATAAAAAAAAATTAACATAGGATACACGTGCAACGCACGTGTGCTGAAACTAGTATATATATACACATAATGTATCTATTTTATTATTTATATAATATATTGTGGCAAATAGTAAAAATTATTATAAAATTAATAGATAAATATTGATAATTGACTTAAAATTTTAAAATTATAATAAATAAATGAATTATTTTTTTAAAAAAATCAATAAAACCCGACCTTTAATTGTTTTTTTTAAACAATTTGAGTGATTGGGGAAGTGTGTAAGTATTGTTCCTTTGAGTGAAAACTAAGAAAAGAGGCAAAAAGGAATCAGGGGATAGTGAATATAGAGAGAGAATGGTATTCCGAGCATGTGTGTGCGAATTTGAATGCTGGATTACTGGTGGTGTTAAATTGCAGAAGAAAAGGAAATTGAGGTATCATGAAATTGGGAAGGATGTTAATGATTTTGCTGAGACTCACTTTACCAGAATGGCAGGGTGAATTCCTATGATGTAAAGAAACAATTGAAGTTGATTTTATGCTAATAAACTCCAAAGAGGTGAATGGTTTTGTAAATCTTTAGGGGTACGAAATTGATAAGTTCAACTTTTTCTTCATCGGAGGATTCAACTGAATTCTTTTCCAAATACACTCTCTTCTTTATATTGATATATATCCTTAAAACTAATGAAATTTCAAAACTCAGCACATACGGTTAACATTATACTCTTCTACATGAGGTGTTTTACCCATATTCAAATGCATTTTGACCTTTTCATCACTATATCATCATACATTTTTGTTTGCATGTATAAATATTATTTCAATATTTGTGATGTTCATTGACTTCACACCAAGGTTAACAAAGAAATAAACATTTTTGAAAGTTGTAGTCTAAAACAAGTCATACATGTTTGTCCGACTATATAAATATTATTAAGGGTAAAATGAAAGTTATATTGTTATTAAATTATAAAAATGTGTGATTTCTTTTCAGTCTGACATAACGAGTCACCGAAATAGGGATAAAGGTTGTAATTATTTCAGGAAGCAGTTTTGAATGATAGCACCTTGCTCATTCATGTATATACCTATATGGCTGTGATTTCAAAATGTGAAAGAAACACCATTATCTCGCGTATATAAATACAATTTTGCAGTTGTGCTTCCTCATTCATGTATATACCTATATGGCTTCATAGTTTATTGTTTATTTTATGAATGGCAACTGTAGGTACTCAGATATAGCATTGCTAAGATTAGAGAATCTGAAGAGTACATGAAAGTAGGCAGAGACCTAATGGATCTTCATGGACAGATGGTTCTATTAAGGAATTACAGTGCTCCTAACTATAGGTACTCAACCATTACAATTTCTGCTGAAAACATTAGGGAGTGTCACTAAAATGAAAGCATGGGTGCAGATCTATAAAATTGTGATAAAATATGATTCTTTAACATTATACTCCCTAATTACACCCAAAACTTGTTCTAAAAGGATAACATGTCGCTGCAAATATAATTTAAAAAATGGTATATCTAATATTCCAAAGTTAACATGTTGAACAATTATAATTGAATTTATATACATTAATTAACTAATTGAACTAAAATTAACTAAGCAAGAAGCTAAACAACAAGTAGTTAAAGTAAAGAAAATTTGCATATGATGCCTATTATTTATATTCCCGATTGTGTTGATCAATGAATGATGTGTGTTCCCTTTAATACCACTGAATTCGTTTTCCTCGATTGGGAGTTCTTAAGAAATAAGCAACAAAATAGCAACTGTATCCTAGAATTTTTTTCCCGAGTTATTTCTAGATAATACATCAATCAACTAACAAAAATCACAACAAAGTAGAGTTTCCCGTAAGTTCAACTTTTGAATTTTAGGAGTCAGTTCCTTGATTATTTGGAAGTGGTATTCCTAAACAAACTAATCGTGTAGTCTTTTCCAAATAAGACAAGATATAATGGCTCGCTTTGTTTACTTAACAGATCTTCAATTAAACAACAATTAACATATAGTTGACCAAAGGGAACTAAATAACTAGATTAATAGGAAGCAGAAGCAAATAATTCCACCATTAAAAGGATTCATTAATACAAATATAATGGCACATTCAAATGAGAGCTCATCAATTAAATAATAGTTAACAGATAGTTGAACAAAGATAACTAAAACGGCTAGATTAATAGAGAAACAATTTCAAATAATTCAACCAAATAAAGGTTTCATGGAAACACAAGACAAAAGGTTTAGCTAATCATTTTCAAATCAATAACGAAAATAAAATAATAAAATTCAATATTTAATATAAAGATATTCATAGAAATAGAGTCACGATGATAGACATGTTGATGTCTTAAATATTCCACTCCATGAAAACCTTTGTGCCTCTCCTCTCATCGCGTTGCTCCGTCTTCCCCCCCCCCCCCAAAAAAAAAAAAAAAAGATAACTAAGTTAAAATAATTGTCTTGACCATGGACTTAATTAAAATTCTCGTAAAAGTTTGATTGTGGCTCCCCAAATCACTACTTGTGATTTGATTTGTGACTCACAAAATTTTCTTCAGATTTTCATTTATTTGGTGCTTACTTTGGCATTTAGCAATTCAGTTTATCCTGAGAGTTGACTTGTCACAATTTTCGCTGCTTCAAACACCACTTCACGTTGTGCGATTCAAAAGTGTGGTTTCTGATCTTTGTTAGCTGATAGAAGTTCTTATACTAAGTCTAAAGCTTCACAATTGTGGCTCCTTGTGATCATTTCTTTCAATTTTTTCGTCTTCTTAACTTCAAATCAGTTGCGACCTATAGTTATGAAACTAATGTAAGCCATATTTATTATTTAAAGCCAATGAATACTCGTGTAAAGATGTAGATAAGTTTGTACAAGCCTAACTTTTTATTCTTCAACAAGTTTTTCTTGTACTTTAATATTCTATCTATCTCCTCAGTCATGGAAGGGTCTGAAGTATGAAAAGGGTTCCTTTTTGTAAGAGGGTGTGTTGGTGAAGTTCTCATAAGTCATTCACTTTAAGGCAAGTGAAATCTTCAATCCCTATGTAAATAATAATGCATTTAAGGTTCAATGGCAGGAGATATAGCGTATGAAAAACTAGAGTCTAAGAAAGTGGAATCACATTTTTCAAGTGGTAACTCGTCTTAAGTTTTAGGTACCCTCTCTACTTGTTTATCAGTTGAATGTTTGAAATCTTTACTAAGGTGGAGTTCACATCATTTCTGGCAACTGATCAAAGTGAGGTTGAAACTCTTTTAGAGTAGCTTTTTAAAGGAGAACATAAAAAATGATATCCATGTTGATTTAGCTGACACGTTTGACAAAGACCTTTCAAGCTTAGCATGAAGCAAGCTGAACATGGTTTTGTTCATAAATGATTTTGTTCATGCAGCTTTAATATTAGAGAGTGTAAATATTTTGTTCAAAAGTTACATTTCATTGGTGAACGTAGAAAGAAATCGAAGAGGAATACTTCCATTAGAAAAGTAATTTTTACGTTTGGATAATCATTGTGTCCAGACCAACTTTCAAGAACCTTTACTTATTCCATGGAATACCTTCCACCTCCCACCAGCAGCATGTATCTCTTATTAACATATCTTAAGTGTAACGACCGGGGAGGACCCCCCTAGAAATTACCGGTCTCGTCGACCTCTCGGAGGTCTTAGAAAAGCCTCTTAGCTATCATTCATTACATAAATATAAAAAAAATACGAAATAAAAACTTTTCAGAATAATTAATAAGAAACTCTTTTATATAAACTAAGGAACAAGTCTCATTATCAGAAGCCAACTTGGACACGTCTTAAGTATCACTAGGGTCACAACCATTTACATTAAAAGAAAACATACTAACTCTTATGCAAGTCTTAAAAGAAGAAACAAAAAGAAACATAGTTTATGCCCTCAAATATATAAGGACATATCAATCTTGAGAGAATCAACTTCCCAAGCTTTGCCTTCTAAGAAACATTCCCTTGCTTTCCACCTATACTTATAGAAATATAAAATAGTATGGGGTTAGTGCATACATTGTACTAACTATGACATTATGCAAAAACATGCTAAAGAAGAAATTTTAGTTGAAATAAACCTTTCATGCTATTTTCATAAAACCATCATGAATCAAGTGTACAAAACATCATATAAGTCATCATTTAGCATATGAGGTAAAACTTCCATAACTTCAACTTTTAGACTCATTTATCATGTAATACATTATTTATTTAAAATGTCCAATCCAAAGTTATACTAAGACTCACCTAGGTAAGACATGAAGAGACCACCCATACAACCTCTTCAATACACACCTAATTGATCCTTAAGACTACCAAGGACAAACATGCTTCATTTGAATTTGACAAGTCAACTTCTATTACTAAAGATACTAGAGGAAAAATACAAGCATTTAATAACTTTCCATAAAGATCATCGTGTAAGACAACCCCCAAGTTACACTTAATTCAATGTGAAAATAAAATCTCATACTACTAATCTCACCTTAGTGCTCCTTAAGAATAATCTTAGACTACGCACATCACAGTCAAGCATTTACATAGATTTCATCATACAAGATATAATATCAACATACTTTAACATTAGACATAAAGTCCACTTACTTCATTAACATCACATAGTAACCCATTCACATATTTTCATATAAAGATACACCAAGACTCCCTCCAAATGTCTACTTGTGCAATGGATAGATGACGTCCACCTACCCTAAGTAGTACACCCATAAGAATACTTAGTTCATTATATTAATTTGTGGGGGCCAGGTTTAAGTGACAGACCATGAGAGCTAGACATGAAATCCTGATATTAACCCCTACGGGATGAGGGATCCTCACTTGCCTAAGGTAGGGTCATTCTCTTAGGTTTTACATGGATTTCCAATAGCTATATCTATGCGGGCGCATAGTTAAGGGATAAGGAGATTGCTTATAAGTAACTCATCTCTACTTAGGAAGAGCACTCATCTCAAGAGGTATATTGGATACAACATCTCCAAGCACGAAGAGTATCCACCCCTTGTTCAAATTGTTTCGGTTCTAAGCATAAGACCCCATAGAGTTATAGACGTTCATTTCATTCATTAGCTATAGGTTAAGACATTCTACCAAATACTACATCTCAACTCGCAAAGAGTACTAATTCTAGAGGTTATTTTCGAATACTACATATCAACTCATGAAAAGTATCCAACCTCCAACCTTTTTTTTTAATCTCTTGGGAATAGTGAGGTTGCTACTAATCACTTCATTTAAATTCACGAAGAGTGTCCATCCCAGAATACCCCTTTTCATTCATTAATATCTTAGGAATAGTAGGATTGGTATTAGCCACTACCTCTCTACTCACAGATAATGTCTACACGAGGATCTCCCATTTTCATTCATTAACTTTATTCAGTCAAAGTCTGCGTGTGATAACATGTGAGAACATTCTTCACATAACCACCAAATTAATAACATTGATCTCTAAAGACGATCATACTACATTCATCATATTTCACACACCATCATGCTTACCTTCACATTATACCTCATTTAGATATAACATCTTCACGATACACCTTTTCAACTTCTAAGACATATCATTCACATACATTATTTCATCTCTTTAACACATTCAATGCCTTCAAGGAAATACTCACAATGCACATATATATTTTTCACGACCAAAAGTACACCCTAGTATATAGGGTATCCTTCAAGTCGCCACACGACATACTCAACATCTCGGAGGTCTTGCACAAGCCCTTAGATATCATTCATTATATATATATATATATATATATATATATATATATTTAGGAATTAAAACTTTTCATGACGATAGAACATTAGTTCCAAATCTCTTTCATACGAAAAATTGGAAATGTTAAATCTCCTTGTAGCCATATTAGACAAATGAATATCTTGGGTCACACCCCATAAATTACCAAAATAGGAAATATAAAAGTCTAATACAATGTATATTGACAATAAAACATACTTAGAATGCACTAAGTATGGTTACATTCCATAAAACTATGCAAAAAGGACATTTCTTTAATGTATGCTTTCATTCTCTTTTGAGGAAAACCTCTTAAACACATAAGCATAATAACCATTCACAAGTCAACACATACATATAATACATATTTGAAGTAATCCACCATATAGTATTACACCATTTAAACCCACATAAGTATATAACCCTCCTACCAAAGATCCTCCTAAGCAACGGCCGCCCATACAACCCTTTCACACACACCTAAGTGATCCTCAAGGCTTCCTAAAGTAAGATTCTTAACTTTATTCAATTAAACCCCTACCTAAAGTACTCTATGACTCACCTAAGTAAGACATGAAGATATCACTTATACACCCTCTTCGAGCCTACCTAAGCTATCCTTATAGCTACTCTAGATAAGTACCTTTTCATTCACATACATTATCTTAAGTCAATTAATTATCATTAAGACACTTAAGAGACATTCACATTTTGAAGAATTCACATAAAGGTCTTAGAATACCTAGGGAACCCTCATCATAGGATTTTCAAATCCTACTGTATCAATGTATAGATAGCGTCCCATTCTACTACCTACACTTTGTGGAACTTTTCCAATACTAGAATGCATCCCACTTAATGAGAATAACAATTATCCGACATAAACCAAAATAGCTAGGCATGGAATCCAGCATCTACCCTAGTATGATTTAGGGTGTTCTACTTGTCAAGGATAAAACTATGACACATCCCGTGTAGGCACACACTTAAGAAATATCAATGGCTTCTTTGTACTTTTGTCTCAACTCATCTAGAGCCATTATCACAAGAATATTCATTCTGTGCTAGCCATGTTCTAATAGAGTAAGTTCATCGCATAAGAAACATATGAAAAGGTACCATATTTTAGTCACTACCAAATCATAATACACCTACCAAAGATGGGTCCACTGGGGCTGCCACTCAATGGTCAGTAAGGATAGCTCAATGACTTCCTTAGAGATGGTTTCATGCCGTTCCAGATAAACTATCCCTAAATCCATCAATCACACAAGAAGAATACCATTACAACTTTCAACTTCAAGTATATGATAACCTTCTTTCTATTTCAAGGTTCCAAGTTATTGGTCTCTTTACATGTTCAAATTCATATTTCACTAATACATACACATACATGACAAAGGGGCTTAAGCCTACTAAGTCAATAGTTAATATTCACATTCTTTCATGTATCACGAGGGACATAGGTCCACCAAAACAAGAAACATTTCACCCTTTCATCACATGTACGATAACATTGAAGTAGCACTTAAGGACAACAAGTCTACTACAAGTTACCCTATCCATTCCTATTGAAACATCAACATAGTTCTTCATCGGTCTCATATAGTCAATTGGAGATAATCATACTTCAACCCCATATATACACCTATATTACATAATCATTTACATAACTCAACTATACAAGCTATAACATGATATAAACATAATTCACAAATAAATGCTGACAAGGCCATTTTCATCACAACTATAACACATTAGCACCATCACCATAAGTGGACCATACAAGTCAACACAATTCAATACCTATACTACACAATATAGAAGAGATTAGGTCAACTAATCACCTTTCAACCAAAAACACCACCATCCATAAGCCTTTTAAATCAATTCACCTCACCAAAGCTCTTACCCATGGCCATATAAACAATTACAAACCAATAACCAAACCATACTAATGATCAAACAATATAGAATATGAAAATCATCAAATTAAGGAAGCCTATATAAAATTCTATCATGATGTTTAAATATTTCAATAGCCCAATCAAATCTACCAAAGAATTCACTAACATCAAGTCATAAACAAACCTCCCACAGTAGGGCCAAAAATAGGAATTCATGAAAAGCATGGGTTCATAGTACTAAAATAATTAAATTAACATCAATTATAACATAAAACATTGATTCAAATTCATTTTTGCAAGAACCCATGGATAGAAGACAAAAGAGAAGTTCATGCTTTGAGAAAGTCTTTGAAAATCAATTGGAATTTGACTCCTCCAATAGAAGAGGATTCAAGAATGAAACACCATACGTTAGTTAGAATTTACCCACTAAATTAGGGTGAAGACTTTAAAATTTGGATCTCTTCCTTGAAGCTTGAAGGTTCTACAATGGAGGAATTCAGTAGAGAGAACTTTGCGGTTTTGATTTGGTGTTTTGAAATAATGAGTTAAAGGAAGGTTTTACAAATTATAACTATTTATATTAATGATATAGACCTTTAAAATCAACCTCAATTAATAAATCTAAAATACAATTAATTTGAACTTACCATGTTTGGGTCGCCCGCATAAGGACCATGCCCAACTTGACTTCTCATGAACGACTTCACGGCCAAGTTGACGGGCTGTGGTCATTGCGGCAGTAGCCTACTTGCCTTTACAAGTCTCCATGAGGCTAAGGCATGTCCACGACAACCTTCACGGACAATGGTCAAGTCCACTGGCCGGGAACTTTGAGGCAGTGAGTTACAAACTTGGGACAACCTTGGCTTTTTTCGCCAAGGCTTGTCCCTTTTGGCTAGGCTCCTTGTCCAACACCTGCAACCATCATCAATTAGGGTACTTTAGAATCGAGTCTAATAGGTGCCGTGACGTTGACTCGTGAAACTAATTATAACAAGGCCTAAAACCACAAAACACCATACAGACATATACAAACACATAGATGACTAGTTTCCGAACGTCTTGGTCGTGACGTTTTACTTCCAAGCTCTTCTAAACTCAACAAACTGCTTCTTGACACTATGATTCACAATTTTAAGAGATTATAAACTCATGACACACATATTAGTCTCAAGTTTCACCTAGTTTGATTTTAGGGTGTTATATTCTCCCCCACTTCGAAAATAGTTCTCCTCGAATGAAATTAATCACTTGTAACACCATCAAGATATAAAGACTCAATAAAAGAAACTCAAAATTATACCACACCATATACAATACACATAGATAGGACGAACATGACCTCCACATAATCAAGAGACTCAAAATACAACAAAAAAGTAGGAACTACATCTACAACTCATTATTCAATAAGACTCACATTTTCAATTCGTATTGGAGGAACTCCTTTTCCACATATTATAGTGCTCATATACAACATTTCTAAGCACAAAGAGTCAAATTATCATGAAAATACAATTACGCAAAAATTTCCAACACCTTACAATAATAAAGCATGATCACTAGTACACTAATGCAACATTTAAGTAATTTATTATAAAGGCATGACGATATGAGAAATAATGTCATACAAACTCATTGTACAACATAAACATAACCTCATGAAATGCACAATGAAAGGAGATTAATGAAATTCATTTTCACTTAGACTCATAAAAAACGTGCAACATGCTACTATAAAGTTCTAACTCTCAAGCTTGAATAGAATAGAAGAGAAGAAAAACAAATCACAACCCAACTATTCACCATACTCCACAACATAGAAGGAACACATCACAACTAATGAGAGAAAACTATCACTTAGCGGCATTATCATCTGAATTTGCTTTAGCTTGGAGAATATAGAAGCGATTACTCTTTGGTGCACCAACATCCAAAGCATTAGGAGAAACTTGATTGGCCTCTCTTCCTCTAGACGCAATAGTAGGGAAATCTCTCACCTTATGACCATCCTCACCACACATAAAGAAACTACCGGTAACAGCTAGACAATTCCCAGGGTGCTTCTTTCGGCATGTAGCACAAGTAGGCTTACCACCTTGAGAAACACTACCACTCTCAAGTTTAACCTTAAGAGTACTAGACCCATCTTGATTTGGATCCCTCTTCTTAAACAAAGGTTGGTTTTGCTCATTGGATTTGTCCCTCTTTAAATTCCTTGAAATACTACTAAGTTTGGATTCTTAAATGGAGTGCGCATACACCATAAGTATACACAAGTTCATGTCATTGTAGAGCATGGCCGTACGACACACTTCTTTCACAAGGTTGGCAACACCGGTCACAAACCTACTCATCTCATCCCTATGGTAGACACCAATGATGGAGCACACCTAGACAAGAGAGTAAACTTGAAAGAATACTCTTCAACACTCAGGTTACCTTGCCGAAGGTTAATAAACTCCTCAACCTTCACCTCCCTCCTCTCACGGGGAAAATACTTTCCTAAGAAATCTTCCTTAAACTATTCCCATTCTATAGGACCTGGCTTAACCAACCTATTATCTTTCCATTGAGTGTACCAAACTTGAGACACTTCCCTCAATCGGTATGAAGCCAACTTCGCTTTCTTCCTAGAAGTCAACCCCCGTAGAATTAAAGAACTTATACACAACATCTAGAAACTCTTGGGGATGTTCTCCCACATTAGAACCAAGGAATATACGAGGATTTATCCTCACAAAGTCCCTCAATCTAAAGGTCATGGTACTCTCTAAAGCATTCACCCTGGGCTCAAAATACCTATTTACATGAGTTGTCATTGTAACGACCTGTTTAGTCGTTTTGAGCAGCAGATTTTATTTCTGGAAAAACTATGTGAGTCGACGGAACCCACGACGAACCGTCGTGGGCACGACGGACCGTCGAGGTTGTCTCGTTCCAAAAGACTTAGACTTCTGAAATTTGGGTACTGAAATCGACTCTCTGAACTT